>NC_090265.1:786212049-786529549 GCF_040414725.1 Anabrus simplex
ATTAGCAAGGACAAAATTATTGTGATTGGTACAGAATTCAGCAAGCCGACTTCCTTTTCCGTTCCTTTGTCCCAATCCGAATTCTCCAACTGCATTATCTTATCTTTCTTGGCCTACCACTGCATTCCACCCTCCCATCACAACTATAGTCTTGCCACCTTTTAAATATTGTATTAAATTTCTTTCTCTTCATATATTCTTTCGATTTCCTAATCATCCGCTGAACTAGTAGGCATATAGACCTGCACTATTGTAGTGGGCATTGGTTTAGTGTCTCGATAACAATAATCCTTTCACTATGCTGCCCTATTTTCGTAATCAGTATTCAACCAACTCCTGCATTTCCCCTGTTCGATTTTGTGTTGATTATTCTGTAGTCGCTTGACCAAAAATCGTGCTCTTCCTGCCATCGTATTCACTTATACCAACTACATCTAACTTTAGTCTATCCATCTCCCTTTTCAGATCCTCTAACCTACCACAACGATTCAAAATGATAACATTCCACGCTCCGACTCGAAAAATATTAATATCTATCTTCCTGATGATCGCCCCCTATCGTGTAGTCCCCACCCCGAGATCCGAATGGGGGAATATCTTCCCTCCGGATTATTTTATCCTGGAGGAAGCCATTATCAGTGCATCATTTATACACAGAGAGCCGCATGTCCTCGGGAGTTAGTTACGGCTGCAGTTTCCCGTTGCTTTCAGCCGTGCAGCAGTGTCAACAGAGCTACGCCATGTTGAGTATTATTACAAGGCTATATCTGTCAATCATCTAGACTGCCGCCCTTGGAACTTCGGAAAGGCTGCCACCCCCCTTTTGATGAACCATTCGTTAGTCTGGTCTCTCGATAGATATCCATCCGGTATGGTTGCACCTGCGGCTCGGCTATCTGCTTCATTGGGACGCGCAAGCCTCTCCACTGCTGCGGCAAGGTCACATGGTTCACAAGGTTGCGTGCACTACGACTGATAAATCATTCATTCTTTTCAGTTGTAGGATGGATAATTTGTCGAATTTGGCTTACCTAAAATTTTCCTAAAACAAAATTAATTGACTGTTGGCTTTTTCATCTTTGAAATTTACTCAAGTGGGGGCTATGACCCTCTTCAGAACATTTGGAAACATTTTTCTGGAGAATATGTTTTTAAATAATACTTAAGTATGAGTGTTGATCACTTACTTCAATTATTTGAGTATGATATAATGCACGTAATCAATTTAATTTGTCGGTGTTGGAGTCGTACTAATTACTCGGAGTGCCCCAAGATCACAATTATTATTGTTGAATCCATTTATTGCATTTAATATATAATAAGCTAATAATTAACCAATTGGTTGTCCTGATCATTGTTTTCACTTCGTTGTATCCAAAATGTATATATGCGAACGGGTATTTATAAAAATAAAAGAACTTAATCCTAATAAAATTTGCCCGGAGTGGGCATTAACGCCCATCGTCTTTGAAACACTACAAAAATCTGGCATTACATATTTATACACACTCGTAAAATTCATACAATTAAACTGAACTCAAATAGGGTATCGAACGCACCTTCATTTTCCTTCTCTGGCCCGGAAGATTCATTCCAATTGTGACAGATATGGAAACATATTTCTCCCCAACATTTTTCTTTTATATCTTTACGTTCTTTATTTTAAAAATCTTGTGTTTTCTAATCTTTAGTATCAATCTGTCGGTATCGACTACACCAGCTATAAGGTTGTTATCACCCTTTGATTCGTTGTCAGATATTTCTGGCAATGCTTGAACTGCGACTAAATGGTCGTGTGTGCGCGCAGATTCATTTCTTTCTAGCCCAAAGTGAGTCATTCCAAGAGCGCGATAGTCACGGCGTGAATGAAATAGGTCTGATTTCATATTTTTAATCGCTGCGATTTTAGAGTCGCATGAGGTGCATTCCTTTTTTGTAGCAATGCGTTCCATTTTTGCGGCTAAACAATCGCGCGATTATAAATCGCCAAGTGCGCGCCTAGCCATAGATCTTATGGCGACGATGGAATAAGCAAAGTTCTAGGAGTGGGAAGGAAGCGGCCGTGGCCTTAATTAAGGTACAACTCCAACAGTTGGCTGGTGTGAAAATTTGAAACAACGGAAAGTCATCTTGAGGGCTACCAACTCCCTCGGTCAGAATTGAGTCGCTGAGACCAAAGGGGTATAAGTCACGAAATGGTTGTTTTTGAGTTACATCACTCAATGCGCTCAGAATACATAAAATGTGTTGTAGAAAATTGAGAAAACGATAACTCCCAAAGGAGCCACCTCAGAGCGCTAGATGCAATCTTCCTCTAATGCCAGAGTGAAATGCGTTCACGGGAATAGTTGCATAAGTTAAAGCAAGGCAACTGTGGAATTTGGAAATTCTACAGATTTCATCTTAGGAAGCGGAAATTTTGATCACATGCGTATTTTACTCACAAAACACCAGCATACATTTTTTCAGAATTGCAACTTTATCCCTTTCAGAGATATTAGCAATTTAATTTTTATATTTGCAATTAATTAAAATTGCTTCACATGATGTAAATTATATTTTTATAGTATGTTCCACTATGAAAATCCACAGCCTGTTTCCAGTCATTTAACCAGGTCAGGAATGGAATGAATGAAGTCCCCATCTAGCGGCGAGGGTAGGAATTGTACCGGCTGCCGAAGCCTGTTGCACTCCTCTGAGGCAATGATGAATGACAGAGGAAATGAAGTGATAGTGGAGAGTGTTTCCGGAATGTAAGATGACAGGGAAAACCGGAGTACCCGGAGAGAGACCTGTCCCACCTCCGCTTTGTCCAGCACAAATCTCACATGGAGTGACCGGGATTAGAACCACGGAACCCAGCGGTGAGATGCCGGCGCGCTGCCGCCTGAGCCACAGAGGCTTAAAATGGATTAAACGATTCACATATGCTATTTGAAATTCAACAAATAAGTGACTCAGGTTAAGTTTTGAAAAGTAATTCATTTTTTTCTTAAAATATGATGGGGAAACAAAATGCAATTCAAAATAAAAAGCGTATTTTTATTTTCTTTATATCTTTTCACATACATGAAAAATATGTAAGTAACTGACTAAGTGGAATTATCTGAAAATTTCTAAGCATCTAAAATAACATTGCTGAGCAAATGCAGTCTAAGATATTGTACATTCTAAAATATCATTTTTCAGTCTGGCATCAGAAGCTCCTGCATATTTTGGACCCTCTTATACCAGATTCTTTTCTTCCTGGTTGATTTTGGTCAGTCTTTGCTTCTTTCTTGATATTAAAAAATATTACTTGATTCTACACTACAATGCACACGACGCCTGTCCTAACAGCACAGTCTCCAGTTTTTTTTCTTAGAAATGAAAGTTTATTTGGGACATTTACTCCATATAACACTGTGTAAACTTTAATTGGCATTCTGAGTCTTTCCCCTGGTACACCTTCCCAGAATCTCATTAGATGCAAGCCTTTGGTACAGTGACATCATCTTCAAAACTACAGGTGGAGACAACACTGTTTTCATGGTAGTTTTATCACATTTGGGTGGATTCTTACCCCTCGACAAAGCACGATTTTAAAAGCAGCATGATGACTCCCCATTAGGTCATTTAAATTATGATGACGTCACATCTTTAAAAGGCATGAAATATAAAAATCAAAGTGAATTATGGTAATATAAAGTGTAAGCATGATAAAAACAAGAAAATCATAAAACTGATAATTTTCACAGATGCCTTTCCTAAAGTGGCAAGGCCATGTGGTCGTGTTCTGTGTTGCTTTACGCTCAAAAATCAAAAATCCCATGCACCTTTGTTGGTAAGTATTAACATTGTTTCCTTTCTTCAGAATTTGTATATCCGTACGTTATTAAAGCAGAAATTCTCTTCCTAAGGGAAATTTGCACTCCGAGTTCATGTCCCGGTTATACCTGTAAGTATCATGCTGTGATGTTTCATATTAAGTACGAAGAAAGAAGAGGCATTGTACTTTGTTATTTATCATGATTCTATTCACAAAAGTGTAGAATAGAATATGTGCATGTCAATTAAGCATTAAGGTTAAATTTCCGAGGTCGGACGTTTCTTTTTTTTTCTTTCATGTATTCTGTGCCTACTGATGCTTTCCAAACTTTCTGCGTGCCCGCTTTATTTAAGTCCAGGTTGAGTTTCATTGTAAATAAAAGTAAATAATTGTGACGCCAGAGAACGCAGCCCAGAGCGAAACCACAGAAGCTGTGGCCAAAACATGTATGAATCTAGAAGTAAACACCTAGCCTTTATTTCCAGGACTGGCCATAAATGATCCAGACAATGAGTTTTACAGTAGTTGTGAAGTTCCGAAAATGATGATTGCGATAACGAACTATCTAGAAATGTGTTTCTTGTCAGATCAGACTCTTAGTCCAGCCTGAGTAGGTAGCATTCTAGCATTTAACAACAAATTGCAATTATTTTAACTCAATCCGTGGGAGAAAAAGACGTAATAGGGACCGTAAGTGCTTGATGATGATGACGATGATGATGCTTGTTGTTTAAAGGGGCCTAACATCTAGGTCACCGGCCCGGATCACAAGTGCAGTTTCACACTTACTGCAGCACATTATGTTTCGTTAAGAACTATTTCACAAATCTGTCTTTCTCTTTTGATCTGTTTACCCTTCAGGATTGGTTCTTCCCTCGGGCTCAGCGAGGGATCCCACCTCTACCACCTCAAGGACAGTGTCCTGGAGCGTGAGACTTTGGGTCGGGGTATACAACTGGGGATGAGGACCAGTACCTCGCCAGGTGACCTCACCTGCTATGCTCAATAGGGGCCTTGTGGGGGACGGGAAGATTGGAAGGAATAGACAAGGAAGAGGGAAGGAAGCGGCCGTGTCATTAAGTTAGGTACCATGCCGGTTTTTGCCTGGAGGAGAAGTAGGAAACCACGGAAAAGCACAACGAGGATGGCTGAGGTCGGAATCGAACCCACCTCCGCTCAGGTGACCTCCCGGGGCTGAGTGGACCCCGCTGCAGCCCTCGTACCAGTTTTCAAATTTCGTGGTAGAGCCCGTAATCGAGCCCGGACCACGAGAGGGGTGGGGGTAGCAGCTAATCACGCCAATCACTACACCACAGAGGAGGTATTTTACAAATAAATTGTACTATCGGAGGTTAAAACACAGTTTATTCTTCCCTTGTATTGAACCTCACCAAACCATTTATGAGAAGAGCGGTACAACTCTTGATCAGTGGTAGAATGTCGGCCTCCGAGTCCCAAGATAGCGGGTTCAAACCCGGCAGAGGTAGTCGGATTTTTAGTTAGTTACAACTTGCTTTACGTCGCACCGACACAGATAGGTCTTATGGCGACGATGGGACAGGAAAAAGCTAGGAGTAGGAAGGACGCGACCGTGGCCTTAATTAAGGTACAACCCCAGCATTTGCCTGGAGTGAAATTGGGAAACCACGGAAAACCATTTTCAGGGCTGCCGACAGTGGGTTTCGAACCCACTATCTCCCGAGTACTGGATACTGGCCGCACTTAAGCGACTGCAGCTATCGAGCTCGGTAGTGGGATTTTTGAAGGGCGGAAAGAAAGTCCATTCGACACTCCATGTCATAGATGTCGATAAAGACCTCTAGTGACACATTTGGTGTTTAGCCGACAAAATTCATTAAAGCTCAGCCACAGATGTCCGAGAGAGTTTTGGTTTACTCTTCTGCCTTCTAGTAGGTCTAGAAAAAAACGGAACGTTAAAATTGACGAGCAAACAGCCAGATGGCGTCAAATTAAAATGTCTGCACACGGTAGCTAAAGCCTTGCGATTATTATTATTATTGTTATTATTATTATTATTATTATTATTATTATTATTATTATTATTATTATTATTCCGTCTCCACCCACAAGGAGTATGTACTCATTGGTTCACAGAAACCAGGAGCAGCCTTATTTGAATCACCCTGGAAATAATGATTGCTTTTCAGATGTGCCTAGTTTGAATTCACTGGAGATTCCCAAACCTAGCATCTACAGTATAACACGAGTCGAAATGTAATTTAACGATCAAAAGCGACTCTCATCTGCATTTTAGAAGGCGAGCCTTCCAAATTTTACTGCCCTGTGTTGAAGTAACAGGTTGTGAACTCCGCTCTCGTCCACAATTATGCAAATGAGCGCAGGCACGTTTGTTTTGACTGGTTGCGTCCCCTCCACAGGGCACAGCGCGGCAGGCCACCGGCGCTCGCTTGCTCTCCTCTGTCAGTAGTGTCCGCGCAGTGTTGTACGGTGCATCACGTCCGCTCGTTGCAACATCCAGGTAGGAGCATGTGTCAACGTTACCCTTTCCTTGCTAGCCTGTAGAACATCCTCAAAAGTGTTCAATTAACAATTACTCTCATCCAGTCATCAATTAGAGTATATCTCCAGTGTAATGTCAATGTGGATTAGAGGCTCTACAACGTATTCTTGAAAGCGTAAAAGGCGAACTTACTGGAGAATCATTACAGTTTAAAAATAAAATACATTTGACCTAATTTGTAGAAAACTGAATTTTAAGTACGCCCGCTGGACTTATTTTGAGAAAGGACGAACCATTTGTTTATTATTTTGATACATACAACATGTGCAATTTCCAGTTAATACCTACATATTAATGGCTGCCACTTAAAAAGGGTTAATTATAGAAAACTTCGGATTGATCTTAATATCTGAGGTATATCCGTAACAAATTGGTCCAGTATTTTAGGCGTGACTGAGCTAGAAATAAATTAATTTCATTTTACTGTGCAATTTTAAAATTCTTTCCTTCTTAATCTGTTTACCGTCGAATGTTGGTTTTCCGTCGTTCTAAGCGAGGGATACCACCTCTACCGCCCCAAGGGCAGTGTCTTGGAGCGTGAGACTTTGGGTTGGGGTGGAGGACCAGTATCTCACCCATGGTGCCTCACCTGCTATTCTCAATAGGGACCATATGACGGGTTGGGAAGATCGGAATGGATAGACAAGGAAGAGGGAAGGAAGCGGCCGTGGCCTCAAGTTAGGTACCGAGCTTGCATCGGGGAGATAGTGGGTTCGAATTCCACTGTCGGCAGCCCCGAAGATGGTTTTCCGTGGTTTCTCATTTTCACACCAGGCAAATGCTGGGGCTGTACCTTAATTAAGGCCACGGCCGCTTCCTTCCAACTCCGAGGTCTTTCCTATCCCTTCGTCGCCATAAGACCTATCCGTGTCGGTGCGACGTAAAGTCACTAGCAAAAAAATAGTTAGGTACCATTCTGGCATTTGCCTGTTGGAGGAGAAGTGGGAAACCACGGAAAACCAATTCTAGGATGGCTGAGGTTCCAGCTATCGTATCACGTTTCAAATTTCGTGGCAAAGCCGGGGATCGAACTCGGGCCTCCGGGGGTGCGAACTTATCATACTAATCACTACACCACAGAGGCGGACGATTTTTAAATTACTATCGCAAATGGTAGATTTTCAGTTCAGTATTTTGAAATAAACCATATTGGTTTCCCATTTTCACAGAAGGCAAGTGCTGATACTGTACGTCAATTAAGGCCACAGCCGCTACCTTCCAAATCCTAACCCTCTCCAATCTTTGCGTCGCCGAAAACATTCCATGTGTTAGTGAGACGTTAAACCACGAGAAAAATTAGTTATGTGACGCGTCCCTTTCTTAATGTTTCACAATATTTCAAGAGACAGACGTCTCTTCACATTTTGAGAGATAATACACCAAATTTTTTCCCACTGTGGGTGGGGGGACGCAGACGAAGAATACACCCACGGTTTCCCCTGCCAGTCGTAAGAGGCGACTAAAAGGGGCGACCAAGGGATGAACGAATTAGAACCATGAGACTACTTGTAATTAGTACCACCACGCGGGGAACACCATGGGTCGCTTTTACTTGCACGTAGGACCACTATGTTAGGTACACAATAGGCATTTTATTATTAGCGACAGTGTGCTTTCGACTTTTACAGTACCTGTGATTAGTACCAGTATATGAGCGACACCAAGGTTCTGCCTTGCCTATGATTAGTACCCACTATGTGAGGAACACCACGGGGTAGTAAGAGTCCCTTTGATTAGTACACCAATGTGAGGAACATCACGGGTTAGTAAAAGTCCCTTTGATTAGTACACCAATGTGAGGAACACCATAGGTTTGCGTTGCCTGTAAATGGCGCCGCAAAGTGAGAAACACCATAGGTCTGTGTTACATGTGCGCAATACATTAACTGTGGGTAGTACCATAATGTGTGGAGTCTACGCTACTTTTGGTCAGTATCACAACATGTCAAATACCATGGATCTACTTTCCTAGCGATACGTACCATTATGAGGGGCCGATGACTTGAATTTTGGACTCCTTTAGACTACAAGCATAATCGATTCAGTACTGTGTTTTTGAAGCAGTCCCTTGCTCAGAAATATTGTTTAACGTTAGTTTCTGGGAATATGGGGCATTGCGGGTCGGATCCACTGATTGTTTTAAATTCATATCCATCCATTCATTCTTCGTCCACACGTTTTGAATTGTGGTCAGTGGAGGATTTTGGACTTTTAAATTGTCATTATATTTAGACTCATTTCTTACTATTAGGGGCCGATGACCTATATGTTTGGTCCCTTTAAACAACAAGCATCATCATCAATACACACAAATTTCGCAGTGAGCAAAATAGAATTATGCTTCCCAGTGATGGCAGGTCCACATGGGTCAGGGTCTAAAGGCAGGTGTTTACAAATATACGCAGCGTTGTCTAAATAATGTAGTACCTTTCTTTAGCAAACACTAGTCGATGTATTTAGTTTCAACAATATCCTCTGTTACCCATACTCGAGCCCTCTTCTGTTTGATGGTGAGCAACTGCCCCTGACAGTTCCCTCAATGAAAATTTTCGATAATTTTCATATCAGTTGACCATCATAGCTTTGAAAACATTAAAATTGACAAATTGAGACAACTATACAGAATATTATTAACGTACAATACGTTTTTTTCTTCCCGGGGAATATACATGCTCAAAAGTGACACACCGACAGAGTTGTCACAGCCTAGTAGCGCATGCATGTACACTACTGTAGTCACAATTATGATAATCTAGACCATTGTTAAATATACGGTAGCCTCACAGTGTGAAGAGCTTATTTGTTTGTAACATATTTTATGTAACTATTTTTGCATTTCCAGCACTACTAGGGTAAATAATAATTGTTTATTAGTGTTAAATAATGGTAGCGGTGAAATGAAAGATAAAAATAAATAAATAAATAAATAAATAAATAAATAAATAAATAAATAAATAAATAAATAAATAAATAAATAAATAAATAAATAAATAAATCCAAGACAAATATAATGGAATGCAGTCAAACGAAGTCAGGTGATGCAGGAAATATTAGATTAGGAAAGGAAGTCGAGGAATATTGTTACTTGGGTAGTGGAATAACTGACGATGACAAGAGTAAGGACATAAAACACTGACTGACACAAGCAAGGGAGCACTTTCTTAAGAAGATAAATTTGCTCACTTCGAACATTCATATAGGTATTTGAGAGATGTATGTATTGTATGGAAGTGAAGCATGGACAATAACTAGCTCAGAAATGAAGAGAGAAGAAGATGCTGAAATGTGGTGTTACAGGGTAATGCCGAAGGTGTGATGGGTAGATCGAATCACGAATGAAGAGATACTGAATCGAATTGTTGATTTGGCTAAATTTGACCAGAAAAAGAAATATTGGAAATATCTTAAAACACCCAGGATTTGTTAAGTTAGTTTTTGAGGGAAGTGTAGGTTGTAAGAACTGTAGGGATAGTCCAAGATATGAACATGACTGACAGATAAGTTTAGAAATAAGATGAAGTATTTACGTAGAAATGAAAATGTTAGCGCAGGATAGGGTGGTATGGAGGCTGCATCGAACGAGTCTATACAGTACCGGTCAAAAGTTTAGGACCACATAAAGAAATCACGAAATGTCATCTAGAACCTAAAATTGTGCCACTAGACTTCTGTAATTTTCTTTCTGAGCTCGCATATCTAATAGGATATATGTCGCCTGATTTCATTGAGTTAGTCCAAATACTGTGGAAGTTATGAATTTTTAACTCTTGGAAGGCCACACCAAAAATCAAAAATTTTGGTAATATAATGTACTGAATACTCTAATTGGTTGCAAGTGTCACCAACAAGATTTTTCTGTAGACTTAGAAATAGGTGGAGTCCATTTTAGTATAAATATAAAAATTCCGAAAATATGTGGCACCGGTTATTTTGCGTGTTTTAAATTTTTTTTGAACCGGGGCCAAAATTGTTGATTTTTCTTTGCCTTTGTCATGTATGGCCCAAGGTGTCAGGAAGAGCTATCGCGTCAAATTTATCTGCCTTGATAGTTTCATTTGCAGATTGCAGATGGCATCCAGGAACACATTTTTGATGATCATAGCTCACACAGAGACCTATGACAAGAACAAGGAAAAATTGACTATTTTAGAGCTGGTTTGAAAAAAGAAAAATAAACGCACAAAAATGGGTGCCGCATTTTATTCGAAATTTTTATATTTATACTAAAATGATCCCTAACTATTACTAAGTCTCTACAAGAATCTTGGTGGTGATACTTGAAACCAATTAGAGGATACAGTACATAATATTTCCAAAAACGTTGACTTTCTGATGTGACCTTCCAACAGTTAAAATTGTATGACTTTTACAAAACTTGGCGTAAATCACTTAAATCAGGCGATGTATATCATGTTAGATGCAAGAGCTCAGGAAAAAAAAAATACAGAGGTCTAGTAGCAAAATTGTAGGTTCTAGACGGAACTTCATGATTTTTTTAATGCGGTCCTAAACTTTTGACCGGTACTGTAGACTGATGACGCAAACAGCGGTAACAATTATAAACATAGTGTAAATACTTATGAAATTAGAACCGTAACTGGGCGAGCGCATCACGACGAATTAATACATTAAAAAAAGAAGCAGAAGTGACTCAGTGTACTGCTCGATTAACCGTATTTGTTTGTAACGGGAACCTTGCAAATACTTGAAGTAAACCTTTAATATTTTAAATATAATTCAAATTTTGGAAGCAACATCTGTTGGATTTTTCTTTTAGCTTAGTATTCCTTCATACAGGGTGCGAAATCGCGGGGTGTGGGGGGTGAGGGTGGGACGATTTACCCCCCACCGACGATTTTATTTCAAAGGTTCCCCCCCCCCGACTAAAATTACCCGGGGGTGTTCTCTCATTATAAAATAATGAAGAAAATGTGGAACACATAATTTGTTACTGAAATTAATGATTTCAGCAATAATTCAAATGACTGCCAGACCTTGAGCAATAAAATAACGCAGCAGTGTCAACTCTGCACCTGCAGCTCATTGTCAATGTTTCACTCTGGCAAGTCCATCTGAAACCCGGGAACAAATCCAAATTCCTTGAAGCTCCCCTCCCATGTCATCGCTCTAAGTAGCTCGATCTTACACCACTCCCGTACTTCTTGGAGAGGGTGTGTTTCCTATAGGTATCAATAGGACAGTATTCACTTAAGGAGTGTACAAACCGACAAATTTGTTCAGTCATCACATAGGCCTTGTAGAGGAAGGTTCCACTAATAAAGCAATAAACCAGGACAAATCGCGTCTCGTCTGGCCTTTCTTAACGAAAGAAGAGTTTCTCATATACTTCTCAACATTGGAATAACTTTCTAATGTTTATCATTCTTGTTATAACAACAACATTAAAAAAATGATCTAAAATGTGCATTTTTCCGAGGTAGGGGGTAATTTACTTACAGGGAAATTTTATACTCCCTCCCCCGCCGGATACTGTCTTTAAGCACTATGTTCCTTCTCCCCCCCCCCCCAAACATTTCTTTCTGATTTCGCACCCTGCATGTAGTGAATGGGTGTGTTTTCCTCGCCGGGACCAAATATGTCGATTACAGGGGCGTAACGTTAGGGCCTACAGGACCTGCATTCGAGGCGGACTCTGGCCTTTAAGAGTCCCCACACACTCGTCGAAAAAAAAAAAAAAAAAAAAAAAAAAGATCTCTTGTCATTCTGCATGGAACTGGTCAAGGCAGTTTTGTAGAATCAGTCGAAAATATTTGTTTTACACTTTGTACGAAGAGGAATAATTGCCACGTGGTTGCAGTTGAGTTAACGCAGTACAGCTCTAAACAATATTTGCTCTCGCAATACCCGTCTGTTTGACGCCATTCTTTCTAATTTTGGAGATTCTTTTATATATTTCCACATTTAGTTGTGGAAAATGTACTCCATCATTTGATACTTGGTCCTAGGACTTTCCTCATTATTTCACGTTCTTTCACTTCTAATATTTTTAGTTTTTGTACTGGAGACTGAGAGTTTCTGATGCGTAGAGGACTTCGGGTTTGATTATTGTAGTATGGGTTATTATTTAAGGCTAGTCAAATTTTCTCTATCATCCACCTGTGGGTGGGGGACGCAGATGAATACACCCACGGTATCCCCTGCCTGTCGTAAGAGGCGACTAAAAGGGGCGACCAAGGGATGATAAAATTAGAATCATGAGACTATTTGTTATTAGTACAATTACATGCGGAACACCATAGATCGACGTTACTTGCGACTAGTACAACCATGGATCTACGTTACATAGGAACAGTACCATTATGCGAGGAACACCACGGGTCTCGGAGTTATTTGTGATGGTCATCGTGTGTATTGAACCGGTCGGTTTCACTGTGTTAGGAATGGGTCTGCGTTACCTATGAGTAGTACCACTATAAGAGAAACAACTTGGGTCTACGTTGCCACTCCACGGGTTTGGCGGGCGCCCGTGATCATGACCACTTTGTGCGTAAAAGTATGGGTCTGCGTTGTCTTAGAGTAATACCATTATGTGAGAAACACCATGGGTATGTGTTCCTTGTGAGTAGTACACTTATGAGAGAAACACCATGGATTTGTGTTACCTGTGATTGGTACCATTGTGTGTGACATACCATGGGTGTACGTTACCTGTGATTAGTACAACTATAGGAGGAACACCAAGGTGCTGCTTTACCAGTGATTAGTATGAGGGGCCGCTTATCTTGATTTTGGACCTCATTAGATAGTATCATTCCAGTAATTAAGGCACTGTGAACTGGATCCACTGATCGCTTTTTTTTTTTTTTTTTTTTTTTTGACGATCATTTTATCATCACCATTCGTTTTAGATTCTAAGTCAGTGGAAACATTTCGAAGTTCTTTAATTTCGTTCACCTCGTACCAATAGGGGCCGATGACCTAGCTGTTAGAACCCTTTAAACAACAATCATTAAATTTCGCAATCAATTTGGTGTTACTAGGCTCTACCAGTTGGGGTTTTCACTTAGTATCACCTCGTCACCCTAATAATAATGTTACTGATTTTACGTCTCACTAACTACTTTTTCGGTTTTAGGAGACGCCGAGGTACTGGAATTTTGTCCCGTAGGAGTTCTTTTATGTGCCAGTAAGTCTACTTACACGAGGCTGACGTATTTGAGCACATTGAAATACCACCGTACTGAGCCAGGATCGAACCTACCAAGTTGGGGTCAGAAAGCCAGCGCCTCAACAGTCTGAGCCACTGGGCCCGGCTCGTAGTCCTGGGGCAGCATGAAATTCTAATGCTCAATGAAACTAAAGAAATCGTGATTTTATCTCACCGTACTCTTAGCTCATATGCATTAATCAAGACGGTGATTTACAAACGCCTTAGACCCCAGTATATTATAAACTTCACCACATGAACCGTATTAGAAAATGTAATCAGGCTGAACTTGAGCCATTATCAGGCATTCTGATTAGATAGTTATGCCTTTACAAGGACCACCTTCTAGTCACCTGCTTAACTATAGCTCAGGGTATTGCTTGTAGCCAAATACAGCGCACTCGTAGGTGACCACATTAATGCCTCATTATGTCCGTAAAATGTGATTCTTTTAAGGCAAACACAATAAATGCCTTATATCATCCTCATTTGATGAAAATAGTTCTGATTTCGTGATGGGAATATATTGCACTGGGAAGTTGAATTGTAATTTAAATTGTAAACTGTCAGTTCATACAATATTGTCGCAGCGCGTATCTCCCAATGCTTTTCCTATCCATTACTTGCCTTAAGACAGCCACAAATTTATATGCAGTCCATCGGAACAATGTTCATAGTGTTTATTTCCCTACCGTGGTATGCAAAGGAAAATTAATCGTATTGTACTGCAAGAATCCATATTTTCATTGAGTATTTGCGCACACGCACCAGCCTCGCGGTGTATTGGTAGAGTACCTGCCTCCTACCCGCAAGCCCCGGCTTCGATTCCCGGGCAGGTCAGCGATTTTTACCTGGATCTGAAGGCTGGTTCGAGGTTCAGACAGCCTACGTGATTACAGTTGAGGGTGGTTGACCTAAAAAGGACACATAGGAAAAAACTCAATTAGGAGAAAAAAGGAAATGAATTATTTGTCTTTGTTTTTCTTTGGTGTTTAATTATTTTCCATGTTGTAGTGTTTGTTATTATTTAGAATAATTAACTCAGATTTGAATAATTCGTGTAAAGTAGTACTTAAATGGCTCATGAATTAAATAAATAAGAACTTTTAAATAAATATTGAGCCCTTTCTAAGCAGACAGCATTTGTGGAGGTAAAATTAAAGGAAAATGACTTAAATACAGTATACTGTGGCTTCACTGGCTTCACTATGGGTTTAAAGTAGCTGTATTGTCAGGGAATAGAATTTTCTGTTCAATCTTGTGTTTATTAACATTGTCGGAGAATAATACCAAAAGGCCCTACTTCATTTACTGTTCTGTCTTGGTTTATCATCCTCTCAACAAATGCAATATCGTCTTCAGACAAAAATAGGCTTCTTTCACTTTTATTTTGCGAGCGGTCTCTTTAATGGTGAAGTTTTCTAATCTGTAAGGACATTTTCAAATGCGAAAAAGTTTGAAATTTGTACTGAATGTGTGAGAACACAAAACTGGAACACCTCTCATTGTGTTAATGATCACATACTGTATTATGTTGAATGGGGCATTATTTCTGGCTTGTCCAAAAAGAATGGAGATAAAAGCTTGTCCCAGTCTGTCAGTAGGTCACATCCATGGTAACTTCAAAAATGAAGAAGGGTTTCTGTGGCACAATTCTGCTGCAGTAAGATAAGGCTTGACATTCGCAATCACTTCTTTATGGATAATGTACTGTCAATTCCAAAGATCCTATCACACTGTGAGTAGCTGTGACCTCGAACTGGGAAAAGTTGCACGGCTAAATTTAAGCGGGTGTAACATCAGTTTTCAATATATCCCGCTGAACATTTCTCCATAATTAACTAGAGAAAGTCACGGACAAACCTATGTATTCCGCATAAAACGAGCCCATAGATCGATGTGCCCTTTTTACGTCGACCGCCTCAATTGAGGAGCTATCTACCTCCTGTGGGTGGGGGACGCACACGAAGAATACAGTACACCCACAGTATCCCCTGCCTGTCGTAAGAGGCGACTAAAAGGGGTGACCAAGGGATGATTGTATTAGAACAATGAAACTACTTGTGATTAGTGCCACCACGCGAGTATCACCATGGGTCTCCTCCACTTACGAGTGTTAGGTACACAACAGGTTTGTGATTAGTAGCAGCAGAGAGTCGCTTCACTGTGGGTTTACAGTAGCTGTGATTAGTACCACTATATGAGCGACACCGTGGGTCTGTGTTGCCTGTGATTAGTACACCTATGTGAGGAACACCATTGGTTTGTGTCGTCTACGCTACTTTTGATTAGTACAGCAATATGAGAAATATCGTAGTTCTAGTTTACTAGCGATAAGTACCATTACAAGGGCCGTTGACCTGGATTTTGGACCCCTTTGGACAACAAGCATCATCGATTAAGGATTATGCTTTGGAAGCAGTCCCATGGTCAGCAACAGTATTGTCTTAAGATAGTTTCTGGGAAGGTGCGGGTCGGATCCAGTGATTGTCTTAAAATCATATTCACCCATGCATTCTTCATCATCACGTTTTGAATCCTAGTCAGTGGATGATTTTGGACTTTTAAATTGTTATATTTCGTCTCATTTCGTTCTATTAGGAGCCGATGACCTAGATGTTAGGCCCCTTTAAACAACAAGCATCATCATCATCATCATCATTGAGGAGCTATCTGACGGTGAAATGGCTACCCTGGTCCAGGAGGCCAAGAATAACGGCCATGGGGATTCGTCGTGCTGACCACATGACACCTCATACTCTGCAGGCCTTCAGGCTGAGCAGCGGTCGCTTGATAAGCCATGGCCCTCCGGTGTTGTTGAGCCATAGGGTTTGAGTGTACGCACTTCTACAGTATAATGCACGTGTGTCAAATCTTGCCCGTCGTAAGCGCAGTGCCCGTCCTAGAAATACATGGGCACGACAGGGCTTCTCACTCGGCTTGTACTTCCCCACATTGCTGTCTCAGGGCTGTGCACGACTAACGATAACAGACTCCAGTTACCTGTTTTGGTCTACAAGAAATGACTGAAACGATTACATAACACTTCCCCACACTGCCAAAAATACTGACTTCCCCACAGCTCTTGGACGCAGCTACATGAGTAATGACTCAGAAATAATCACGACTGATAATGCCACACAAATACCCCCTCCAAGGCTACATCGCGACCTCCCCCACCCCCCAACTACCTCCCGCCGCTCCAAATAGAAAAGATTAATCTTCTTTTGCTGCCGCTTTTTCCCATACCTGTGGGGTCGCACATGTGGATTGGCTCTGTTTTTCAACCGGATGCCCTTCCTGATGCCAACCCTATATGGAGGGATGTTATCACTATTGCGTGTTTCTGTGGTGGTTGGTGTTGGGACGGACACATACACCCAGTACCCGAGTTATAAGGATTAATCAGAAGCGATTAATATCCCCGACCCGGCCGGGAATCGAAACCGGGACCCTCTTCACCGAAGGCCAGTACGCTGACCATTCAGCCAACGAGTCGGACAAATAAGTAAAAAAGATCAATAAATCATTATTATTAGTCTATAGCAGGGATAGCGAACCTTTTCCAACTAGTGTGCCATTTTAAGTCTGGTTTATTACTATCATTTGTTGACTGTGCCACTTGTTATTTTCCATTAGGGTATGTCTACAACCCCCCACCCCCACCCCGGGACTTCCTTTATAAATTCCCGATTATGTTTCATAATATGTCATTTATTTATTCATTTACAGATTAATTTATTTATTTATTATACATATATCTGGTAAATACATTTGATTGCATGTTCCGTGGGGCTGTGCCTCAATTATGGCCACGGCGGTTTCCTTCCCACTTGTACGCCAATCCCATTGTCGCCACAAGACCTATCTATGTCGGTGCGACGTAAAACAAATTGTAAAAAAATAGTTATTAGATACAAAATTCAAAAGTACTAATATTTCGAATGGACTTAACTTCCTCCATTAGGTTAATTATCATTCCATGTTGTTTGTATGCTCAACAATTAAACTAATTTCTCCCTCATCACATTTCCATAAAGAAATGGAAAATTAAGAAAAAAACAGGTATCCTTTTTTGTAAGGTCACATTCTGCTTTCATCAAAACATACTGCATACATGTGGGAGTTATCCAAATTAGCTTTCAATTGCCCCGAAACTTCTTCACTCATTTTTAATATTCTATCCTTGACAGCAGTGCAGCTGGCTGGCATTCCTTTAATTCTGTTAATTATTAGTTGTTTGTGAGGGAAGCTTTCAAATAATGTGTCGAACGTCAATAAGAAACTTTGTTTCAACAACTCACCGTCAGAAATCGGTTTCTCATGCATGCTGTACTATGCAGTGAGAGAGATGGAAACAGCCGCACTGATATTATTCCTTGGCCGAAAAGATGATATATAAGAGTTTGTTTTGTGCAATGTTCGATATTTTGTTAAACGAACTCTCTTCTTTCTTCATTTGAAATGGAACAAATATTCGAATGATCAGTCTCGAAGTTACATTAAATGTGGGGGATACAATTCTTTCCGAACACAGGCAACACATCTTTTTATCGGTCCGAATTCCCTTGGCCAGAGTTCTTGAAAAATACGGTCACTACCTTTGTTAAGTTTCTGTTCTTTTCGACACCGAAAACATGTTTGCGATGTCCGTATACAAAACCACCAGAAAACGACACTATCTCACTTGACTTTCGGACCTATCAGTGTAGCAGTGTTGCCATATTGCACGTCCGAATGGAACTAGTATTTAGATTTTCGATATTTATTTCTTACACGTGAAATTTTATATGTATGGTCTGTAGTGCAACACGTATATATGAAATATTATTATGTTCATGTGGTGTGCCACCGAAATCGTGTTCGCGTGTCACCTAGTGACACGCGTGGCATAGGTCGTCATCCCTGGTCTATAGTGTACTGGTAATAATATATCTATACTAATGAAGCAGTTGAGCGCGCGTGTGTGTGTGTCCGGCTTATCTCGAAAACGGTTACTTGTAACTGCGCCCAAACTATACTTTAAAATATACCATGTATATATACTGTGTATAATGTTTAAACAGAGTGTATATTTTATTTAACTGATGTGAACGAGCGCAGCGAGTTCGCCCTAGCGAATTGGCGAAGCGATTCGCTCGTCTGTAACACCAAGGCTCATCCCACTGACCTTTAATGTTAACACGTTATTCTTTCGGAGTGAGCAGTCTAGGTACTTCATTACTAATACGGTCCCGAAAATGTCATTGATGTAGTGTAATTTCCATCAAAATATAATAAATGCAAAGATTTGATTTCCATCACACTTTATCCAGGCTGGAGACTGGCAAAATAATAACAGAATTGATCATGTTGGTGTTGTTATCATTTCACCCGTTTAAAGTCGGCTTTTGCGGCTTCGTCATTTTTGTGTATTTTTTAACTTTTGGTATTTCTGACTTTGGTCTAATTCTCTCAACAATAATAATTATTAGGCCTAACCTACACCATTTTCTCTGAATAGGCAACTGCTTTCAGAAAACATTTTTAATGTACCTACTACTATACATAATAATATATAGCTGAAGAGTATTAAATAGACGCATCAAATTATATATAATAAATGTACGGGAATTGGATGGTAGCATTTTTATTTTTTGGTGGCCTTTGGGGGGGAATGTGTTTGGAATTGTCAGTAGAGATTATTTCTGATTCATTAATCAGGTAGCCGCGACCAAAGGCTGTGGGGATTTGTCTAGGCACCGATTGAAACATAGTTACACAGACTGTGAGATAAGGATTGGCACAGTGATTTCTTAGTGTGTGTTTGAGTTGTCTGTCAGTACGGTTACTTGTGGAGATGCTACTTTTATCGAAACCTATATTTCTTCGTTTAACTTGGAAAAAAAAAATACGTAAGCGGCACAGTATTCTACATTATTCTCTTTCCTGATAAAATTGTTAATAGGAGAGTTAACGATGTTAAGCCGAAACAAACAAAAGAAGTCTTATTTTACACTTAATACTTTATGGCAACCTTTGAAGTAATTATTTTCCTGGTACACGGTGATTACAAATCACGGTACTTCTCCCGTTTTATGCAAACGCCGTGTTGAACACACTTAATTATGAATGTCCCTATATAAAAGAATATAAAACCACTTATGGGTAGGGTACGCAGACAAAGAAGACACCCACGGTATCCCATTGACTGTCGTAATAGGCGACTAAAAGGGGCGACCAAGGGATGATTGAATTAGAACCGTGAGACTACTTGTAAATAGTACAAACACGCGAGGAACACCATGTTAGGTACACACTAGGTTCGTGATTAGTAGCAACAGAGAGTGAATTAGTATGGGTTTTACAGTACCCGTGATTAGTACCGACGATTAGTACCGACTGTGTGGTAGACCACCGTTAAGTCTACGTCACTCACGATTAGTACCGCTACATGGTCAATACCATGGTTCTTACTTTCCTGGCGATAAGTACCATTATGAGTGGTCGTTATCCTGGATCTGGGACCCCTTTAGAATACGCATCTATGGCCCTGAGGTTCACTCAGCCTACACCAAAAATGAGTACCAGGTTAATTCCTGGGGGCAAAGGCGGTCGGGCGTAAAGCTAACCACTCTACCCCATCACGTGCCGAGGTTAACAACAGTGGAAGCCTTTACCTTCCACTCCTCCAAGGGCCTTCATGGCCTGTACGGAGGTGACTTTGCTTTGCTTTTAGAATAGAATACGCATCATCGATTCAGGATTGTGCTTTGGAACCAGCCCCTTGTTCAGTATAGACTATTGTTTTAATATAATCCACTGATAAAACAATTCATAATCATCGTTCATCGTCTCTTTGTTTGAATTCTAGTCGGTGGATTAATGTTGGAATTATTTGTAACTTTCAATATTGCGAGCTGGATCCGCTGATTATTTTAAATTCATATTCATCCTTTCATTCTTCATCATGTTTTGTATTATAGTCAGTGGATGAGTTTTGGACTTTTAAATTGCCGTTACATTTCCTGGAGCTTCCGTAGCTCGGGCGGCAGCGCGCCGGCCTCTCACCGCTGCGTTCTGTGGTTCAAATCCCGTTCACTCCATGTCAGATTTGTGCTGGACAAAGCGGAGGCGGGTCAGGTTTCTCTCTGGTTTTCTCTGTCATATATCATTCCAGCAACACTCTCCAATATCATTTCATTTCATTTCATCTGTAAGTCATTAATCATTTGCCCCCGAGGAGTACGACAGCCTTCGGCAGCCGGCACAATTCCTATCCACTCCATTATTTGTATAGATTCAATGCTGTATGAGCATGGTTTGTGACAACAGTTTAAATATTCTTCATTCCTTTCAGTGCACGTCTGTGTCGGATCGTTCTTACAGGTTCAATCAATCACAACTGATCTGCAGATTACATATTATTATTATTATTTTTTGTTCAATAATTTCAAAAAATTAGAAAGTTATCTAACAACTTCCTTCGTAAATTATCCCAGTAAGTAAATTATCTTCCTGTAAACAAACAAGTCTGTGATAAGACTCCTGCTAGAGGATAGTTCCAGTGTATGGCACTCTCAAAAGGATTACACGGCACGGCAGCCGTGTCTTGCCACTGGAATGGACGGCTGCCGTTGACTCAGTGGCGCACACAGCTAAATGCGTGCTTTCACACTGTACGGATTTTTAATCGTACGGCAGCTCACGAGCAGCTGTAGAAGGGATAACGCGAGGGTATCTAGACACAAGTTATACGCTTTAGTATTGTAGTTTTTTATTGTTTTACTTTGTTGTTAAAATGTTCAGTGCATTGCTTTATAGGATATATCGTTGGTTTTGTGAAATGGCTGACGTAAATTCTGAAATTCTTATTTCTCTGGTCCAAGCCAGATCTGTGCTATGGGAGATAACTCTTAGACATTTATACAGTAGTGGCGATTGGGTATTGGACGTGTGTGTTGGGGGACGGGGCAAAAATGTACAAATAACAAAACGTACCCGGGATTGTGGGGTATAGCGGGGAAGAGGGGGAGGTATATACATCAAAACTTTAAAAAATCTCAACGTGGTAGGCTCTTTTTATGTTCAGCGGGCGAATTTTGACAGAGAGGTAAAGGTTGACAGACTACCAACTTAAGTGCGGTAATAATAGTTTTTTTAAAAATATTGATTCAATACTAGACAATAAGACTTTCATCAAAGGAAGAATTTATTTTACACATGCACTAAAACTAAACAGAAGTACGGTGTGATAATACAATTAAAATTCATTTAGTATTTGAATACACACTAAGAAACTAACAGACACTAAAGAGACTACCAGACTGATGAATGACCGAGCTCGATAGCTGCAGTCGCTTAAGTGCGGTCAGTATCCAGTATTCGGGAGATAGTAGGTTCGAACCCCACTGTCGGCAGCCCTGAAAATGGTTTTCCGTGGTTTCCCATTTTCACACCAGGCAAATGCTGGGGCTGTACCTATATAAGGCCACGGCCGCTTCCTTCCCACTCCTAACCCTTTCCTGTCCCATCGTCGCCATAAGACGTATCTGTGTCGGTGCGACGTAAAACAACTAGCAAAAAAAAAAAAGACTGAACGCGCGCGGCAAGCGGGTGCATCATACCTCAGTGTCCATGACCTTGGCAAAAAATGTACCCCTGCTACCCTTCCTCACAGGACATGCAAAATCTCCGCTACTTGCTGTGGCGCTATACAAATCGATTAGCCGGGACAAACGAAGTTTTGTGCGTATTCCCGCTAATAATTTTGTTGATAATTAAAGAACATAAAAAAGAAAGAATTGTCTGATAAGACAACAGGGCTTGGACAAATTGCTTGTTTTAATAATTAAAATAATTCCTTGTTTCAGCCGGCTAAAATGGAATAAAAATGTAATGTTTGCTCCACAAAGTGGGGAGGGGGGGGGGCGACCGCACCCCCTCGCCCCGCTAATCACCGCTACTGCATTTATAAAGATCGGAATGCGACAAGAAATGCCCGGCGTGAAGTTTACTTAGAAATGAAACCAGATTTTGATGTAATTGAAGAAGTAAAAAATGCGTTTGGTAACTTAATTGTATTTTCAGTTATTCGATATTACATAATACAGATTCACAAATGTATACTTATGAAATGATACAGTTTCACAGTTTATTGTTCAGCCACAAACTGCTAATATTCGGAAATCATCCTATTATTAAAATGACTCCCTTGTATGACTAGCATCAAAATATGCACTGAGCTTTCCACGGCAAAAAATCCGTTGCTGTGTGAAAGGAACATCATGGCAAAGAGCCGTACGGATTTTTTGCCGTACGGTCGAAACCGTGTAGTGTGGGAGGAGCCGTACATGGAGGACTGGAAAAAATCAAAACAAAAACACCTGGACCGTATCCCCTGTCTGTCGGTAAAGGCGACTAAAAGGGGCAACCAAGGGATGATCAAATTAGAACCATGAAACTACCTGTGATTAGTATCACCAGACGGGGAACTCCATGGGTCGCTTTTATTTGAGCGTAGTACCACTATGTTGGGTACTAAATAGGTTTGTGATTAGTAGCGAGAGCACGACGGCTTTTACAGTACCGACACGATGGGATGAGGGAACCCATGGTTCTGGCTTACCTATGATTAGTACCCACTATATGAGGAACCCCACGGCATAGTAGGGGTCCCTGTGGTTAGTACCCTTATGTGATGAACACCATAGGTTTGCGTTGCCTGTAAATGGCGCCGCAATGTGCGAAACAGCGTAGGTCTGTAATACATGTGCGAACTTCATTACCTGTGAGTACTACCATAATGTGTGGAATACCGCGAGTCTACGCTGCTGTTGATTAATACCGCAGCATGGCAAATACCATGGTTCTACTTTCCTAGCGATAAGTACCATTGTGAGGGGCCGCTGACTTGGATTTTGGACCCCTCTCGACTACAAGTATCAACGATTCAGTATTGTGCTATCGAATCAGTCCCTTGGTCAGTAATACTATTGTTCTACGCCAGCTTCTGTACATGTGAGGCATTGCGGGTCGGTTCTACTGATCGTTTTAAATTCCTGTCCGTCCGTCCATCGTCCTCAGGTTTTGAATTGTGGTCAGTGGATATTTTTGGGCTTTTAATTTGTCATTTCAATTCGTCTTATTTCGTACCATTAGGGGCCGATGACCTGGATGTTAGGCCCCTTTAAATAAGCTTCATCATCATCATCATGTCCGACTCGTTGGCTGAATGGTCAGCGTACTGGCCTTCGGTTCAGAGGGTCCCGGGTTCGATTCCAGGCCGGGTCGGGGATTTTAACCTTCATTGGTTGATTCCAGTGGCCCGGGGGCTGGGTATTTGTTCCGTCCCCAACATCCCTGCAACTCACACACCACACATAACACTATCCTCCATCACAATAACACGCAGTTACCTACACATGGCAGATGCCGCCCACCCTCATCGGAGGGTCTACCTTACAAGGGCTGCACTCGGCTAGAAATAGCCACACGAAGTTTATTAGGGATTGTAATAATTTACCAAGGGTGATGTTCAATAAATTTCCAAATTATGGCAATTACTTAAGAAAAGACTAGATAAACAACAGATAGGGAATCTGCCACTTGGGTGACCGTGCTAAATGCAGATCAGTGGTTATTGATTAGATATTTGCCCCAATTCGTCCTCTTGAATTCCACCGTATCTTCATACTGGCAAGAAGGTTGCCGTCTTTTCATACACATTATGCTATTTTTAATAATATTGTTATTGATTTTTACGTCTCACTAATTACTTACGGTTTTCGGAGACGCCGAAGTTCCAGAATGTTGATCCATAGGAGTTATTTTGTGCCAGTAAATCTACTGACCTGAGGCTGGTGTATTTGAGCACCTTCAAATACAGCCGGACCGAGCCAGGATGGAACCTGCCAAGTTCGGGCTCAGCCCGACACTTTTTGAAGGCGATTCATCAACCCTTGCTCGAACCGACGTAATCAGCCTCCTTTGAGAGCTAGACTCAAGTACCCAGCATTTTTCAAAGAGGAATTGTGAGAAATGTTTTTCTGCGATCGCGCTAGGAAATGATAGGCAAATAGGGGTCACGCTTCCCAGACAGTTGTACATATGCAGTCCATCAAAAGAATTTTCGTTGTGTTCCTTTTCCTGTGGTTACATGTAAAGGTAAATGAGCCTTACCATACAGTATGTTACAGAAGAATGCTGAAGGTGAGATGGATAGCCCCTATGGGTGAGGAACACAGGCGAAGAATACACCCACGGTATCCCTTGCCTGTCGTAAGAGGCGACTAAAAGGGTTGACCAAGGGATGATCGAATTAGCCCCATCGAATTACCACCACGCGGGGAACACCATGGGTCGCTTTTACTTGCGCGTGGTAGCACTATGTTAGGTACACAATAGGTTTGTGATTAATAGCGACAGTGTGTGACTCAGGGTGAGTTTTACAGTACCTGTGATTAGTACCACTGTGTGAGTGACACCATTGGTCTGCCTTACTTATAATTAGCACCCACTATGTGAGGAACACCACGGGATAGTACGAGTCTCTGTGATTAGTACACCTATATGGGGGACACCATACGTTTGCGTTGCCTGTAAATGGCGCCACGATGTGAGAAACACTAAAGGTCTTTGTTACATGTGCGCATTACATTACCTGTGAGTAGTACCATAATGTTGCCATCTAGTAAAAAAAAAAAATCACAATCTTACTAAAGATCTTGAGTTAACACGACTGGTGGCTACACTTCTTCATAACTGCCGATTCTTTGTTGAATTTCAGGGTTGGTGAAGTCGTTGGCGATCTCAAAAGAACGGCTTGCCTCAAAGAAGTGTACTGGCGCATTTGTTATTTAATATATACACAAATGATTAGCCACAGCCTCAAGACACCAAGAGTTTCATCTATGCTGATGACCTTGCTCTCGCTGTCCAGTCAGATAGTTTTGAAACGATAGAAAGCTGCCCTAGAAGAACTCGGCAACTACTATGGTCAAAATCAACTTGTGCCACACCCGAGCAAAACGCAAGTTTGTGCATTTCATTTACGACATCGACAAGCCAACAGAAAACTCGTTGTGACATGGAATGGAGCTACGCTAGACCACTGCTTCCATCCCAAATACTTGGGCGTCACTCTCGATCGCAGTCTAACCTTCAAGATGCACTGTATGAATGTAAAACAGAAGGTCTCTTCCAGGAACACATTACTTATAAAACTTGTTGGATATACTTGGGCACACATCCACAAACTGTTAGAACTACTGCACTAGCCTTATGTTACTCGGCCGGTGAATATGCCTTCCCAGCGTGGTACAAATCTGCCCACGCAAAACAGATTGATGTGGCACTCAGTGAAAGTTGTAGAATAATTACTGGTGTCCTGAAGCCAACTCATCTCGAGAAAATCAATTACCTTGTCGGTATTGCTCCTTGTGACGTCAGGGGAGAGGTTGCTGCTGAAATAAATCTAATGCCTTCACATCCACTCTTTGGATACCAACCTGCCCAACGAAAACTGAAGTCGAGGAAAGCCTTTTTAACAACTTCAGAACACCTGGAAGAATCATCGGACAAAGTCAGGATTACCAAATGGAAACAAAAGACCCCTGGCCTCTTGAAATGGATGGAACACGGGAAGTGTTGCCACCCGGTCACATCAAGGACTGGTTGACTTGGAGGTCCTTAAAAAATTAATCTGGAGTGGGTAGAACCAGAGCAATGGAACTTCCCCATCGATACGGCCTTTTGTGTCTGTGGTGAACTTCAGACAACCAAACACCTGCTATGCTGCCCCCTGTGTCCATCAAACTGCACAATGGAAGACTTGGTGCTGGCCAATCCAAATGCCCTTGAAGTGGCCAAATTTTGGGCCGAATCGGTGTGACATCTGTATGACGTATATTGTTGAAGACCTTTTACTTGTATATATCTGTGTACATAGTTTGTTTCTTTTAAATGTAGTATTATTCTATTGTACTTCTGATTCGAATAAATAAAGACCATAATGCTTGGAATACTGCGAGTCTACGCTACTTTTGATTAGTACCACAACATCACAAATAACATGATTCTACTTTCCTAGCGGTAAGTACCATTATGAGTGGCCGATGACCTGAATTTTGGACTCCTTTAGACTACAAGCATCATCGATTCAGTATTATGCTTTAGAAGCAGTCCCTTAATCAGTAATACTATTGTTTAACGCTAGTTTCTAGGAATGTGTGGCATTGCGGGTCGGAACCACAGATTGTTTTAAATTCATATCAATCCATTCATTCTTCATCACCACGTTTTGAAATCTGGTCAGTGGATGATTTGGACTGTTAAATTGTCATTACATTTCGTGTCATTTCGTACCATTAGGTGCCGAAGACCTAGATGTTAGGCCCCTTTAAACAACAAGCATGATAATCATCATCGATATGCAGTCCATTAAGATAATTTTCCTTGTTCCTTTTCCTGTGGTTACGTATTGAGGTAAATGAACCTTTACCGTACAGTATGTTACAGAAGAATGCTGAAGGTGACATGGATAGATCGAATCTCGAATGAAGAGATACTGAATCAAATTTGTGAGAGGAGATCGATTTGGCTATACATGACCAGGAGAAGACATAGAATGATAGGATACATCTTAAGACACCCAGGACTTGTTCAGTTGGTTTTTGAGGGATCGGTAGGGGTAGATCAAGGTGTGAATATGACAAGCAAATTAGAGCAGATGTGGGATGATGCAGTTACATAGAAATGAAACAGCACAGGATAGGGAGGGCTGCATCAAACAAGTCTATGGATTGAGGACTCAAACAACACCATACAGTACTGTAGGGATGTATGCTTGCATGACGTATTTACCCAATGCAGTTCTAGAGTATATTGTATATATAACACGACGGAGATTGTTCTGATAGACTGCATATCAACAAGTGGCTGGGAGGCGTGAACAGTCTTAAGGAAAATAATGGACATGAAGAGCATTGTGAGATACGAGGTATTGCTTCTTAGACGTCGTTATCGAATATTCGCTGCTCGACGGAGAGAATACACTGTTCCTAGCAACCCTGCCCCTTGCGCCAGGCAGATTTGTTTACATTGATCTACCATCGCTGATGAGGCCTGTAGACTAGCTCGCCCCGTTTCTCCATGATTTTATTTGAAATGCTAAAAGAAACAGGAGTCAAATATAAAGACAGGAGAGTTATCTGGAGTGTGTACAAAGAAGAAGTGGTGGTGATAAACTGCGGTGGGAAACATCAAGGAGCATACATAAGACAGATTGTAAGACAAGGGTGTGCCCCCTCTCAAGTACTATTCAACGGATAGATACAGAAAGCTCTAAATGAAACAATGGAGTAGCTACGACAAAGTGGTGTTAAGATTCAAGGAGAGAGAACAGATAAAAGTATTGTAACCCCATGGCATTACAGCCCTGAAGGCCCACGGCCTACCAAGCGACCGCTGCTCAGCCCGAAGGCCTGCAGATTACGAGGTGCCGTGTGGTGAGCATAACGAATTTTCTCGGCCGTTATTGTTGGCTTTCTAGACCGGGGCCGCTATCTCACCGTCAGATAGCTCCACAATTCTAATCACGTAGGCTGAGTGGACCTCGAACCAGTCCTCATATCCAAGTAAAAAACCCTGACCTGGCCGGGAATCGAACCCGGGCCCTCCGGGTAAGAGGCAGGCACGCTACCCCTAGACCACGGGGCCGGCTAGAGAGAATAGATACTATTCGTTCTGATGACTACATAGCAATAATATCGGAGAGCGAAGAGCAATTAACGACAATGTTGGAAGTAATGGACATTGCTTTTACATATGGATATAAGATGAAAATAAATTCCGACAAAACAAAAGTAATGGTGATAAGTAAACAACAAAGAAAAATAAAGATATCTCTGTGTGGGAACCATCTCAGTAACGTTGAAGAGTTTTCTTACTTATGAAGCAAAATAAGATGATAAGCTAAGTAAAAGAGACTGAGTCACTAGATTTCTTTTCTTCTTTCTTTTTTTTTTTTTGCTTTAGGTCACACCGACACAGATAGGTCTTATGGCGAGGGCCTAGAGTGGAAAGAAAGCGGCCGTGGCCTTCGCTAAGGTACAGTCCCAGCATTTTCCTGGTGTGAAAATGGGAAACAAGGGAAGACCAACTTCAGGTATGACGGCAGTGGTATTCGAACCCACTGCATTCCGGATGCAAGCTCACAGCTGCGTGCTCCTAACCGCACGGCCAACTCGCCCGGTAGTCAGCAGAATTAACCAGGCAAAGATAATCTTCAATAAAAAGAGAAAGCTCTTCACATCTAAAAATATCAGCTTAAAACTGAGGAAACAATTAGTGAAGACATACGTATGGAGCGTATTTCTGTACGGAAGTGAGAACTGGACACTAGAGGTGGTGGGGAGGAGGAGGAGGAGGAGGAGGAAGAGGTTAGAAGCCTTCGAACAATGTTGCTATTGACGAATACTGAAAATTCCTTGGACTGATAGTTACTAATGAGGAAGTAATGGAAAGTGTTGCAGAAAACCCGAGCTTGTCAATGAATAGCAAGAAAAGAAGAAAAGAAGAATTACATGGATTGGACATATAATCAGACATGAGTATTTACTAGCCTTCATCCTGGAGGGCTCTGTGGGAGGAGGACATTGTAGGGAAAGGCCTAGACTGGAATATATGGGTCTACTGGTTGAGCAGCTGGGATGCCAATCTTATGTAGAAGTGGAGGGAATGGCACAAACCGGAACGTTTGGAGAGCTGCTGCGAACCAACCTTAAGGGTTGTAAACGTTAGTAGTAGTAGTAGTAGTAGTAGTAGTAGTAGTAGTAGTAAAAGAGATTCTGTCATCAGATTTTTTTTCTTTTACGTCACACCGACACAGATAGGTCTTACGGCGACGTTAGGTTAGGAAAGGCCTAGAGTGTAAAGAAAGCGTCCGTTGCCTTCGCTAAGGTACAGTACATCATCGGCAACTAACCTTTAAGGTTTTTTCCGTGGATTTCCTTTCTCACACCAGACTTTAATAATAATAATAATAATAATAATAATAATAATAATAATAATAATATGCACATGTACGAAAACCCACAACCTGTTTTCCAGTCAATGACCGGGTCAGGGATGGGATGAATGAAGCCCGCAACTTGCGGCGAGGATAGGAATTGTGCCGGCTGACGAGGCCTGTCGCACTCCTCTGGGGCTCTAATTTAAAACAAAAATAAGTCATATCTTCACTCTGTCAAATGTTCTTGAATTTTGGAGAAATGAAAATGTTAGAAAATTTACTTCACAGTAAGCCACTTGTAAAGATATCAGGGCTTAGAATCATGTTTCTGGAAGGTTTATGGAGGACTCTGCAACATGATGTTCCCTGATTTTCTTGGGGGAAGACAGTTTACGCTGACGTAAGACCTGCCGGTGCAAAGCAAAGAAAAGAAAATATATATATTTCTCCACGGTAGGAAGAAAATTGGACTTTAGTTCAAGTGAAGCGGGATGAAGATCGCACTAAACCAGGCGAGAGCTCATTTATACAAGGACTCGCCGGATGGTGACTCTTCAGATTTAGTACCCTACGCGATTCTTTACCCACACGAACAGCGAAAGAAAACGACCATATTTGTTGTTGCTCTCGACACGTAGCCTTGTAAACCTTTTCTTTTTCGAGAAATAGCAAACGTTCACATATGGCTGCAATTTTCATCACGTTTGTTACGTAAACATAAAACGCAGGTGTCAAGAACAACCTCGGTGACCTAGCTGGGTGACCAAGGCCACATGATGTACCTGGTCCTCGCTGAGTCAACATATCATCCACATTATATTATGTAGTCAGCCTTACTCTGTAGTCATCGTACTTTATCTCCAAGATATCGAGGTTTCTGGCAATGTAGTTATAGCCTTGCACTGAGAAGATGGTGAGTTCAATCAATTAGTCATCAATTATCTGTATTTAGGGCGGTCGCCCAGGCGGCAGATTCCCTATCAATTGTTCACTTCATATTTACATTTATTTATAATTGTTTACTTGACATCTTCTTAAATCTTTTCAATGATCTTGGAAATTTATCGAACATTGCCCTTGATAATTTATTCCAATATCTTGCTTCTCGTCCTATAAATGAATATTTGCTCCAATCTACCTCTTGAATTCCAAATTTGTCTTCATCTTTCCTACTTTTTAAAGCTACACGCAAGCTTATTTTTCTGCTTATATCATACCACGCCAACTCACAACTTAGTCGAGCATATCGCCTCCTGACTCCCAACTCGTCCCACTCCAAAGTTTGCAACATTTTCGTAACACTACTCCTCTGTCGGAAATCACCCCGAACAAATCATGCTGCTATCCTTTGAATGTTTTCCAGTTCTAGTATCAAGTAGTTCTAGTGATGGTGCCATACACTGGAACCATACTCTAACTGCGGTCTTTACCGAGCTCGATAGCTGCAGTCACTTAAGTGCGGCCAGTATCCAGTATTCGGGAGATAGTAGGATCGAACCCCACTGCCGACAGCCCTGAAAATGGTTTTCCGTGGTTTCCCATTTTCACACGAGGCAAATGCTGGGGCTGTACCTTAATCAAGGCCACGGCCGCTTCCTTCCCACTCCTAGCACTTTCCTGTCCCATCGTCGCCATAAGACCTATCTGTGTCGGTGCGACGTAAAGCAACTAGCAAAAATAATAATAACTGCGGTCTTACCAGAGACTTATACGCCCTCTTCTTTAGAACACATCATCGGCAACTAATATTTTTTCTGTGGATTTCCTTTTTCACACAAGACGTTAATAAGAATAACCTTTGTCCAGCACAAATCTCACATGGAGTGATCGGGGTTTGAACCACGGAACCCAGTGGTGAGCGGCCGGCGCACTGATACCTGAACCACGCAGGCTTTCATGAAGTTCAATTGAGCTCACTACTAGCTTAACATTACAACACCGTCGTATACAAATACACACGTACCGTAAGTATTTCAAAAGTTTACACACTATCGGTCCCGCCTATATCACGGTATTTAAACATCGCTTGCGACATTCCACAAATTATTTTTCACATATCGTATGAAACAATGTACTCTTATCATTTTCGGAGAGAAAAGTATTGACAATAACGTCCAATGTTGATTTTTGTTTGTTACGCGTTTGGGGATTGCGGACAACAATGTAAAGCTTTAAACTCATGTTTTCAGTAGACTGTAGACTTCAAAGCATCGCTGTGAAGATGTCTCAAAAGAAAAGGAAATTGTTTAATATTGAAGAAAAGTCACAAATAATATAGCCATTAGAAGATCAGGAAACAAACGCCAGCGTCGCGAAGGAATTGTGTGTATCACACGCAACGATTTTTACATTTTAGAAGGAAAGATAAGGAAGGATCTTCATTGGGGTAATCACATAAATGGGATTGTAAATAAGGGTACAGATCTCTGCACATGGTTATGAGGTCATCTAGGGGTTGTAGTAAGAATGTAAAGTAGAGGGCATGTGCTTCTTTGGTAAGACCCCCAAGTAGAGTATGGTTCTCGTCAGGATTACTTGATTCAAGAACTGGAAAAATATCCAAAGGAAAGCACTCGATTTGCTCTGGGTGATTTCCGACAAAAGAGTAGTGTTTCAAAAATGTTGCTAAGTTTGGGCTGGGAAGACATGGGAGAAGGAGACGAGCTGCTCGAGTAGGTGGTATGTTCCGAGCTGTCAGCGGAGAGACGGCGTGGAATGACATTACTAAAAGAATAAGTTTGATTGGCGTCTTTCAAAATAGGAAAGATGAAGATAAAGTAGGAATTCAGGAGGACAAATTGGGGCAAATATTCGTTTATAGGAAGGGGAGTTTGGGATTGGAACAACTTACCAAGGGAAATGCTCAATAAATTTCCAATTTCTTTGCAATCATTTAATAAAAGGCTAGGAAAACAACAGATAGGGAATCTGCCACCTGGGCGACTGCCCTAAATACAAGTCAGTAGTGATTGATTGATTGATTGATTGATTGATTGATTGATTGATTGATTGATTGATTGATTGATTGATTGATTGATTGATTGATTGAACCGAGCAAGTGGCTGGGCGGTTTGGATCACTCAGCTATCGATGTGCATTCGGGAGATAGTGGGTTCGTACTTCACTGTCGGCAGCCCTGCAGATGTTCCTCCGTGGTTTCCCATTTCCACCCTACGCAAATGCTGCGGGCCACCTAGGTTTTAACTGCAATGGTTTTTCTATGTCTCTTAAAAGATAAAGTTATGCGGGGCCCAAAACGTCAGCATTTCATAATTTGTCAGTTGGTTCTACATGAACTGGCAAAATCGTGGCAATCGACGGGCACACAAGACCCCACGCCGCCTCAACGGATGTACAGTATTATCCAGTCGAGGAATGTACCTGATTCAAACACTAAATAGAAAAGGTTAGTTATATTGTCTACGTAGGAAGCACAATGGTTCAGAGGAAGATGTCAAGGCTCGAATCCGGAAAACAAACAGCTTATTCATTTTACTACATTCTATTCGGAAGAACAGTAACCTCTCACGAAAAACCAACATCCGACTTTTCAGTACCAACGTGAAATCCGTTCTCCTATATGGCTGTGAATCACTAAACAAATCACAGATCAACTCCAAAAGTTCGTAAATTGCTGTCTGCGGCGTATCGTCGTTACAAGGTGGCCTCAAACAAAACTTTGTGGAAGAAAACAAACAAAAAATACCACTGATGTGGAAATAAGGAAAACAAAGTGGGGATGAGTAGGGCACACATTACGAAAACAGGACGGAGCTAATGAAAAGTTTGTTTTGGAATAAAACCGAAGAGGAAGCGTGGAAGACCTAAGAACACTTGGAGGCGAACAGTTGTAAAGACACTGATTGGAATCGGAAAATATGGACGATGTTATAGAGCCGGCTGCAGAACGTAACCAATGGAGAACTTTCCTGGATGCACTTTGCCCCGCAAGAAGAAATGGGAAAAATATTAGATGAAATCAAATATTCCTTGGCTGAATAGTCAGCGTTCAGACGTTCGCTTCAAAAGGTTTCGAGTTCGATTCCCGGCCTGGTTGGGAATTAAAGTCGCTAGTGATTAATTCTTCTGGCTCGGGGACTGGGTATTTGTGTTTGCTTCCGCACACTATTCTTCATATTTAGACGACACACCACACTACAAATCATCACAGAAAGAATTATTGGATACATCCCTCCATGCAGGGTTCGCGTCAGGAAGGGCATCCAGCCATAAAACAGGGCCAAATCCACTTGGTTGACACAGTTTGCACCCACCACTCCTACAGACGCAACCCCCTGTGAGTGGGGGACGCAGATGAAGAATACACCTACGGTATCCCCTGCATGTCGTTGGCGACTAAAAGGGGCGACCAAGGGATAATTGTCTTAGAACCATGAAACTACTTGTGATTAGTACCACCACGCGGGGAACACCCTGGGTCGCTTTTACTTCCGCGTATTACCACTATGTTAGGTAAAAAATAGGTTTGTGATTAGTAGCAACATAGTGCGTTGCCGGCTTTTACAGTACCTGTAATTAGTACCACTTGAGGAGCGACAACATGGTTCTGGTTTGCCTATGATTAGTACCTACTATATAAGGAACACCCTCCCGCAAGTATCACCACCTCGACGAAGGCAAAATATATTTTGCCGGATGTTTATTGGAGGCTTGCGTGGTCAAATGATCCTTAGAGCTATGCCGGTGGGAGCATCTGCTCCTGGTAGGGCCACCCAAGCCGGACAGGTCTAAGGTGATGATCCAGACTAAGAGTGAAACCATGGTCCTCCAGGTTGGGGTTGAGCGTAGGGTTAACTCCCCTACCTCGTAAAAAAACAACTGTTACGGATACCTTAAGAATGAATAAAGCAGGACTGGAAAACTTGGTGATGAACCGGCGAGAAAAACGGCTAAAGAGAAGGAAAAAGGATATTGTACTAGCAACGTGGAATGTTAAGACATTGAAGAGACCTGGCAAGTTGAAAGAATTAAGGAATGAAATGGATAAGTATGGAGTGAAAATGGCAACTCTACAGGAACTAAGATGGAAAGGGCAAGGGATGATGATGTCTTGACAACATATCTTGAGTACAGTGGAAAAGAAGCAGGCAGTAATGGCACATGATTCCTCATACATAAGTCGGTAAAGCACAGCGTGATAAAATTTACTCCTATCAATGATAGGATGTGGTCTGTAAGAATGAGGGCAAAATTCTTCAACTTAACTGTGTTTTGTGTGTACGCCCCAACTGAGGAGGCAGAAGATGAGAAGAAAGATGCATTTTATACTAAATTGGAGGAAGAAATTAATGAAGTTCAAAGACACGATGTGAAAATTATCCTTGGAGATTTAAATGCAAAAATTGGAAGAGAAGAGGTGTACAAACACTTAGTAGGGAAATAAAGCCTGCATGAAGTAAGTAATGATAACGGATTGAGATTGATTGACTTTGTGAGTGGAAAGCAGATGATAGTTAAAAGTACTTGGCATCCTAGGAAAAACATTCGCAAGGAGACCTGGATTTCACCAGATGGTGTGACAAGAAATCAAATAGACCATGTTATCATAGACAGGCGACATGCATCAGATATTATAGATGTTAGAAGCTGCAGAGGTGCTGATTCAGATACAGACCACTATCTTGTTAGTCAAGTACAGACAAAAAATAGATTTGGCAAGAACGGAAAAAGTAAGAAGAAAGGCAAAACACAATATTGAAGGTATAAAAAATGAGGAATTGCAAGAGAAATACAAAAAGAAAATGGCTGAATCTTTGGCAATAAAAAGGGAATTATGGGAGAAAGGAGAATTGGCAGATAAATGGGAGATACTGAAAACAACTATCAGTGAAGTTGCAGATAGTACCCTGGGAAATAAGAAATAGGTAAAAAGAGCAGAATGGTTTGATGAGGAATGTTCAACATTAATCCAAGAGAGGAATGATGCTAGGAACAGAATGCTTCAAAAGAGAACAAGACAAACAGTAGAAGAGTATAGGGAGAAACGAAGAAGAGCAGATATGTAGATATAAAAGAGCTCTTGAAAGAAATAGAATCGAAGAACTGGATGAAATGAAGGATATAAAACGAGGTACGAAAATTCTATGAAAGAACAAAGGACCTTAAGATTTCAACCAAGAGCTGTTTTCTTCAAGGATAAAGATTGAAACCTTCTGGGTGATAAAAGCAAAGTGCTTGGAAGATGACAGGAGTATTTTTACGAGTTACTCAATTGAAATAATGAAGATGATAGAGAGGAGGAAAATATAAATGTTGATGGGGAAGAAAGAGAATTGGAAGAGGAATCAGTAAAACAGCCAAACTTAGAAGAGGTCAAAGCTGCAATTAATGAATTAAAGAATAATAGAGCCCCAGGTGAAGATGGAATGGAGTCAGAGCTGTTAAGATATGGGGGAGAGGGAATAGAAAAGGCTTTTTATGAATTGATTAAAGAGGTTTGGACAAAGGAGGAAATACCCAAGGATTGGACATTAGGTATAATTTACCCAACACATAAACGGGAGATAAGGCAGTATGTGGAAATTATCGAGGGATCACCTTGCGAGATGGAACGTACAAGATTTTTGGTGAGGTAGGCCTACTAGTCTTAGGATTGGAATTGTGGATGGAAAGAATATTAGGGGATTACCAAGCAGGCTTTAGAAAACATCGCTCTACTCTGGATTAGATATTTATATTACGACAAGTGCTAGAGAAGTTTTATGAATATGACAAACAGCTACATCAGCTGTATGTTGATTTTAAACAGGCATATGGCAGTCTAGATAGGGGTAAAATTTAGAAGATTATGAAAGAATTTGGAATTCCGAGGAAATTCATTAGATTAATAAAAATGACCTTGAAAACAACAGTATGCAAGGTGTGAGTGGAGCAAGATCTGTCAGAGGAGTTTTTAGTGGAGAGAGGACTAAGACAGGGAGATGTACTTTCCACACTGCTTTTAAACCTAGCATTGGAAAAAGTAATCCGTCAATTGCCCATCAACTCAGGGGGAACCATTTTGAACAGATTAGTACAAGTGATAGCATATGCTGATAATGTAGCAGTAATTGCAAGAAAAGAGAGCTCTTGAAGAGAGCTACTCAGTATTAGAAGATAAAGCACGAGACCTAGGACTAGAAGTGAATATAAACAAAACAAAATACATGAAATGGGAGATACAGACGGAGTAAGAGGAAGGACCACAGTAAGATTAAATGGGAAGGAATATCAAAGTGTCACATCTTTCAAATATCTACGCTCTATAATAACAGAGGGCGATAAAACCTCCGTGGAAATACAGGAGAGGATAACAAGTGGAAACAGATGCTTTTACGCCTTGCAAAATATGTTTAAATCCAGGAATGTCAGCAGGAATACAAAAATTAAAATATACACAACAGTACTAAGACCAATAGTTACGTATGGATCAGTATGCTGGGTGATGACCTCCAGAGAAGAACAGTGGCTATTACGGTGGGAAAGGAATATATTGAGAAAGATATTCGGTGCAGTAAGTGTTGTATGTCCGGCGCTCCCCTTCTCGCTCCGACAGCCAGCTGCACGCGCGCCTGTGTATCATTCTGCTAGCTTCGACGCGCAGCCCTCAGTGCGCGTGCCTGACCATCGAGTGTACTATAAATAGGAGCTCCCTGCCTGCTCACTCGCCCACTTGCCCCGGTGTCCAGCTCCAGAATACACCCTACGTCGAGCACGGAGGCTACTCCTCTTGAAAATGTGCTTCGACCAGGTGGACTGAATTTCTGGCAGTACGAGGTTTCACCTCTGGTCACCGCTCCCTTAACTGTTTCCGCTGCCTATGTTCCGTAATTCTTTTACAAGCCATTCTCATTCCCTAATTTACGCAAGCTCCCTTAGTTTCGCTAGGTGGAATCTCTTCAATCAATTGAACTTGCTATCTAGGAATTCAGGCACTTCAACAAATAAGGACTCTCAAAGACATTTATGTTAGTGTGCCAGATAGTTCTCGACTATCAACGTGTCAATTCACAAAGACTATCTTTTCAAGATAGAAGTGTATATAAAGACTGTAAACTGTACATATTGTATAAAGACAAACTTTTCTCAAGATTCAATATTCCTTTTTGCTTCAAAATAATTTTCAGTTATATGTGTAAATATCATAAAGTGAAGCAATAAAAGTTGTGTTCTGTAAATTTCAACCTTGGTTACAACAGTAAGAGAGCAGGATGGTTGGAGAATGAGGACAAATGTAGAGCTGCAAGGACTGTTTGGCCAGCCATATATTGTTACTAAAATTAAGCAAGGAAGAATTAGGTGGGCCGCTCATGTTCAGAGAATGGCAGAAACCTGCACCGTTAAAAAGGTGTTTATAGGAAAATTTGATGGAAGATGGAGGAGAGGAAGACCCAGGAAAAGATGGTTTGATGATGTTGAGGATGACCTTAGAAAGTAAGGAGTTAAACGTTGGAGAAGAAAAGCTGAGGACCCAGATGAATGGAGGCAGGTGATAAAGGAGGCCAAGGACCTACAAGGACTGTAGCGCCGACCAGTAAGTAGGTATACAAGGAACACCACGGGATAGTACGAGACGTTGTGGTTAGTGCACTTCTGTGATGAAGGTCATAGGTTTACGTTGCCTGTAAATGGCGCCGCAATGTGTGAAACACCATAGGTCTGTCTTATATGTGCGAATGTCATTACCTGTGAGTAGTACCATAATGTGTGGAATACCGCGAGTCTACGCCACTTCTGATTAGTACCGCACCACGACAAATACCGTGGTTCTACTTTCCTAGCGATAAGTACCATTATGAGGGGCCGATGACTTGTATTTTGGACCCCTTTAGACTGCAAGCATCATCGATTCAGTACTGTGCTTTAGAAGCAGTCCCTTGGTCAGTAATACTCTTGTTTTACGTCAGTTTCTGTGAATGTGAGGCATTGGGGGTCGGATCCACTGATTGTTTTAAATTCATATCCATCCATTCATTCTACGTCCTCACGTTTTGAATGCTGGTCAGTGGAGGATTTTGGACTTTTAAGTTTTTATTACATTCCGTCTCATATCGTAGCATTAGGGGCCGATGACCTAGATGTTAGGTCCCTTTAAACAACAAGCAACATCATAATCACCCTACAGACGCGCAGAAAGCGGTACCAGAGGAGAACAGCAAATAAACAGGAACAGAGAAATAGTGTCCATCTTATCTATTCGTGGTGTGGTGTGGTGAAGGACGACACGGTTGCGACCACCGAACTAGTTGGCCGTACGGATAGAGGAGCGCAACCGTGAGCTTTCATTCGCGACATAGTGGGTTCAAACCCCAATGTCTGCAACCTTAAATAAAGTTTTCCGTGGTTTCCCATTTTCACACCGGGCAAATGCTGGGGCTGTACCCTATTTAAGGCCACGGCCGCTTCCTTCGCACTCTTGGCCCTTTCCTCTCCAGTCGTCGCCATAAGATCTATCTGTGTCGGTGCGACGTAAAGCCAATTGAAAAAAAATCGGTTGTGACTTTGTATTGAAGAAACTGATAAAAATATGTATAATTCATGACAGCACAAGGAAGAGAATAGCATTGCATTTAAAGACAGCTACAGGCGAGTTGGGAAACATAAAACTGTTACGATCGGAATCCTGGAGAACTCTTGTTTTATTCTCGCTTTTATATAATTCTAGAAGTTTATTTCCTGGTACATCAGTAGGTCGTAAAGGATAGTCCAACAAGAATGTTACCAACTACTCGCGATACGACGAGCGAGATGCAGTCAACGACACGAACTCACATCTCTTACAATTCTGTGCTGTTGACTCGCCATTCAGAAATATAATAGTTTTCATCCCTGTTCATACTCCTGAAATCCTGTGAAATGTTCCTTATGATGATTTGTTTCCTACTTCCCAACCTCCTTTAATTCTTTTAATAGCCGAATTTTACTTTAAAAATGTAGGGAAGATAATTATATGAAGATTAAGTTGGAATTCAAGAGACCAGATTTGAATAGGAATTAAGGTGTTTGACAAATTTCCGACTTCTTTGAAATCATTTAATAACAAAAGACTAGATCAACAGGGAGGGACTCTGACACCTGGCCGACTGCCCTAAATGTAGATCAGTGATGACTAGTGATTGAGTGAAAGGCATTCGACACAGTAGACAGAAGATTATATACATTAACTAAGACATGGAAATTATTTCCTATCAATAATATAATATATATCATTTCCTGAGAAGATAGTAGGACCAAGGATCCTCTCAGGTGGAAGACGATGGTACAAACCAAACCATAAACTCTACCAACACCGAGAAACCCGCACAGATGCCAGCAGAAGACGGCAGGCTTTCTACTGTACTTACACCTGTATGGAATAGACTTCCTCTGGTTCTGTGAGATCTTCAAAGTATCCAGCAAGGGTAAAGCCACTGGATGTCTCTGGATCCATCAAATAGAGGCGGATCTCGAAGTAGTATTAATCAAGCCACAATCATTAACAGAAAATCCCTAACATCCATTACAGAAGCAATTCAAAAGTAGACCAGGAAATGGACGGAGGAATGCAAGATAGTGTCCAGCTAGAAAATGAATCATTATTGGGCCAACGGAAAAGTTCAAGATACCAAGATGAAAGCAGCAGCCAAACTCATCATCATTATCATCATCATCATTATCATCATCATCATCATCATCAAGAACACCAGAAGCGACAAACACCGACAGCACGCTAAAACAGGGCCTCTCAAACGCCCAAAATCTCACGCGTACAAACTGAGGCGCAGAGTTCCTGTGCACAGTGCATCGGTCCCACTCGGCTCGGCTCGGACCAACGCTTGGTCTCTGGGCTACTCAGCTAAGCTCGGCTCAACTCGGCTCGGATTTAGAGCGCTACGGAGCAAGTGAAGAAGAGAGAGACAGGCGGAGCGAGCGAGACAGGCGTGGGGAAAGAGAGAGACAGCGCTGTTGCTCCAAATGGAGGAGTCGAGGGTCTGCACTGTGGTCAACCAAGCGAAGTCGTCTTTTGCACAGTGCATGCATCTGAGAGGCCCTGCGCTAAAGCGTGGTATTCAAGCGGCTCAAACGAACTAAAAGTAAATCGATATCCTAAAATACAACCTCCGAATCGTCGATGATGGAGTACATTGCTCAGAGCTTATCATGTAAACTAAAGGAGTTTTACAAGAAAATCCTCTTAGCCTTGTAACATTTTAAACAATGAGGTGGGGCCGATGACCTTCGATGTTAGGCCCCTTAAAACAACAAGCATCATCATCATCATCATCAAACAATGAGGTAGTAGAACAGGTAACTTAATCTCAGATGATATGATACTTCTGTCAACACACAGGATCGCATTACAACAGGCAATAGACAGATTACACGTATAGTCTCAGCATAATAATTTAGAAATCAATAAATAAATTCAGTGGGGGTTGAAATATCGGCAAGTTAGACCTGTTCACATTTGGAAACGCCCAGCTGAAATTTGTTCATTCTTACAAATACTTACGACTAACTCGCCAGAGAACCGGTAATACATTAACCAAACTCAAAGTAAGAACTACCACAGCAGAGAAGCAAGTTTTGTAATCAAGAATCTGTATAACCTTTCACTCAACACAGTGCTGCGATTATTTTTCTTAGAAATAATACCAATATCAACTAACGCACTAAGTAATATTTGGTAACATTTAACTATTGCAAACCTGAGAAAGTTGTAGGGCAAACAAGTTACTTTCCTAAAAAGAACTCTGTGACTGTCAAAATTCACACCATTCGCCTTGTGTACCTGTAAGTCACTGGCCAGAATAGTACAGTTAGAGTATGGTTCCAGTGTATGGGACCTTTACCAGGATTACTTGATACGAGAAGAGGAAAAGATCCAAAGGAAAACAGCACGATTTGTTCTGGTTGATTTCCGAAAAAAGAGAACTGTTACAAAAATGCTGCAAACTTTAGGCTGGGAAGATTTGAGATTAGCTGCTCGATTAAGCGGGTGTTCGGAGATGTCAGTGCAGGGAAGGTGTGGAATGATATTAGTAGACAAATAAGCTTGTATGGAGCTTTCCAAAGTGGAAAAAAGTCATAATATGAAGATAAAGTTGGAATTGACAAATTGGAGCAAATAATCGTTTATAGGAAGAGGAAGTAGAGAATTTAGTAATTTACGAAAGGGAAATGTTCGATAAATTTCAAACTTATTTGAAATCTTTGAAAGATTAGGTATTCAATTGATAAGGAATTTGCGACATTGGCGACAGCCCTAATAGGAGCTCAGTGGTGATTAATTTAGAAACAACCCGCATTTTAGAATGGTTCATTTTGAAAAAACCGGGCGAGTTGGCCGTGCGCGTAGAGGCGCGCGGCTGTGAGCTTGCATCCGGGAGATAGTAGGTTCGAATCCCACTATCGGCAGCCCTGAAAATGGTTTTCCTTGGTTTCCCATTTTCACACCAGGCAAATGCTGGGGCTGTACCTTAATTAAGGCCACGGCCGCTTCCTTCCAACTCCTAGGCGTTCCCTATCCCATCGTCGCCATAAGACCTATCTGTGTCGGCGCGACGTAAAGCCCCTAGCAAAAAAATTGAAAAAATGAAATGAACTAAAATTCCTTTCATCGGAAGAATAACTTAGACATAAACAAATATTTCGTATCACTCCGCGAAGTCCACGTCGTCTTTATGCAAATATCACTGCTATGAAATATATTTTCCATGAAAATGAGCAAGTAGGTCTACTTACGTGACAGGTATTTCATAAATCTGAACTTGCAATAGGCTCTATTCGAAGATTCATTGTCTCTTGCATCACTCTCCTATATTACTTACAAGTTCGTCACACTCCACGTCTAACGCCCGTAGGCGGCTGGAATATCTAATTGAAAGATAAAATCACAGCGACAAGTAATACGATCAAGATCATGCAATTAATATACGTCCGACACATTTTAGGTTATCTAAAGCTTCAGAACAAAACCTGGAATTCCCAACACATAGGTAGGCCTAAAATGAATTCTCAATTACAGCTAATATCTTGTACGGTACGCGACTGGGTGACTTTTAATGAAGAATGAAGGAAAACTGACTTATTTTTTGAGTGATGTACAATGTGTAGGCTATACGGTAATAGGTTTTTCTTATTCCCTTTGTTAATGCTTTCTGCCACCAAGTTCAATAACAATTCACTCTCTTGGAAAGTCATATTAGGCTTCTTTCTCCGTTTCTGCTCAATAGTGGACATAATTTATGCAAATTATTTGCAAACCCCGGATGGAATCAAAAACTTGTTTACAATTCGATAGTGGCGGTAGCACGTAGTCATTTGTTTCCTCACGGCCGACTTGATGCGTCGCTCTAGCTGGCTCAGCGAGGGATCCAGTCGGCAGTGGTTTCCTGTACGTCAGTATGAAAAAATACGGTTCAAACTGAGATTGAAACGAAAACTTAGTTTTGGTAAACCGAAATATTTTCTGTGGTGAATACGGAAGTGAGCGTTATCCGAAATAATGACATATCCGAGTTTGAAAATCTAAGATAACAGCAAAAGTTACCGACGTTGGTGAACACGGGTCTAAAACACTTCTCACACGTGGTCTCTTTTTACTGGACAGTAACACGACCGACGGTGGATAATTTTTCGTGCAATGTAAACACTTGAAATAGACACACTGGCAAAATCTGATGTTAGTTTTGCGATACAGTAAAACCTCGTTAATTCGAAGTCTTTGTAATATAGAAATTGGACTTCCAATTATGTGATTTCGAATTAACAGCCATCTTGTAATTCAGAAATGCCAACCCTCACCAGTTTTTGCGGATTCTGCTTTTCCGCGTACTGCCTGCTACGTGATATTGTGGCGTTCCTTAAAACGCTAAATACAAAGGAATTACGATTTCACTCTATTTTCAACTGTGAAACACACTATAGACACACCGTAGTGAGTGAAAGAGCGGAAAGCTACCCCTACACGTTCCGGAAGACGCGTTCTATCGGGACGTGGAGAAATTTTGAATTTAAATTACTCGTAAAATACGGTACTATTTAAAAAAATGTAAAGTCAGTTTAGAATTAAAAGTCTGAATTGTTTTCTGTTTAAATATGACATTTGGGGACGGTTTTCTTCCATCTACGGTTGCACAAAGCATAACTGTAGAATCAGCATCGAAAACTAGGGGAGCCAGGAGCGTGTTGGCAACCTTGACGCAAATAAAACCCGCGCCCCAATTTCGTGCCTCGAATTTTTTTGTAAAAAATATACAGAGATTATTCGCGTAAATACGGTAAATAATAAGAGTTACGAACTGGAATCACACACACTGGACAATGTTGTGAGATGGACAGCTGTCATAGATGGCCTAGGCAACACTGAAGAGGCGTACTAGGGAAATGAGGAGTGAGGTAGTTTCCCGCTGCTTTTCTCATAGAGTCAGAGTTGCTATTACACATCAGTCTGCCAAGCCCACTGAAATGCATACACCAACCGACCCTATGAGTAACATTTTCACACCATTCATAGCAGGGACTGGCTGCATAAGGATTGGCATTACTAGCATCTCTCATACCTCAGTCACTTCCACATTGTCAAAGCCAAGGATAAGACTGTGACAGATCTATGAAAGTAACAAAAGACAGAAGTGCACTATAAACACTAGGTCCTGCCAGCAAAGGCAGAATTACTGTGTTGATGGAGCCGATAGTACCTCGTGGGGAACACTGTAAATACCAAGGTGTTAATACAAGGAATCTTCATTGGGGTAAGGCTAGAAATATAATTGGTTATGTGAGTATTTAGAGGTTTTAGTAAGGATGTAAAGGAGATGGCGTATAGGTCTCTGGTAAGACCACGATTATTGTATGATTCCAGTGTATAGGACCCTCCTCAGGACTACTTGACAAAGGAATAATATTACGAAAGTGTTAAACAGTTTGGGCTAGGGAGACTTGGGAGTAAGGAGACAGAAGGTGTCTATGATCCATTTCTGGCCAGCTTATCTGCCTTCTCATTCCCTTCAGTTCCTGCATGGTCCGGTACCCATATTATTTTTATAACATTGTACACGTGAGAGCTTCGGGAGAAGAGTGACAATACCAATCATTTTTGGGTGAGATTCGAACAGCCTCAAGCGCTTTAATAGTTGCTTCACTATTCGTAAAGATGATTGATTTAATAAACATGTTTGCAATTGTGATTTCTTTTTTTCTTCAGAAAAATCATATTCTTCCAGGAAGGTAGTTTAGTAAGGGAGAGCGATCCAAAGTGTGGGAAAGCCAAAGTAGTGATCTGAAGTTTGCTGTTAACAATTTTTATAACACCCCATCCGGGATGATTCATTAGAGCTTCGATGCCATCCTTTCATACTGCTGACATTGTTATTATGATTAGTGTGTTTTGGAGTGAGTTAAAACCTATTTGGTAAATAATCCTCTGATACCATCCACCGCGACAAGAGTACGTAATCGTTACATCGTAGGCACATAACAATATGATATGACTAGTCACCAAGACATTTTGTCTTTCTTCGTCCACTTTTCGTTCCTCCTCCTGCTTACATTCTTATATTTTCGTCGGTCTTCTATTTTTTTTAATACGTAAACCGCAGTGATTTTAACTCGATCACGGAACTTGGAAGGCAATTATTTTGTTGAAGAAATACAGCAGTATGTTTGCTTGTTTCTGTTTTACAATATTTCACGACAACCATGTTCATAAACGAAAATAATTTTCGTAATTCGATCATTTAATCTGCATTTAACCCGCTGTGGGTGGGGGACACAGATGAAGACTACAACCACGGTATCCCCTGCCTGTCGTAAGAGACGTCTGAAAGGGGTGACCAAAAGGATGATGAAATTAGAACCATGACAACAATTGTGATTAGTACCATTACGTGAGGAACACTACGAGTCGACGTTACTTGCGACTAGTACCATCTTGCGAAGAAAACCATGGCTCTACTTTATATAGGAGCAGTACCATTATGTGAGGAACCTATGGGTCTGTAAGTTTTAATCTGCATTTCGTTACACCTCGTACCATTAGGAGACGATGACCTAGCTGTTAACCCTTTAAACATCAAACATCATCATCAACAAAGGTACGGTAATTAAGAAAAGAGATAGGATATATAAATGTCTCCGCTACACGGAAAGCATAGAATATAGGTATGTTTTTGAGCTTACAAGACGAGAGAGAGGGTGCAGATTCTTTGATTACCTGCCTCTTACGACATGCATGGAGTACAGGTAATGCATCCTTTCACTCTGCCCACAGGGGTGATAATCCAGCACACAACATTCCCATGTCACGTCACAAGATAGCACCACCATCAAGATTTACATCCAACAAAAGGGTCGTTGATTTAGTCACAGTTTCACGGTAGCAAGATACGTATTATGAGAAAAAAATAATTGCTGCCTTCGGTGACGTTACAGTGTGTAAGGTGCTTTGCTGTGACCTAGACGAAACGCCAGTCAAGGACAGTGGAAACTCGTTTAAAACACGGCGCCATTTGTAGCTACTGTGTATAGAAGGCAGTGTTACGGCTCACGGCAATAACGTGAGGGAGACTTCGAAGGCTCGTTGCCTGGTTACCACGAGGTCAGTTTTCTGTCCACTCAAAATATAGAAATGAATGAAAATCCACAGCCTGTTTCGAGTCATTCGACCGGGTCAGGAATGGAATGAACGAAGCCCCCATCTAGCGCGAGGATGGAAATTGTGCCGGCTGCCGAAGCCTGTCGCACTCATCTGGGGAAATGATTAATGAATGACAGGTGAAATGAAATGATATTTGAGAGGGTTGGTGGAATAAAAGATGATAGGGAAAACCGGAGTACCCGGAGGAAAACTTGTCCCGCCTCCGCTTTGTCCAACGCAAATCTCTCATGGAGTAACCGGGATTTGAACCACGGAATCCAGCGGTGAGAGGCCGGCGTGCTGCCGCCTGAACCACAGAGGTTCTACTCAAATTATTGTCTACGCTAAATTGATGACTCTAATTCCAGATTGACCTCCAGAACGAAAAACTATTTATTCTTGTTCTTCTTCTTCTTCTTCTTCTTCTTCTTCTTGTGATCCCACTCAAGTGGGGTCTACATCCCAGCAGAAAACAAAACAAGAAAAGACATATCCATGTTAAAACAATGTAAGTGTGTTGACATAAGTCTTCTGGGTGACGCGACGTTACCTAGCAACAATACAGGCTTTGATGTGAAGTATTGATGGATGGCCATGACTGAAAGACATACAAGGTGGTCGAAAGAAACGTGGAACGAGTATATGAGCATTAAAGCGTTGGCCATACTGAAGAGTAATTTTAAAAAATTGTTACGTCGATATCTGGCGCCGTTGTCATTTTATCAGGTGCTAAAGTTAGCCAATCAGATCCCTTCGCGGGCGTTTTGAAATGGGCTGTACGAGGCGGTGTTGCTAAATCTGCACGCGGCTTGGTCGGGCTTGAGAGCCATGTCGAGAAATGAACATCAAACACGAACACACTGTGGGCGTGCCACTGTAGCGTGGTTGCTATGGGGCGAGCCTATCCTTGTTCAAGTCCCTCCCCTGGAGAAGTGTATGTCGTCTATTGGCGCTCTCAAGCCGGTCTTAAGCCACATGCAGATTTAGCAACACCGACTTGTAAACCCCATATGAATTCAGACCACTCTATATAGAAGGTTCTCTACCTAGTTTTGCGAAATGATGCAAATAAATTATCAATTTGAGTCTCATTTATTGAAAGACGTGTTTATGATCCTTTGATTTTCTCAAAGGGACATTTTTATTCCTTGGTTAATCTCGCTGAAGTCAGAGCGGTTTATTAACACTATAAAATGTGAAGGCTCTTGACCAGCACTGCTCGACTTCTGGAGATATTGTCTCCGTTCGCTCTCCATTCATGCGCAGAGCGCATTTTAAAATATTCTCGGTAGAGCAACATGTTTATACCCAGAACTGGTGGCCTGTTCATCAAACGTCGTGCAGAAGCTAGGCACAAAGGTTACGAGTACAGTTTTCTTAATTCGTTGAACACCGTCCAGCAACTTTCTACAATTACACAATCAAGTTTTCTGTTTCAGATCTTATTAACAACGCTTAATTCGCATCGAATATCAATTCTAGTGACGACAAAGCTTGACTTCTATTACGGATGTATGCATTACAATTATTAACTGTTATGCCTCTGACCTTTCTCACGTCAGTCAGTAGGTCTTTGGCTCTCTGTTCCTCAAGCTCGGCTGACCAAGGTGGAATTTGAAGATATTGAAGTGAAATATCTCACTGTGTTAGGCAGAATTCCAGACGTGTAATATCTGGTATCTCAGCTTCTGTTCAGATAAAGCGGGTATCAAATAAGTTACACCAATGCTTCAAATCCTTGGTTGAATGGTCGGCGCCTTAGCCTTCAGTTCAGGGGACCAGGGTTCGAATCATATCTGGATAAGGGATTTTACCGTTGTCTGCTTAATTTTACTGACTCGGGGACTCTATATATTTGTCACAATACATACCTTTCCGTTTACGTACACCAAACCACAGAAACACGAACTAGTGAATACATCACTCTGCGTAGAGTTGGGCTCAGCATAGGCATCCGTTCGTAAAACAGGACTAAGTTCACATACGTACACATTTGGCTATTTCGCTCTCGCGACGCCACTAGGGTATGGAATTATTATTATTATTATTATTATTATTATTATTATTATTATTATTATTATTATTATTATTATTCCACCTAATACTTCTGCACTTAACCCCCTGTGGGGTGGGGGATGAAAATGAAGAATACACCCACTGTATCCCCTGCCTGTCGCAAGGGGCGATCAAGAAATGATGGAATTAGAACCAAGAGACAATTTGTGATCAGTACCACTATAATTATGAGGAACACCATGGGTTTGCGTTATCTCCGAGTTCTACCATGATATGGGAAATACCATGGGTCTACATTACCTGTGATTAGTACCATTATGTGAGGAACACCATGGGTCTACGTTACCTGTGGTTAGTACCGCTATGTGAGGAACACCACGTGTCTAGGCGTTGGCTGTGATTGGTACCACTGTGTGAGGAACACCATGGGTCTACTTTACCGGTGATTAGTACTATTATGTGAGGAACACCATGGGTCTACGTTACCTGTGGTTAGTACCGCTATGTGAGGAACACCACGTGTCTAGGCGTTGGCTGTGATTGGTACCACTGTGTGAGGGACACCATGGGTCTACTTTACCTGTGATTAGTACTATTATGTGAGGAACACCATGGGTCTACGTTACCTGTGGTTAGTACCGCTATGTGAGGAACACCACGTGTGTAGGCGTTGGCTGTGATTGGTACCACTGTGTGAGGAACACCATGCGTCTACTTTACCTGTGATTAGTACTATCATGTGAGGAACACCATGGGTCTACGTTACCTGTGGTTAGTACCGCTATGTGAGGAACACCACGTGTCTAGGCGTTGGCTGTGATTGGTACCACTGTGTGAGGAACACCATGGGTCTACTTTACCGGTGATTAGTACTATTATGTGAGGAACACCATGGGTCTACGTTACCTGTGGTTAGTACCGCTATGTGAGGAACACCACGTGTGTAGGCGTTGGCTGTGATTGGTACCACTGTGTGAGGAACACCATGCGTCTACTTTACCTGTGATTAGTACTATTATGTGAGGAACACCATGGGTCTACGTTACCTGTGGTTAGTACCGCTATGTGAGGAACACCACGTGTCTAGGCGTTGGCTGTGATTGGTACCACTGTGTGAGGAACACCATGGGTCTACTTTACCGGTGATTAGTACTATTACGAGGGGCCAGTGACTAGGATTTTGCACCCCTTTGGACAACAAACAACATCGATATGATTTTGCTTTGGGATCAGTCCCAAGTTTCGTTTCTTTCATTGTTTAAGTTATTTTATGGGAAGGTGGGGCATTGCAGGTCGGAACCACTGATTGACTGAAGTTCATAAACGTTTCTCATCGTAGACTTTTTGAATTCTGGCCAGTTGATGGATATTTAAGTTTTGATAATCATATTATTGCGTTTCATCACGTACCATTAGGAGCCGATGACCTAGATGTTAGGCCCCATTAAACAACAATCATCATCGAACCCCACCGTCGGCAGACCTGAAGATAGTTCTCAATGATTTCCCGTTTTCACACCACCATATGTCCGCCTCCGTAGCGTAGTGGTTAGTGTTATTAGCTGCCGTCCTCGGGGCCCTGAGTTAGATTTCCGATACTACCAGAAATTTAAGAATGGCAGGAGGGCTACTAGACGGTTGATGAACGGTTGAAATGGTACATGCAGCTCACCTCCTTTGGGGGTGTGCCAGAGAAAGAGCTGCACCACCTCGGTATGAGGACACGAGTTTGCATTTTGTATACCACAGTGTATGTCATTTCCTTCCCACGTCTAGCTCCGTCCTACACCATCGTCGCCATGACACCTGTCTGCGACGTACGACAGATTAAGAGTGATGACACAATGGTTTTTGCCGAATCGGCAGGAGATATCAGCGGTAACACTTTTTCCAAAACACACGTGGCTGTGAACGAACTGCAGTGAGATTGCTGACGCGACGGACTCTTGAGTGATATTATTTATTAGAGGAAGAGTTTATAATTATTTAGTCACTAATTCATTTATCTTGGAGGAGAATAAATACTAAATGAATCTACGGATGTGGGTCCATCCTATTGTGAGTGATCGAGTAACAAAAGGTCGATTTGATACATTATAAGAAATTTTACACTGTGTATACTTCTACTGGTATGGTGGGGTCTACGTTACCCGGTGCAATCTCTCCTTCTCGAGACGACACAGTTGATTGAAAGGGGTGGCATTTCCTGTTCTCTCCCTTATATGTGGCCTAGGCCCATGCTGAATGAGCACGTACATTCTGTGGTCCCTACCGGCGTGAATCCAGCCTGACCCCACCCTACAGTTAACATCACACTGGTAAGAAATTATTAGGACTTGTTTAAATTTTCTTTGAATATTTGCTAGAAGGTGGCAAGTTGTTATCTTCTATACTGTATTGAACATTGATTCCATTAATTCTTACGTGCTTTTCATCAGTACAAAGAGCGCACCAGAAATCAGCAGACGTGACTTCATTCTTCAGCTGGGGAAGGCGCTCATTCAGCCCGAGTTAGTACGGAGAAGTCAGGTCAGACAATTACCCCGAGAGCTTATTACTTTCATTTTCAAGGCTTTAAATATCCCCCAAGTTGCTTATGACGTTCAAGAGTCACAGGGTACATCATAAAGGAAGCGGTGTGCTTTCTGTCTTCGTGGCGGCGACAGAAAGGCAGCCACACAATGTGAATATTGCACAATGGCATTTTGTGGCACTGGTGAAAAAAAATTATGTGAGGAGTGTATTCACTAATACTGTAATTCATAGATTTCTGAAAAAAGAAGTGGTGAAACACTTGGTTTCCAAATTTCAACTATAATTCCTCCACCTGGAAAAAATATGTTAACAATACAGTGTTTTTAGTGTGAAATGAATGAGATATGATAGAAAGTTACCAATTATTGCTTTTGTAAAGTGAAAGTATGACATAACAGATGTATACCCATGCCATATAATTAAAGTAAAAAAACAATGGAGTTATTAGTGCACACTTTGACCCGACCCCACCCTACCAGAAATGTGAAGAAAATTGCACCCTACTAGTGGAGGGACATACGTTTCATTGATTGAGAAAATGCGTTTGACAGATTGAAGTGGTGATGAATATTCTGAAATATATTTGTATAGATAAGAAAGGGATAACAGTTGTTTATGAATCGGAAAGTGATAGAGTAGAAGAATAAGAAACCGAAGTGGACATCGGAAAAAGACTGAGGCAGCGATGTTTCATGTCACCGGCTTTGATCAGTATACAGTCGATGCCGAAGAACTGTTACAGAAGGCCTAGGAAAAAGCAAGGGGTGTTGTAATGGCTGGAGAACCAATAAAGACCATAAAATACGCCGATGATGTGGCAGTATTAGCGGAATCAGGAAAGGATCTGCAAGTCATATTGGAAAATATTGAGAGAGTGGGCAAAAACTTCAGAATGAAGATAACACTAGCCTGCAAAATAAAACTTTTTTGTGGGGTAAAAACGAAACTAGGTGGGTTTTATGAATTTCCTAACGCAGAATTCCAGAAAAAGTTAGTTTTGGCGAATCACGTCTGGTTTGGTGGCAATTTTACAAAATATTATTTTTTTCTTACGTAAAATTGTTGATACTTAGTATTGATTAAATTTGATGTAATAATGTAAATTTCAGCTTGCAAAACGTAATCATATTTTTCATGAATTGAATACACATAAATGCTGCTTTGTAAGCACGTAGATAGTATGTATTATATTTTTAACGTATATTGAAATTCGTGAAACTGAAGCATAAAGCGCCTATTTAGTTTCGACTGCACAGTTGCTTTTAAATTAATATAACCGTACCTTGAATAAAAATTACATGGTTAAACATACATAGTTCTGTTACTTACATTTATGTGCACGTTAGATTCACACCTCCGTCTTTTCCCGTTTTCCGTGGAATTTCCGGGTTTTTGAAGTTCTTGAATGATCTCTAGAAGGGTCGTCTCGTGCAATCGACCAACAGTAATCGGCCATCATATTCAAATCCCAACGTCCCTGATAGCGTCGTTCTGCATCTTTGAGATCCTGGTGAAACCTTTCACCTTTTTCTTCACTGACAGCTCCTAAATTTAGAGGGAAATAATCCAGATGCGAAACTAAGAAATGAAGCTTAAGGCTCATATTACAACCGAGTTCCTTAAACTTTACCAACATTTTCCTTACAATTTCTTTGTATTGAGGGCCCTTAATGTTGCCAAGGAATTTAGTCACTACATCTTTGAATGCGTTCCATGCCTCTTTCTCAGTTTTGGTCATCGTGTCTGTAAAAATGTTATCCTTCATCTGTTTACGAATCTGTGGTCCATCAAATATGCCTTCTTTGATTTTTTCATCTAATAATGAGGGAAATTTAGTGGATAAATATTGGAAGCATCGACTACTTTTATCTAATGCCTTGACATACAGTTTCATCAATCCAAATTTGATGTGCAAGGGTGGAAGTAGAATTTTTTTCACGGTTAATTGGATTGTGGTTGTAGTTGTTTCCTTTCTGTCCAATTCACTGTATCCAAATGTTTATCCCGTGCCCTGCTATCCCATTCGCATAGGAAACAGGGAAATTTTATATAGCTTTTTTGTTGTCCCAGCAACAATCCAATGATCTTCAAATCACCGCAAATTTGCCACCCATGCACATGATATTTAATTTTTTCAAGCACCAACTTTAAGGTCTCGTATGTTTCAGACATTTTTGTGGAGTGTGCAAGTGGACGGATGCCAGAACATTTGTATTATGAAGCAAAACAGCCTTTATACTTATTTTGAAAGAGTCAATAAAAACACGCCAGTTACTCGGATCATACTCTTTCTCTCCCAATCGACGTAGAAGATTTGAAACATCCGTACAAAATACAAGTTCATCTTCTTGAGTATAATACTGGGGCTTTTAACACGTCTGTTTGTTCAAGTGGTCTAAGATGAAAGACAAACTCTCAACTGTCTTATCTTCAATCCTACATACCTCGCGGTCTATTGCGTATCTGGGGGAGTTTGCTATGAATTTACCAGGAAATCAAATCCCCAACTCCAAAATAAAAATTCAGACAGCAATAAACCTATAATAAAATGCAAACAATAACAAATCAAATCACATAATTGTATTCTTAAAGTTGCGCGAGAACATCTCTCAACATTACATCTTACGAATTCATGCAGATACTAAAACACCGAATTGCGTCAAAAATAGACGTGATAGGGAAAAAATAGCATCATTTTTGGAATCAGGGCAGCGATTTCCATAAGAATTACATATTTTTTTATGTTACCGCAAAATCATGTTGGCTAGTGTAATCATTGGGAAGAGTAAGGTGATGAAGATAGGAAAGGAGAAGATTGCGGTTGATAAAACTAGAAAGAAAGAAAGAAACGTGAATAAGTAAAGATATTCAGATATTTGGGGATAGTGTTAATGTGGAATGGAAGCAGTACAAAAGAAGTAGAAGCAAAGTATCTGTGGGAAAAGCATATTTCAGAAAGGTGAGAGGGCTTTTGACATTAAGGCAAGCCCTATTGACTTCAGAAAGACGTCCGCAAAATGCTTTATCTGGAGGTGGTGTCATTTGGAACTGAAACATGGACATTAAGAAAGAAAGAAACAAATTATTTCGAAACTTTTGAGATATGGTTGTGGAGTAGAATGGGAAGTGAAATGGACAGATAAAGTGCTAAGAAGAGTAGGAGAAAAGGGACGCCTGATGAAAACGATAAGGAAGAGGAAAATATCCTGGTTGTGCCACATACTGCGTAGAAGTGATCTTCAACAGTGTGATGGAGGGAATAACAGATGGAAGAAAAAGAAGAGGAAGAAGATTTGGAATGATAACATGGGTCAAACAAGGGAGAAGCTATGAAGAGAAACAAGATGCTCAGGTCAGAGAATCATGGAGGATGTCCAGTTGATACTGTCTCAAGACAGTTGAAGAAGAAGAAGAAGAAGAAGAAGAAGAAGAAGAAGAAGAATGAACTAGAGAAGGGATGTTCTTTAATTTCAGCCGGATGTTAATGGCTTGTCTCGACGAGTTATTTAATTTGATAAAACAAAGGAAACAAAGTAAAATACTCTCGTGAGAATCAGTAGTATATAGGCCTACCCAAGAAGAAAAATTGGTTATAACTCTGAGGTAAATACCAAACATACACCGGTATTTTGAACTGAATTTTGTTTTATTTATTTATAATAAATTAAATTAAAAGTCCGTCCCGTTGGCTGAATCGTCAACGTAATGCCCTTCGGTTCACGGAGTCCCGGGTTCGATTTCCGGTCGGGTTGGAGATTTTAATCGCTTCTGATTAATTTTTCTGGCTCGGGGACTGTGTATTTGTGTACGTCCCAACACTCTCTTCTTCTTATTCAGACAACATACTACCAACCACCACAGATACACGCAATAGTGATTACATCCTTCGATACAGGGTCAGCGTCAGGAAGGGCATCTGACCATAAAACAGGGCCAAATTGGCATATGCGATGCAGTTCGCACACACGACCCCACAGGTGTGGGAAAAGAGGTACAAAAAGAAGAATCAAATACTTATATGAAAATAATATAGGCTACACACCGACTCAGAAGACGCTGTGAATGATCAGTGGTATTGAACTCACCGTGCGGTTAGGGGCGCGCAGCTGTGAGCTTGCATCTGGGAGATAGTGGGTTCGAACCCCATTATCGGCAGTCCTGAGGGTGATTTTCGTGGTTTCCCATTTTACACTAGGCAAATGCTGAGGTAAATACCACCTACGGCCACTTCCTTCCAGCTCCTAGGCCTTTCCTCTCCCATCGTCGCCATAAGACGTATCTAAGTCGGTGCGACGTAAAGTAAATTTAAAAAAAAAAGGTATTGAACTCAGTGGACGGGGAACCGCTTGGAGTAATAAAACAGCTCGCTGCTCATCGGTAGTAAGATGTGCAGGGTCTGCACCATCACGGGGAGATGCGTATCGCCGCTGTGTGTGGTTTCACTGACTTAAAGGGCTCCGGTAGCATTTATCTTCCCCGTGCAATTTTTACGAATTTCACTGCACCTTTTATCATGAAGTAAGCAAAGTAAATTTAAGAAAAAAATAGTGTTCGTATGATTGTTCTTTAATATTTTAATACGGGGATTTCCAAAAATATGAATTCGTTTTGCATTCTGGAGATAGTAGGTTCGAATCCCACTATCGGCAGCCCTGAATATGGTTTTCCGTGGTTTCCTATTTTCACACCAGGCAAATGCTGGGGCTGTACCTTAACGCCACGGCAGCTTCCTTCCAACTCCTAGGCCTTTCTTCTCCCATCGTCGCCATAAGACCTATCTGTGTCGGTGCGACGTAAAGCCCCTAGCAAAAAAAAAAAAATCAATTCGTTTGCCAGAATTATTTAAATTACTTAATAGTTTTAATTTTAAAATATGCTCTCCAGTCCATAATTCACCAAGTTCGAGGTATAATACTACAGCCCTGAGTTGAACTACTCCATCCACTTACGAAGCTGAAGGTTTCAGTAAATTACTGCAAGTAATTTTCATGAAAAGGTACAGAAGTCTTCCAAAAAATGAACTTACAGGAAACCGCTGTCAAACCCATAACTGGGTTCATCTGAACGTACTCATAGATTTCTTCCAGCCTTCTCTTCAGTTATCTTCTCTTTCCACTTGCCTTTTATTCCACTTCCTTTAATAATTTCTCTGAAGACCTAACTCTTCCTTTGTCAATCTTGTACATGGCTCCCTTATACACAACTTCTTTTTAAATAATTTGTTATGGACATTTATAGGTAACAAAGCTGTATGTGTTATATAGGTGACCAAATTAAAGAGGACAACTCAAAGGTCAAGATTCATCAAGAAAGTCATCTTTACCGTACTGGAGCCCCAAATGGAAGTAGCGAGAGCCGAATCTGCTACCGACTCGGTGAAAACCACTGTGTATGCCATCGCCCTTTAATACTGTTAACTTCAGCTAGTGTCGGTACACCAGGCAATGATGTATCCCCCTGGAGATCTCAAACCCAGGACTGTATGTGTCATGTCACTGTTACCACATGATCCCCACTGAGAGCTCTGATACACAACAAGACTGCTGCTGGGAATTTCCAATACTCTTTTATTGATAAAACCAACTTGAATATTTTATTGTTTTGCCAGTAATAAATCAAACGAACTCACACAATTGTATGATTGAAGTTATTACTCGATATGTGGTGCGCGCATTAGATGAAAAAACCTCTGCAGCGCTTTTTTGTTTTTATTATGTGTATAGAAATTCCATAGCAAAATAAAAATACAGCGACAAGTCCACCTCCTGAATAGAAAGCCATAGTTCAGCAGTTTAAACGCAACCTTCGTGAATTTTGCGACTATTGTCTATTTTTCATGGATTGGATTGGATTGGATTGGATTGGATTGGATGGACGGATCTTATGTGGCAGATTCTTTATCTAGCCTAGTAAAAGTGAATGGTAGGCTGTTCAACACTCTGAGGTACGCAGACGACACTGTCATCGTCGCCGACAGTATTGAATGTCTTCAGCGTCTGGTAGACAAAATCGTAGCAGAAGAGGATGAACTTGGTCTCAAAAATAACTGACAAGACCAAGGTGACCCATTGTGGGTGGAGGACGCAGACGAAGAGTACACCCAGTTTCCCCTGCCTGTAGTAAGAGGCGACAGTTCGTAATAATCCACATATCAATACAAGCGCGACTGCACAACAGATGAACACCAGCCAGCCGTCCGTCTGGTGAATACTGCATGAACATATATTTCACCCATGCCATTTTGAGCTACGCCAAGAGATGATCGAATCAGAACCATGAAACTACTTGTAATCAGTACCATCATACAGGGAACACAATGGGTCGCCTTTACTTGTGAGTAGAACCACTATGGTAGGTACAGAATAGGTTGTGATTAGTAGCAACAGAGCGTAAATCAGGGTGGGATTTACAGTACCCGTGATTAGTACTACTACATGTGTAACATCACGGGCTTATGTTGCCTATTATTAGTACCATTATATGAGAAACACCACGGATCTGGGCGTTGCCTGTGATCAGTACCACTATATGAGGAATACCACGGGGTAGTACGAGTGCCTGTGATTAGTACCACTATATGAGTGACACCGTGAATCTGCGTTGCCTATGATTAGTACCCACTATGTGAGGAGTACCACGGGGTAGTACGAGTGCCTGTGATTAGTACAAATACCATAGGTTTGCGTTACATGCGCGTATTACATTATCCGTGAGTAGTAACATAATGTGAGGAATACCGCGAGTCTATGCTACTTTTGATTAGTACCGCAACATGAAAAATGCCTTCTCATTTGTGGGGAAGCAAGACAAAACGCGTGCGAGGCACTACGTCTGTACCAGGAACGGTATCCCGACAGGCGGGACCTGGCTGTTACGACATTCCGCCTTGTTGAAAGATACCTAAGGACAACAGGCGTGATTTCCATGCAGTCACCATTCCGCGGTAGGCCAGTTACATCGGGTGAAACAGTCCGTTCTGGAGGCTGTTCGTAATAATCCACACATCAATACAGCGCCACTGTACAACAGATGAACACCAGCCAGCCGTCCGTCTGGTGAATACTGCATGAACATATATTTCACTCCATGCCATCTTGAGCTACGCCAAGAGCTCCTTTGGCGGGATTTCGAAGCTAGAATGGAGCTCTGTCGGCGGCTATTAGGCAGGCTGGACAATGATGCAGCATTCGTTCCAAATATCTTGTTCTTGGACGAATCGCAGTTCCACAACAATGGGAACGTCAGTCGCTACAACATGCACTGTTGGAGTCCGGACATTCCTCACTGGGTGCAACAGGCGGTCCATCAAGTACGATGGGGAGTGAATGTTTGGTGTGGAATCTTGGGATTGGACCTTATTTCTTTGAGGGGCATTTGACGGGCCTACGCTACCTGCACTTTCTGCGTCAGGAACTCCCATTCCTGGTGGAGGATGTTCCCTTGCACGATCGTTGGACGATGTGGCTGCAATAGGATGGAGCTCCGCCACATTCGACTTTACCCGTTCGTAACCATCTGAGCGAGGAACTGCCAAGGAAATTGATATAACAAGGATGTCCTGTTTCTTGGCCCGCCAGATCACCGTATTTAACGCCGTTAGACTTCTTCCTGCGGGGGCATTTGAAGAGCGTCGTTTACACTCAAGCGCTGGAAAACCCCGACCACCTTCGGCAACTCATCATGCACGCCTGCCAGCAATTACACCGGGAATGCTTCAGTTCGCAAGTCGATCTATTGGACACCGGTCCCGAATGTGCAATAACCAAAGCGGTCATTATATCGAGCATTTGCTGCGGTAAAACATTGTCAGGGTAGTTGTGTTCCTATCATTTCCCGTCCGCTCGGCCCTTCTTAGGGCCACAAACACATTCATTCACACACAATTTGCATGAAACCGGGTATTGATCTTGCATTACGTGCGGTACGTATTAAACAAATGTTTCAAAAATATGGAATGTTCGCCCCGGACTCGAACCTCCCACCCTCAGACACGAGAGCTCTACGCCGGCGTTTACAAGCTACGCTACGGATCCTTACAGCACACTGGGCAGCTACAGCAAGTGTTCGGTTTATTGCGGTCACAATTTAGTGTCTCGCCGGAGTGTCGGGTTCATATGATCCATAAGGCACACGCATGTCTTCCAGTGTACAATACGAGTGTAACATTACGGCGTCCTATCACGGTGAGGCGGTAAATACCAAGATATCCGGTTGTGTTGTCAGAGCCTACTGGCAGGGTAGATGTTTTCAGGACGGAATGAATATTGCGGGTTGTATAAAGCTGCATGGAAGGGGCGGCTGAAGACACGGTATAAGAGAATAATACGTACAGTACAAACCAACGTGATTATTTGCCGTGATTTGAAATATTAGATCAACGCTCATGGTTCAACAGCTGCATTTTTTACTTCACAGCGCAGTCATTTATTCTTTTTTTTTTTTTGCTAGGGGCTTTACGTCGCACCGACACAGATAGGTCTCATGGCGACGATGGGATAGGAAAGGCCTAGGAGTTGGAAGGAAGCGGCCGTGGCCTTAATTAAGGTACAGCCCCAGCATTTGCCTGGTGTGAAAATGGGAAACCACGGAAAACCATTTTCAGGGCTGCCGATAGTGGGATTCGAACCTACTATCTCCCGGATGCAAGCTCACAGCCGCGCGCCTCTACACGCACGGCCAACTCGCCCGGTCATTTATTCTTTCTTTCTTGCTTTCTTTCTTTCTTTCTTAATCTGCTTACCCTCCAGGGTTGGTTTTTCCCTCGGACTCAGCGAGGGATCCCACCTCTACCGCCTCAAGGGCAGTGTCCTGGAGCTTCAGACTCTGGGTCGGGGGATACAACTGGGGAGGATGACCAGTACCTCGCCCAGGCGACCGCACCTGCTATGCCGAATAGGGGCCTTGCCGGGGGATGGGAAGACCGGAAGGGATAAACAAGGAAGAGGGAAGGAAGCGGCGGTGGCCTCAAGTTAGGTACCAACCCGGCATTTGCCTGGGATACTAGGACTTACAGGATGGCTGAGGTGGGAATCGAACCCACCTCTACTCAGTTGACCTCTCGAGGCTGAGTGAACCCCGCTCCAGTCCTCGTACCACATTTCAAATTTTCGTGGCAGAGCCGAGAATCGAACCCGGGCCTCCGAGGGTGGCAGCTAATCATACTAACCACTACACCACAGTAAAGTAAACTTCGGAAAAAAGTGTAGTTTCTAGCATTAAGTTAATAAACACTCAAACACCAATAAAATGAACTTGGCCCATGAAACTGAAATAACTTAAAGTAACGTGTAATGGTATTTTTTTGTGTGTCCAATTATTTTCCGAAGGCGAAGTAACGGCATTTTCTCGTAAAGATAACGTGAATAGCAGATAATTATCTTCCACGCTCCCGATCATGGGAAACAAGAACTAAGATTATACACCAGCTTAGCTGGTTAAGAGACTGCCCACTGTATATCCGTACGTTTTCAGTTCTGTATTCAGTTTTCGTCTCTGTCCATGGTCCGGTTTCAGATTCTTACGTTACAATCATTATGTATTTTCGTAGCCTTGACTGATATATCTCCGATCCATAGTTCATAGCATACACAAAACACGAAGTTTTTTTCCTCCTTTAAAACAGCTGTTACTTATTTCAAAGCGGTGTTTGGCTATCACAGAGTATAGAATGATCAAAAAGAAGGATCACGTTATCTCGGGAATATCTTGGCTATTTCATGTACAGCTGGGGTTTATCTTCCTTGACAAAATCTATCGGAATAGTAGTGATACATAGTCATCCTTGACAAAGTCTGCTGGAGGAATAGTGATACGTCAAGTCATCCGTGACGAAGCCTTCTGGAAGAGTAGTGATGCGTCAAGTTGGCCTTGAGAAAGTCTACTGGAAGAATAGGGATAATATCAAGTAAGGCTTAATAATAATAATAATAATAATAATAATAATAATAATAATAATAATAATAATGGTTTACATCCCACTAACTAAATGTTTATGGATTTCGAAGACGCCGAGGTACCAGAATATTGTCCCGCAGGAATTCTTTTACCTGTCAGTAAATCTGCCGACACGAGATTGACGTATACCACCGGACTGAGTCAAATCGAGCCTGCCAAGTGGTGCTCAGAAGGCCAGCGTTCTACCACCTGAGCTCTTCATCCCGGCAGTAAAATTTAACAAAGTCTACTTGAAGAATATTGAAATGCCAGTCCTAGACGCGGTATAAAAGCCCGAATAACAGAGGACAACTGCAAAATAGAATACAAATTATGTTAGTCAGCGGTCCAATACACACTTTTCAAATAATAAAATAATTCCCTGTAGCGGCACATTAATTCCACATAACTCTTCATATAGTAACGTCAAATGTCCGACTATGCAGCTATTATTTATCGCTCATTATATGCGACATAGAACGCTATTTCATCTCTTTGTTACTCTCGTATTGAGCGACCTACAATTATTTTCACTCAAACTGGACCAATTACCTCTCCACAGAGAAGAATTCTGACGCTGTGAAAAAGTAAATCGTGTTACAAAAAATGGCATGTAGATGAGTCCTTTGTGTACCGTTGTTCAAAGGGAGTATATTTAAAAATCATATATTCAGCTGAATATGTCACTATGGTTGACACACACACAGTAGATTTTAGGCCTTTTATTTTACATCGTTCTGCCCAACTGAACAACATGCTTGAACTTAAGCGTTTGCCTTTTCTTTTCCCAATGTCTTCATCTCCTCGCTGAAATTTTCCTTGTTATCTTCCGTCCAGGTTTTCTTGGTTCTAACTTTTTTGTTCTCGACTAATATTCTGAATATCTGTCCTACACAGTTTCGTCTTCAATCCGTACATCCAGGAGGACTCTTTCAATTTCAGTTTGCCACGTTTCTCGACTTTTTAGCTAGAAGGTAAAGTTGCACATTCTGTCATTGTTCGTTCTGACATTGTTACAGTAGAATTTCAATCGATGTATCTGAGATTTTCCCGAATGCCGATATATTTAACGGAAATTCCTTTTAATCCAGACTGAACTGAATATATTCACCATGATTTTCCTTTCTAGCTTTTCAGATTCGTAAAATGCTTCAGGTTTCATTGAGTTGTACTATCTTAGTTTTTCACTCCTTCGCATTTATATTTAGGCTTTCTATACGTTTTCTGTAATTTATAGATTAAAATGTTGTAGTAGCAGAACATAATCAGCTTTGGATCCCTAATTAAATAATCTTTATCATAAGTATCTAACGTTAAAGGATGAATCATAGTACGGTTATCAAGACTGTTATTAGGAATATAATTTCTACTCATTTATATGTAGGTATTATTTCATTATTGTATTTAGGAAGCAACATGTCCATCTATTTTATATATAATCCATATACTTATATACATAATCCAACCCATCTGTCTGTCTTCGTTTGCTTCACTATTTAATTCTGAAGGTAGACATATTTGTCATAGATAGGCCTACTTCAATTTAGTTGAGAACTTTTGCCTAATTCAGTTACCATATGTTGTTAGTCTAGGCACCGAGAATATTATTTAATTATTTAATTATTATTATTATTATTGTTATCATTTCGTTATGTCTATTCGTAGAGCGCGTTGGAATTTGTTCATTAAGTTGATGACTTTCGCCTTCGTACTTTTCCAAAACCAGGCAATTGGCCGTGCGGTTAGGGGCGCGCAGCTGTGAGCTCGCATCCGGGAGATAGTGGCATTCCATTGTCGGCAGCCCTGAAGATGGTTTTGAATACTATTCACCAGTCGAATAGTGCGTCCCAATATCGTTACATTAAGAAGCCTCCGTCCTATGAAAGAGACAGTTCCACTCCGAGTTCACTGGCCTGTCTCTCATTGGAGCTAACTCCAGGAATTCAAGGGAGTTCTATCAATAGCGATGGGTCTTAGGATGAAAGAAAATACAAACGACTGGGCCAGTAGAGTTGACGTGGCAGTGCGTGTTTCTTACACAGACGTTTAATTTCTACAAATTCACTGAAGTCACGAACAGAAATGTTCCGTTACAAGAAATACTCCAATGTTACAAACGGAGACATATTCCGTAGCTAGAACTCCTTGATGTTACAATTGGGGAAATTATCGTAGTTTTACACTCACGGACGTTTCAAACGGAAAGAAGTTTCATAACTAAGAACTCCTTGATGATAAAAAAGAGAAATTACCGTAGCTAGAAACTCCCTGAAGTTACACGCAAAGGAAAGTTCCACAACAAGGAGCTCTGTGATAATACAAACGGAGGGAAATAGTACAGGTAGAAACTTCTTGACACTAGAAATGGAGGGAATCATACAATTAGAAACTTCCTGACAATAGAAATGGGGGGAAGTTCCATATTCAGGAACTGTGTGATGCTACAAATGGAGGGAAGTTCCATAGCCAGGAACTGCGTGATGCTACAAATGGAGGGAAGTTCCATAGCAAGGAACTGTGTGATGCTACTAATGGAGGGAAGTTCCATAGCAAGGAACTGTGTGATGTTACTAATGGAGGGAAGTTCCATAGCTAGGAACTGCGTGATGCTACTAATGGAGGGAAGTTCCATAGCTAGGAACTGCGTGATGCTACTAATGGAGGGAAGTTCCATAGCTAGGAACTGCGTGATGCTACTAATGGAGGGAAGTTCCATAGCTAGGAACTGCGTGATGCTACTAATGGAGGGAAGTTCCATAGCTAGGAACTGCGTGATGCTACTAATGGAGGGAAGTTCCATAGCTAGGAACTGCGTGATGCTACTAATGGAGGGAAGTTCCATAGCTAGGAACTGCGTGATGCTACTAATGGAGGGAAGTTCCATAGCTAGGAACTGCGTGATGCTACTAATGGAGGGAAGTTCCATAGTTAGGAACTGCGTGATGCTACAAGTGGAGGGAAGTTCCATAGCTAGGAACTGCGTGATGCTACAAGTGGAGGGAAGTTCCATAGCTAGGAACTGCGTGATGCTACAAGTGGAGGGAAGTTCCATAGCTAGGAACTGCGTGATGCTACAAGTGGAGGGAAGTTCCATAGCTAGGAACTGCGTGATGCTACAAGTGGAGGGAAGTTCCATAGCTAGGAACTGCGTGATGCTACAAGTGGAGGGAAGTACCATAGCCAGGAACTGCGTGATGCTACAAATGGAGGGGAGTTCCATAGCCGGGAATTCTCTGAAGTTGTTCATACGGGAGCTCCATTCTCGCGGTGAGGACAGTTCCACCCGCATGTAGAGCAGACTAAATAGCGTTAGACTAGTATTACAAAGTCTCACAGTTCTCAGCCCATGCACGCTCTCGTACAGTAACCTATCCATCTTAGTTACACTGGACATGTCATCGGCAGCTGTATTTACCATCTGGGCTTCGATTTCTAGAAGGATCGTACCATGCATAGAGTAATGTTACGCTTTCTCCAACTAGAGAACGTTTTTCGTTAATGAGGCAAATGTGGACTCGAGAGATACTAATGAGGGGATTAGCTCAGAAGTATTCGGTCAGTGATTACGTGCCAGTGAAAAGCGGAACGAACTGAAAGACACACTCTGTGAAGGTGTCTACTCGGTTATTTGAAGTGTCTATACAGGCTGTATCAGAACTATACCGACTAAAAAAATCAGGGAAGCTCTTCGTGTTATGTTAAGAACGATGGTGCAATCGGATTGCAGGAGAAAATGTTTGTTTTCAAGAGAAGTTACTTTGTTACTTCCGAACGCGCGTTTGAAATTTGTTTCACTTCCATACAATGCCACGCCCCAGATGAGTCTTCATAAACATCTTTCTAATTCCTATATCAATGACCTAAGTGAACACATTTCTTTCCTTAAGGAAGGCCGACCTTACTTGTGATAGTCTGCATTGTATGTCCTCAAATTTAGACAAATCGATCTCCTCTCAGCAATTCGATCCAGTATCTCTTCATTCGTGATTCGATCTATCCATTCCACCTTCAGCATTCTTCTATAACACCACATTTCAAAAGCTTCTATTCTCTTTCTTTCTGAGCTAGTTATCGTCCATGTTTCACTACCATACAATGCCACGCTCCACACGAAAGTCTTCAAAACATATTTCTAATTCCTATATTAATGTTCCAAGTGAGCAAATTTCTTTTCTTAAGAAAGATCTTCCTTGCTTGTGCTAGTCTGCATTTTATGTCCTCCTTAATTCTGCCATAGCTAGTAATTTTACTACCCAAGTAATAATATTCGTCTACTTCATTTAAGACTTAATTTCCTAATCTAATATTTCCTGCATCATCTGATGTCATTCGACTACACTCCATTACTTTTGTTTTAAATTGACTTCATTTCATCTCGCAGTCCTTCTCCAAGACTCTATCCATACCACTGAGCAATTTCTCGAGATCTTCTGCAGTCTCAGATTTAAAAAAAAACTATCGTTTTTTGATTTCCTACCATTGGATTGTGAATCCCTTTCCAAATTCCCCTTCAATTTCCTTTATTGCTTACCCTATATCAGTATTGCAATGGAAAGGGAAGAAACTATAGCCTTGCCGTACTCCTTTCTGGATTGCTCTTGGTTTATTATAGCCCTCGATCTTCTAAGATCAGACGTAAAGATTGCTTCACGTGTTCGTACATTTCTTCTGAAACCAAACTGATTTTTTTCAGTTGTATCAAGGGAAACAAGAAGAGTCTGTTGATGCTGATGAAATGGGAGATCCAATTACTTGGTCAGAATTAGAGATAATTTTGAGAGGCCTAAATAGGAACAAGGCACCTGAACTGATAATATACCCTCAGAAATACTGACTGCCTTAGGAGAAACCAGCATGGTGAGGTTGAGCCATTCAATGTGAAAGATATGCGGTGCAGGAGAATTTCCACCCGAGTTTAGACAGAATGCTGTCTGTTTCCAAGGAAGAAGGTGCTGATAAGTATGAAAAATACCGCAGCATTAGTTCATTATCTCAAGCTTGCAAAACTGTAACAGTTATTTACAGAAGAATGGAAAGACAGTTTGGAGCTTATTTGGGAGAAGATAAGTTTGGCTTCAGAATAAATGTAGGAACACGTGAAAGAATTCTGACTTTACGACGAGCTTAGAAGATCGAATCAAGAAGGAGAAGCCCACATACATTGTCCTCGTATATCTGTTCTTTCAGAGCTTTGTGCAAGATGTTCCTTCGAACAATCCCTCACTACCAACACACCAAACACCTATCTTCCTGTGATAATGAGCGACTTCATAAACACTATTAGGCTTTTTTGCACACCAACAGCGTGAGTTACGACTGTTCACACGGCCATTAAGATGAAACCAGAACTTTTACACACGAAAATACGGTGTTGCAATGATAACTGCCTCACCATTTTTTCTAGCTGAGATTCAGAGTGGGGATTAATGATTGCCAGGTCGAACACGTGCAGGCTGCAGGAACAATGCACTCGCCTTCCATAATGCAGCTGCCGTAGCGCGGAGTACAAACACCGTGCGTCGATCCTGCAGTTCTTTTATGTATGAAGCAACTCTCCATACTGTCATGATGAACAGTAGATAAGTCTTAAACATGCTCTGTTGAGCCCTCTGAGGAACTTCCTTTTCCCATACTATATTCCTTACTTGATGGAAGAAGCTGGGTCCTGTTTGCACCTGTTCAACACTTCGCTCTTGGCACGTACATAATTTGATACTGTACTCCCCAAGGTATTCAAACATTCATGTTGAACATTATTGCAAGGTCATATCAGTCAATCATCCAGAGCTGCTATCCCCCCTGCCGATGAACTATTCCTTAATCTGGTCTCTCGACAATTACCCATCGGATAGCGTTGCACCTACGGCTCGGCTATCTGCTTCACTGGGACTCCAAGCCTCACCAACACGACAAGGTCACATGGTTCATAACGGAGGACACAACAGGTTAAATTTCTAAAAATAACGATGCATATGAAGTAAGTGTTTTATAATGCCAATACACAGCGCTTCCCACCATGCAAAGCGCACGCCATTCTACCAGCTGTTCCCGACAGTATTTTGTGACGTTATAAAATGATGGTGAGAGAAGACAGGCATTTATTTTCTATAATTACGACTGTACTCCACAGGCTGTGCAGTACTGGTATTATGGGAATCCCCTGCGGTAGTCTCGTGTCCCATATGACGGGACATCTCATTGCGCCATGTTCGCTCCTGTAATTATTTCCAGAGCAGTTTAATGTAATTAAAAGTCAGTCTTTTTGTTGCAAAATGACGCAGCGTCAAAGCGGAATTTACTCCTGCTCTCATTTTGTTTATTTCTACTTATTTACGTGGTTTATTAAAGGGCTGTTACCATGTCTCACTGCAGGCATCCTATGTTACACATCCGTGTTTCATTTAGATATATTTTATATACGGATTCACCCCCTGTGGGTAGGAGACACCGAGAAAGAATACACCCAAGGCTGTCGTAGGAGACGACTAAAGGGGACGACCAAAGGATGATGGAATTCGAACCATGAGATTACTTATGATTAGTACCATTATGTGAGGACGTTGTTTACGATTAGTACCGTTATATTAGGAACACCATGGGTCTGGGCGTTGCCTGTGATTAGTACCATTATACCTCTACTGAATACTGTTGCCATACTGGATGTTGACGGGGTGAAAGGAGTACCTTTGGCTGTAGGGCCGTGTCTTATGTTATGTAAAAAAAAAAAAGAAATACAACGCATCACTGGGATGTGTGTTTAATTGACTGTACAGTTGAAGGTGTGCCGTAAAACTACCTCTGTCTATAATATTTATCCATTTACACAGGTGAAAAGTTATTTGTTGCCTAATCGTACCTCTACTGCATACTGTTGCCATTAGGCAACAAATAACTTTTCACCTGTGTAAGGTACTCCTTCCACCCCGTCAACATCCACGCGAACCAACCACCGTATATTTTACGTGGGCCCTCCCCATCACATTACCACAGGCTTCAGGAGTACCTCTGGCTTAACCTAAAAGACATTACCGACCAACGGTCGTGCAAGTATACTTGCGCCTTGCAATACGTACCCATCGCCAGTAGGCGGTAGTATAATGTTCGGTCTTTGAATGTTAAAAGCTTAGCGTAAAATCGTGAAAAATCGTATATTCCAATATGGCAATCCACATCACATACGAGTGTTAAGCTATTAGGCCCAGTTAAGAATTGCTGGTACATCTAAAACACTGAACGTATGTTGAACGTTAAAGCTTGAAATTTTCTTCACCAAACGGAAACGAAAAATAATTCATGCAGTACAGGGTTAACAAAATAAAGTGATTTGTTACTGTTCTTATACCTGTTGATGAACTAAGAGAGGTAGATACAATCGTATGAAACGGCGTATTTTGATCACATTTTCAGAGAAATGTATCGGCTTTAACGTACAATTTTGACTTTTGTTTGTTACACGTTTGTGTATTCCTGCGCTCGTTAAGTTAGAGCAGAAAGAGAAAGATTGTCTACAACATTTTTGGCCCACACTACAAAAAGAGGATCTACATGAGAAAATCCAGACAAGAAATCTACTTGAGGATACTCATCCCAGGGCTCCCTTCTACGGTCACTTACAATTGATAGACGATTCTCGACGGATAAAATGCATTTTTAACCATTTTGATTCAGAACCAAGAACAAGAATTAACTGGTACAATAACTTCAAGAAAGACCTCAAAGAAATGGGTTTACGGCCAGAAGACGCGCTCAAACGGGACCTTTTCAAAATAAGCATCGTGACTTTTGGGACTTTCCGGGATATGGAAAGGAAGATGTACGCCGTGCTCGACGCAGACAGCTAATGAAAACCTACCGGAGCAATCGAAAACTAAGTAAACGCTAGAATGTGTAATGAATCTTATTGTGGTCCCTAGTTGGCCGATTAGCGAACAAGAAATATAATAAATAATAATACAACTTAACGTAACATTTTAACGTACTTCATCTAATATCCGTTTTTCTATTTCACGTGATTACTTTTTTGTTGACTATGGAGCTTCTACATAGCTTTACGCCCATCAGATTCATATCGGTATTCTAAATGATTCTTTATCATTAATTTTGTTTCATTTCTATCTAACGGGTGGTTTTACATTTTAAAATCCTGTATCCCAATAATTTCGTTTCAAAATGTATGTCATTCTTACTGATTGAAGGACCTCATATTCTTATAATAAGTGTTTAAATTCCACCGAATCTGTTTAACCATTATTTGAACTGTATAAATTATTAGCAGGTAGAATGTTTACATGTATTATAAATAAATACCTAACAACTTGTCTTTTCTCTTCTAGGTAAGCATCGCTACTTCATTCACAACGTGCGAATGAAGAACGTCTGAATTGTGAGTTACGAAGCATTTCATTAGAATTCTCATACTTTAATGTCCAAGGTTACCAGGTACCACTTGTACCTTTACCACTTACCATTAAATCGTGCAAGATTTGAAACTTGGAAAAATGGTCCCTACTATTAGCTCATGAAATAATTGCCCGTTATATCTGTCACCAGTCCGTAGTACCAACCTCTGTGGGTGGGGGACGCAGACGAAGAACACACCCACGGTATCCCCTGCCTGTTGTAAGAGGCGACTAAAAGGGGCGAGGAAGGGATGATGCCGTTAGAACTTGTGATTAGTATCATTACGTGAGGAACACCACGGGTCGACATTACTTGCGATTAGTACCACCATGTGACTAACACGCTGGATCTTAGTTACCTAGCAGCAGTACTCTTGTGTGGGAAACATCACAGGACTGGGCGTTGTCTGTGGTTAGTACCATCATGTGTATCCCACCATGGCGAGGGGCGAGCACTCGGCAGCGCGGACTAATCTCCATGTGATAAAAAGTGCTGTGTTGGAATGTGTATGTTACCCGGCGTTCAGAATGGGGTCTGCACTACGTATGAAGAACTCCACGGGTCTACGTTTCCTCCTTTCATTTCGTTGCACCTCGTAGCATTAGGGAGCGATGACCTAGCTGTTAGGTCTCCTAAAACACAATCATCATCATCATTATCATCATTAATCTCTACTACCTATATTAATATAAGATAAAAAGAGACTGTGATTTTGTATGTAAGGTTCAATCTCAGAAACTGCTGGTCAAATTTTGAAATTTCTTTCACTTTGAAATATAATTCCGGTGAACATAGGCTGTGTGATAGTTCCCAGGAGCGTGATTGATGAAAAAGTGGCAGCAATAATAAATATGAATATTTGTATGTGTGCCGGTCTATATTTTTTCACGTAATAACTACTTGTCTGATGAAGTTCAGTTTGGCTGGGTTATACCTCGTAACTTCGGTTAACGCACAGGCTACTTACTCACACACTGCCTTTCAAGTGGGCCACGTAGCGATGTACTGGTCCTCCTCTCTAGTTGTATCTCCCCGAGCCAAAGTCTCACGCTCCAGGACATTGCCCTTGAGGTGGTGGAGGTTGGATCTCTCGCTGTGTCTGAAGGAAAAACCAACCCTGGAGGGTAAACGGAAGAAAAGAAAGAAGACAAATTTAATTACATATTTCACTGATATTTACTACATTTTAATGTAAATATTCACAAATTGATATTGCATCAAAATCTGGGCTCTAGTCATATTCAACAATGGAGCGCACCTGCTCTACTTAAAATTCGAATTCCCAGAAAAAATATTTTTATGAATTTTCTTCTCATCTCCAATGGTTTTTTGATAAAAACGTTTCTCTGTGTTTTGGCGCACGCTTTATCCTTGGTCCCAGTGTTTTGGTTAATTTCACCTAAAATCTACTTCAAATTTAGCAAGCATACAGCTAGAACGTTCAGCCGACGTCTAGACTACTTGTGTCTCAAGGGTGCCGTGCAGGGAAATGAAATGTGGATCAAGTCGTAGGAAAATGTACGCCTGAGACCCTTACAAGTGAACACCCTACCTGAACGGATAGTGCTACTGAATAATGGAGTCAGGTAGTGTACTTCTGTGACTACCAGTAGGCAAGAGCATCTGGCTTTATAATGAAAACGCGACCACTCCTTCGTGTTTCTCGGATAACGCCAAGAGCCACGCTTGGTACTTTATTCCAATCCCTAATTCCTCTTCTTATGAACATTTGCCCCAGTTTGTCCTCTTGAATTCGAACTTTTCCTTCATATTTGGATGTTTCTTACTTTCAAAAACGCCACACGAGCTTATTCGTTTACTAACGTCATTCCACGTCATCAATCCATTGACAGCTCGGAATATACGGCTTAGTCGAGCAACTCTTTTCCTTATTCCCAAATCTTCGCAGCCGAAAGTCTGCAACAATTTTTAACACTATTATTTTATGGGATATCACCCAGAACAAATCGAGCTGTTTTACTTTGGATTTTATCAGTTCTCGAATCTAGTAAAAAATGAAATGGCGTATGACTTTAGTGTCGGGAGTGTCCGAGAAAATGTTCGGCTCACCAGATGCAGGTTTTTTGATTTGACAACCGTAGGCGTCCTGCACGTCGTGATGAGTATGAAATGATGATGAAGACAACACATACACCCGACCTCGTGCCAGCGAAATCAACCAATGATGGTTAAAATTCCCGCCGTGAATCGACCCGTGACCCCTGTTACCAAAGGCCACCACGCTAACCATTCAACCATGAAACCGGACCTCGAATAAAGTAATCCTGGTGAGGGTCCCATACACGAGAACCATACGCTGGTTGGGGTCTTATTAGGGATGTATATGCCCTCTCCTTTACATCGTTACTACAACCCGTAAGTACCATGATAACCATGTGCAGAGATCTGTAAACTAACACCGTTTATCTGATTACGCCAATGACGATCTATTCTTGTACTACAGTGAGCTCGTGTCCTCGTCCCACGAGGCTGCACCTCTTTTCAGTCAAACTAGCGACTCTGGTGAGCTGCATGTACCATCCCTCCTGCCATTCTTAAATCTCTGACAGTACCGGGAATTGAACCTGCGTAACCGAAGACGACAACTACGCTACGCTGTTACGCTACGAAGTCTTTCATTATATTAACACCTAGATACTCTCAGGTTTGGTATCTGCTTTGAAAACTCTTGGATGACGGGAATCGAACCCAGGTACTTTCCAGTATGAGGCATCCATACCTTGCATGTACTCCATGATGTTGGCTTGTTTTTATAGAGCAACTTTACAACGCAGTGTGGGATCGAAGCTGGAAGACCAACGTGTGGCCGCTGGTAAAAGAGATGTGCAGTAACTCAGACAAGTAGGAATGTTCTTCCTCTATTATCTGCAGCACCATTCTCGCATGCGAAAAAAATTAAATTTTGTTTTGAACGTTTTTAATCGGCCCTAATCCAATTAAGACTCCCTCTGTGCTCAGCCGTTGTTATTGGCATTTAGCTTGAATAATAAAAGTGAGAGGTCCATGTTTACTGCCAGTGTCCGGGCATAAATGTCCGCGATATTGTTACTGGACGAGATATATTCTAACTGGCTTCCCACAGCGAACGCCATTATCGGGATTTTCTAAAAAAAATAGAAGGAACAACTCTGAAGAAGAAACTATCACACGCCCTGCTGTACATTTACTTCTGTTAACCGACGTATGTCTGTTGCTAACTTTCTGCTGTTATACATGGCACCGTGGCTGACTCTATATCTGTCCCATTTTAAGCATGAGCAGAGCCAGAATAATAAAGATTTTTATGGGGAAAATCAAATGATCTAAACGTGTCATATGTCCCTCGGTCCTGGCCATCCATCAACGGCTGCTAATTTCATATGACAGCCGTTCAAAAGACATACCCTGCACGGTTGCTAGGTAACATCCTTACATCACAGCCTGCACAGTTGCTAGGTTACACCTTCGTCATATTTTTGTCTAGCCTAGTTTACATGACGACACTAGGTTTCGCAACTAATTTTAATGAAACAGATTTTACGGAAGAAATTGCGTTGATGGATGTTAACATGAAAACACTAGTGCATACTGTAGTTTAAGATATCTTCTGCATATTACTTCAGCATCATCTAATTAATATAGGTGCTCGCATCCTTGCAGAAACAACGGTAGAAGCAGAGATGTTGTGACTCTAAAGGTTAAGAAAAGAAACAATATGCAATAGGGAATGTTTGAATAGAAGATTACATTCAGGATGTCCTGTAGATAATCGTAAAAGATGGAATCAAAAATGAAAATATTTAACTCTGTATCTTAATGTGATATTTTGTAAACGTTAATCATGCGCAACAAATTTAAATAACTTCCTTTGGAAACTATTTTCGCCGCGAGGGAATCAGCAGTGTTGAACTAGGGAATTCTCTATTCTATATCTTTCTTATTGTGCGTTCATTCATATGCTGTATTCGTAAATATAATGGATTTCGTTTTCGAGTTCATCAACTATCAATGAATCTCTATTACTACCTCTCAGAATAGATTCAATAACAGTAGTGCATTCGACTTTAATTGGAAAATGACATCGTTAAAATCTCATAAACACGTCTGTGTACAAACAGACATTTCACGTTCTCTTCACATGTCCTTTTTATTCTGCAGACTAAGTAACGGATCAAAAAGTTTATACCCTCAATATTACCAGCTTAGCTTCACGAAAATTTGGAAGTAGCCGAAAGTTGCTAGTGTTGTAATGTAGTGTCACGACTGCAACTCACACATCCGCATTGAAATAAAAGCCGGTTGCGAAACATAATTGCGAAACCTTGTATAATCGTGTAATCTAGCCTTTACATTCATTATTTCGTTTTACAAAGTTTCGGATGGCATCCCAGCTCTGAGAAGGGAAGGGCGCGTACCGGAGAATCGCTGATCTTACGTAAATTTAGTGCACACGTTAACTGAGCTACGAATAACACAATGGCCAAAATACTTCTTTCAGAAATGAACTCGTGCAACCTACAGAAAGCGTTAAATTTCGTATATTGGAATTAGCGCGCGCAGCTACGCAACTCGCACTGTCCAACAGGTGATCTGAGGCCACGCTGTCATACGCTTATAATTATTGTCTGGAACAATAGTTGTTTGTATAATGGTAAACAACATAGGTAAATTTATTTTTGCGTTGGAAGGAAAATATGGAACATGTGATATTAAACCCTAATCCTCGCTTTGTTAGGTGTGGTTGGTGTAGAAATGCTTTGTGTTTTCAACATTTCTACCATGAGCGTCAATGTTGCAGAAACTGTGGTGAGTAACTTGCTTTGGTGTGTGACATCCTTTGTTATACTGATTAATCTTTATTTTCACCATAACAATCTCATTCAATTGCCTTTATTGACCCACAATCAATGTATTACATTCTCTTAATATCGCTACTTCATTTTCATGACGTGCTACGCAATTACTAACGGAATGGAAAAGATCAGTGGCGCGATCTTTCGACAAGTGAACCCATCACGCGCTGCAAGTTCAAACGTGCGAACTTTAACGCTTTCTGTAGGTGGCATGAGTTAATTATTGGCTCATTATTTTAACTTGTGTGCAAAATATACGTAAGATCCGTGATTCCCCGTTTCGCGTCCTTCCCTTGTGTCCAAATTAACCTGGTGTAAGATTTGAAAACTCTAGGGATGGTCAGTTCAGCGGTATTTCAGGACTCAAGTCGTGTGCCACTGAAATAGGAATTTTGGTTTAATAACGCTGAACGAACTTTCCAGAGTACTGTACTGTCATTTATAACTTTGCGCTATTATAAACGAAAAGCAATTTGTCATCAGATAGAGATATTTTGTGTTTTGTTTGTCCATCTTTGGCTTTGATTAGAATTGCCATACCTTCAGCAGCAAAACACTTGATATCCCCATCCTTGTATTTCTGTAATACAAAAATCAAAATTTACACATTTTGTTTTTCATTTGAAATACAATTTGAATTACAATTTGTTGTTGAATTTGCTGAATAAAACGCAAGTTGGAAACGATTAAGAATCAAATTGTGGTGAGATAGTTATTGCGATAAAGCGGCTTGTTTTAAACGTCTTTGGAAGTAGTGATGAATAATAAATAATTCCTAATGAGTGGCAGGTCGCTGTATCATAAGTCAAGCCCATGACCTAACACAAAACAGAGGGCTGGAAATACATGTTGTCGTCCAAAATCCCAGACATCTGCATCATTGTATCCACAGGACAAGAGAGGGAATTTTCTTAAACCATTGACCAATTTATAAATGTTGAACTGTGTTACCTAAGTAGTAGGTTAGTGGGCTGCGTCACTAAATTATTAGATACTCGTAATTGTCATGACTCATAACACTGTTCCCCTTGTGGACACGCGATGGTAAGTTCTGACTCACTCTCTGACTTGCAATTCCTTCCGGTCAGCCGGAACTCGGATCTGTATTGATTCACACATTGTTACCACCCTTATCACTCATAAAAAGAAGCAGATTTCAATATACGTCGAAACCGGGTATAAGGGCTACGAAGGGACCATCAATAATGGTCGTTATAGGCGGTACTCGCACAAACCGGTCAATTTTTTGCTGAAGTTTTAGGCTGCACATTTACATGAGCAATTAACAGAATAAATTAAAACATAAACATAAGTGAAATAAGTAGCCTTCTGCATTTGCAATACGGTATTTGTGGAGTGCGACTGAGATTAATTTCCTCCTAAGGTTTACACAGTACGTAATGCAATAAAATATTTTACTTAAATAAAATAAGAGTTTTGTCTGTACATTGCTCAGAATTTAAAAATAATTGTATTTCTGTATCGGTCGTGTCCACAGTAACAAAAAATAGCACTTTTTAATTTTCCGTAATTTCTGTCTGTAAGTATGCACGCGAATCAAGAGAAAACGAATGAAGCGAATTCAATAAAAATCGGTTTGTAAAGTCGGGGAATAAGCCGCCACAATCTAGGCTATAAATGATTTTGTTCACGCCGAGTGGAATATTTGTTATTAGTGGTCCTACCGATAAATACTACATTTCCGATCATTTGTCTTACACATTTTGATGATGATGATGATGCTTGTTGTTTAAAGGGGCCTAACATCTAGGTCATCGGTCCCTAATGGTACGATATGAGGCGAAATGTAATAAAAACTTAAAAGTCCAAATCCTCCACTGACCAGAATGCAAAACTTGAGGACAAAGAATGAATGGATGCATATGAATTTAAAACAATTAGTGGATCCGACCCGCAATGCCCCACATTCCTAGAAACTAGCGTTAAAAAGCACAGTACTGAATCTAGTCTAGGGGGGTCCAAAATCCTAGTTATGGGCCCCTCACAATGGTACTTATCGCTAGGAAAGTAGAACTATGGTGTTTGTCATGTTGCGGTACTATAATCATAAGTAACGTAGACTCACAGTGTTCCAAACATTATGGTACTACTCACAGGTAATGTAATACGCACATGTAACACGGACCTGCGGTGTTTCCCACAATGCGGCGCCATTTACAGGTAATGCAATCCTATGGCGTTCCTCACATAGGTGCACTAATCACACGGACACGTACTATGCCGTGGTGTTCCTCACATAGCGGGTACTAATCATAGGCAACGCAGACCCACGGTGTCGCTCACCCATGGTGGTACTAATCACACACTGTCGCTACTAATCGCAAACCTGTTGTGTATCTAACATAGTGATACTACGCGCAATAAAAAGCTACCCGTGGTGTTACCTGCGTGATGGTACTAATTACAAGTAGTCTCATTGTTCTAGTTCGACCATCCCTTCGTCGCCTCTTACGACAGGCAGAGGATACCATGGGTGTATTCTTCGTCAGCGTCTCCCACCCACAGGGAGTTGTGTGTTTGGTCCACGAGAGCTATTTGATTTCGGCCAAGTCCGCCAGCAAGTCGGTTAGGACCCCTCTATCCGCCACCTGCGACGCCCCACGTGGGAGTATCACCTATCCCCCTTCTACGCCAGCCTAGTAGGTTCGTGGTCTTATACATTTTACCGTACCGCCTATGATGACAGATACTTGTGAATTTGGATTTTAGTTGTTAAGTCCATATCAGTGCCGAGTCACGAGAAAATAGGTAAATATATTTTAATGAAAATTGGTATGCAAAGTGGGAGAATAAGGAACTACTATATATTGAAAACATGAGTTTGAAGATAAGCTTTACATTGTGTTCAGCAATCTCCAAAAGCTTACGGAACAACAATCAACATTGGACGTTATAGTCGATAAATTTCTCCAAGAATGTGGCAAATTACGCCGTGTTTTACGAAATGTCGTAATAAGCGATGTCGTACTAAACTATTTTTAAGTACCATAATAATATAGGAATAAGATGGGACTGTTGGAAATGTGCCGCTCTTTGTAGCTATTGTGATGGTACGCTGTAAAGCACAATACTTTCATGTAAGGTAATACAGTAGGTAAGAACACGCGCCGAGGTACAGTGGTGACTCGCTTCTGTATGCTGAGAGTCCCTGCAGTCTCAAGGGCAAGCGATCTGTTGTGACAAACACAGCTCAGCTGGAAGAAGAGTAGTAGAGTAAATCGCAACAAGCACACGAACTGCGTATGAAACTTGCTGTTTACGAACACCGGCCATGTGTCAGTGCCGTGGTTGTCTGACGGTCACCCGTGCTCTGTGCTTACAAACATTCGCTACGCATGCGAAGTAAAGCAAAACTGAAAATATAGACTTTTGTCCTTCTGGAAAATAACAGGACGTTGAGATTTCTACCATATTGTAGCAACTACAGTTCTTGTACAGCCTTCGTGTTTTCGGTATAAACATCCTTTTCTCCTCGTGTACGAAACGCTGCACTGCCTCCGTAAATTTAAATTCATTTCAGACTAGAGGAAATTGTGCTTGAATGACCTGTTTTACCTCCTTTTGATTAGTGCAGTCTAGTTTATAATAACATCCTATGAGTAGAATGGAGAAGTAAATTACAATGTGATTGAAATGTTTGTATGAGATTTATACCATGTAGGCTTCGGTACGCTGACCATTCATGCCTTCGTTCACGCGCCTCGAGTGGCTTCGCTTGCACGATCGCCACACACTGGACACTCTCCGCTGTTGTATTCTAAAACTTCTCAACCAGCCTAACTCCGGGTCCAAAACAAATTCCTCTCCAGACCATAACAAAAATACCCGATCCTACAGAAGTTTGAGTTTATCCTTTCCCGTACTCGGAATGACAACCTACGCCAAATTATTCACAATTACCGCAGTCCGACAATGGTAATTCCTACCAGTGGACGTCAGATGCATGTATAGCAACTCAGTGTTTATACATGTCTGTGTCGAAATATCAGGAAAGCAAAAATAAATCGTGCAGCTGTAACCTTAAAACAGGACCTCCTACTTCCTCTTGGTCGTAATTTCCACCTGCCTTTCACGGATTAATTTACTTATCTTCATTCTCCTCATCCTTATATTGAATGGAATATTTTGGTATGAACTCTAAATTTGTTTGTTTCATGCGTTCTTTTTAATCTATACATCGCCGGGCTCAGTAGCTCAAATGGTAGAGCCCTGGCCAACTGAGCTCAACTTGGCAGGTAGTATTTAAAGATACTCAAATACGTCAGCCTTGTGTCGGCAGATTTACACGCACGTAAAATAACTCCTGCGGGCATAATTGTGTTACCTCGGAATCCCCAAAACCAGAAAAGTGGTCACTGGGACGTAAACTCGTCGTTATTATTATTATTATTATTATTATTATTATTATTATTATTATTATTATTATTATTATTATTATTATTATTTTGCTTGCTAGTTGCTTTACGTCGCACCGACACAGATAAGTCTTATGGCGATGATGGGATAGGAAAGGGTTACGAGTGGGAAGGAAGCGGCCGAGGCTTTAATAAAGGTACATACCCAGCATTTGCTTTGTGCGAAAATGGGAAACCACAGAAAACCATCTTCAGGGCGGCCGAGAGTGGGGTTCGAACCCACTATCTCCCGGATGCAACCTCACAGCTGCGTGTCCCTAACAGGATGTCAAACTCGCCCGGTATTTATTATTATTAATCATTGAGCTGTGTTTAGGGCAGTCACCCAAGTGGCAGAATCCTTATCAGTTGTTTACCTAGTCTTAACTACAATAAGTTCAAAGAACTTGGAAATTTATCAAATATTTATCTTCCATAATTCCACCATCGTCTTCATATTGTTATGATATTCGCCACTTTAAAAGTTAAAACCAAGTTTATACTAATGTCATTCTACGCTGCCTCTCTCTTCTCCGTAGACCCACGCCTTTCCAGCCCAAAGTGTGATACAGTTTCGTAACACTGTTTGTCATAAATCACCCAGAATTAATCGTGCTGTTTTCTTTGAATCCTTTAGAGTTCTTGTATCAAGTAATCTTGGCGAGGGTCCATACTCTACGTGCTTACTACAAATGCTGCATCAATTGTTTAATCATCCAAGTGTCCTACCACTGATCGCTTTTTCTGAACCCAAGGAGTCTCTATTCTATATATATCAGAGATTCTCGCTCCTCTTGTGTAGCAACTTGTATCCGGACTCATCAGCACTTCCTTGGCCACTCAGCCGTTGAAACAGGATGTGGCTAGACCACAATTCACGTATGTGTGTATGTAATGAAAAACTATAGATTCAGGGAATTGTTTGTCCAATGAACCTTTATCTACTAATGTTTCCTGTTTTTCAGAGCTTGTGGAAAACCTTTCTAAACAGTACTGTCAAGGACTTATATTATATTTTCTCCATGACCTTCTGCAACTTGTTAGCTGATGCAGGAACAAAGCTGTCTGAATACACGAACGATAAACAATTTTTTCTACAACTGAGGGAAATAGACGCAGCTATAATATATCGGGCCATGTAAGGACAGAATTAAACAACGTAACCATCAAGTTAAGGGAACCGGGAAGTGTGAAATGATAGAAAAAAATGTAACTTCCGATATTTAGTTACATATCTTAGAAAGTAACAGGTATTTCCTTGAATGGTCTTCTGATATATTCAGAATATTATTTGAGTAGAATACAAAGCTTATGGCGTCAGAAAGAAAATTATAAAAATAGATATATTTTAAATTTATTGTTAAAACTTCCCTTAACTAAGATATCTTTTTCTGATAAAATACTCAACCCAGACTCAAAAGACGTTGCATGCATAATATTTAAAACTTTCTTTGAGTTGCTGAAGTAAAGTAATTGTTCTATTGTTTACAGGAGTAGATAAATTCCTTGTTTTGTAACCTAGTTCAAAACTAAAATTTTCTATAAAGTTTTCAGTGCTACTCAAGGTAACCTCCATGAACTAATCAAGATATCTGATTAAATTTGCTTCTAGAAGCAGATATATATAGTGTCTAAGAGACTGCAAAGTTTCAAATACATTGACGTGATCGTTTCTGAGAAAAAGGTACATACATTTTTAAAAAGTATGACTTAAGGAAATCGAAAATGAATATTTGACTGGTAGCTGGCATCTAATGATACGCGGCGTGCAGAGTTATGTTTAAACCTAATCTTATTGCTTCAAATACAACTTCAGCACAATGATACACCAAATTCTTCAGGATGTATGGAGATTTCTTAAGCTTAAAAACGAAAATTGACGTTTTTGAGCCTATCACACTTCCCGGTTCCCTTAGTTGTTGTTTAGGAAATAATAGTAATAATAATAATAATAATAATACACACTCTTCAACAAAGCATGTAAATTGGTGGTTGATTAGTACCCTAAGTGTGTATGCGCCATTACAAAGAGCATTGAATAATAACAGGTGACATGACGGGCAAATGAATTTAGGACTGTAAACGTCAGGAACTTAAATTTGCATTATTATACACTCTATCATATTGCATGAAACTTGAACTGAAAAAGCACCAAAATATCCACTGGAAAAAAGTAATTTCTTGCTGCGCACGGTGAATTAAAATTTATCCTCTGATGAAGAGTAAAAATAAACACTAGTTTTAGTGGGAAAAATACCATGTAGGCTACACACTGAAGTGAAGATAATGAAATCACTAATTCAAAAGGCAGGCTCCCCCTGGTGTGAGTCATGGTGCACGTGGACGTGCCAGGAAGGCCCTGATCGGCCGCTTGTAATCTCATGTTAATAGCGGTGAGCAATTACTTCCCCTCACCCTTCCAATAGATAAACACATGCGATGCTCTTGAAATTCATTAATTTTTTTAAGGACTCGACTGAAGTAAGTGAACACTCTTTCCACATATTATTACGTAGAAATAGTCTGTCGTTCTAACGTAGACTTACGCTCCTCGACAACGGGCAGATAGAAAGAAAAATGTTAGGCACTTTTAGTGTTTGGGTATTCAACTTACGATTATGTATAATGTCTTAAATGACAGATAAAAAGAGGAGGCTGCCTGTTGCAAAAGAAAGTGAAAACCTGAAACGTAGTTTCCATGAAATAGCGCTTCAAAGTGGGCAAAATTTATGCTAAATATGTGACGTCACACTCATACTCTGTTACAAGATGGCGCTATGTTGACTCAGTTGGAGGTTAGCTGTCGTGAATACATCGTGGTCAGTTGTATAAAATAACAAATGTATTTGTATGGTAGACGTAACATTCACGATTTATATTAGCCTCCATATATATTCATTCTTCCATCAATTCTGGCGATTTGAAAACTTTTCCCTTTAGTGTACTCATGCGTTACTCTGAATCAAGTTTAATGATATTAATGTTGATGTGCAAATCATCACGATGGTCGATATTAACATAGACATCCAAAGAAATGAAAAGGCATTTGATTTTCTCAAACATGACTTTAATTCGAATTTTGTGCCGAGCAGCTCTGCCAGCACATTGGGCAATTCATTTATTGATCTTACTTTTACTCGTATTATGCTCCTGAACTCTTAAATTACGTATCTTATTTCTCCCATTACAGAGCGATACTACATTACCCGTATTCCAAGTGTACCACGTTCTATTGAATAAAATGTATTAACCACATAATATTTGTCTTTTATTCCTAACAAGCAAGTCTACGAAACCCTCAAACTTTCGGCCGTTACAATATTGAGAGCCTACCACCAAATTGTGTGTGCTTTTTAATTTTTTTTTACAATTTGTTTTACGTCACACCGACACAGACAGGTCTTATGCCGACGAAGGCATAGGAAAGGCCTAGGAGTGGGAAGGAAGCGGCCGTGGCCTTAATTAAGGTACAGCCTGGTGTGAAAATGGGAAAACACGGAAAACCATCTTCAGGGCTGTTGACAGTGGGGTTCGAACCCATCATCTCCCACACGGCCAGCTCGCCAGGTTTTTTGTGTTTAAAGACTTCTTGACTGAACTATGTGAACAATATTCCCACTTACTGTGAAGTAGAATACGGCTGTTGTTTCATTTCTGTGACAGTCCGTCGGTAAAAATCAGTCTCTCTCAGGAAAGTGAACATCACACTTCAATAAACAAAAATTATTACTAGTAGACCCGTCCTGCTTCGCAGCATTCGTTGTGTAGGTAGGTCAGACAACCCGTCTTGATGTGCTTGCCGTAGTCATGTTGTTTTGCCTGCCGTTCCAATAGTTTTATGAAAATGTAATACCGGAACATAATATTGATTCATTCGTAATGTAGTTTATAACGCTTATTTCAATGCAATATTGAGTATACTTCGACCATTCGGGCGCATCTGGATCTTAACATTTTCAAACGATCTTGCCCGAGCTAGTATATCTACAATCGGCTGTGACTGAATACTGGTTCGGGTAACCCATTTGAGTAGACACCCACTTTTTCATGAGTTTGTCCCTGCGCTTTATTAATGTCCATACAGATACCTTCCCGTCTGTGCGAGCGTCGACTGTTCTCCCCTAGCAGCATGTAAGTTATTAGGAACGTTATGCCATCTGTTGAGTATATCTGGAAGCTGAGGAAGGTCAGAGAAGCAAAGAGTATCTAGCAGAGAACAGTATTCTTCCGTAAGTAGAGGAAGTCTGTACTCTTTGGCTTGGCAGGAAATAATCAAACATGGCTTCATGCAACCACATAACTACGGATGAAAATTACATACCGTAGACTATATCAGAATATTACTGTAATGAAACTGTTAATCGCTTAGTACTAAGTACAAAATGTACTGCGGGCTAGTTCACCTGTAATTATTAGTCGTCATTTAGTGATTTGATTTTAACATTACTCAAAGTTGACTGAATTTAAGAGTCCTAGCAATACCTGATAATTCACCGATAGGTAATTCTGGAGAGAATAAAAAAACAAGAACGAAGCAATTCGGATCAGTAGAACGGCCTGATGGACTGAACAAAGCTGTTTTACTAAACTCTTTCAATATATAGTTTATTATTATTTATTATTCCGAAATTTCCGAATTTATAACAGTCTGCACATGCTCTGGTTTTATTTATTACATTTTATTACATAGGAAACCAAGTCAGTGAGATGCCGACTTAGAGTTCCCAGTGAGAAATAATTTGCATTAAAGTAGCACATTGCAAACCTAAACATTAAACGAAAGAACAACGAAGAAATATATACTAATGACAAGGGTAGGAGAGAACTAAAAACTTACAAGATAACACTAGGAAGCAACAATTTAGCATTAAAAATAATGGCAAATGAAAAGAACGAGGAAAATTAAAGACTGAAAGTAAAACTAAGAGAAGAATTTATAGCTAGGCAGAGTAAGATGAATACAGATATGACGCATAAGTAACGGTATAGTACAGTAAGAAAATAAATATTAAGTTGTGTACTATGGAGAGGACAGCAATGAGAAGAGAAAAATGATAATGAAGGAAATGAGCTAGGCTAAGTTAAGGAAGATTCGACTGAAAGAGGTATACAAAGGAAAAACTTCCTAGTTCCTGTCAGAAGATAGCGAGTTAACGAGGATTGTAATGCGGATAAAGACAGTTCTTTGAAGAACAGTGAGCAGAGAATACGGAATATGAGGGGATTTGTCCTAATTCTACGGAATGTATTCACCATAGCGTTCGTAGTGTAGTGTTGTATGAAGAGCAGTGTTTTTCTCTAAGTGTATTCCCTATTGGGCTTCAAATATTGGAGTACTCCCATAGAAAACATCATAATTATAATAACAAGTTAATTTGCGTCCGCCTGGTAGCCATGATCGTTCAGGCGTCACGTGTATATGGTCTGACACCGAATAAGCTGGTACGAGTCCTGTTGATCGGAAAGATTTTCTCTATCAGAATGTTGGCCGCCAAGAGGGAGGGTATAAGGTATCTAATCACTAGATTGCCTGCCAAAAGCCTGTATTCAATTCAAACTTCTCCGCAGTGCTCATACGGATTGAGAGCTGATGGTGATTCTTCCGTCGATTGGAGACGTTAAGCCTTGAGCAGGCGCCGTGGTGATATTCGACAGGAGTAGGCCCTGGCACCGGGTTCCACCCTGTCATCTTCCAACGCACTAAACAATCATAAATAAATCCGTTGAATTTTCGTCAGGTATTGTGCTAGTTGGATAGTTTTACGTTCGCCAATACGTCACATTCCCCATTCGTCACCACTTACACTAATCCCTGTTGTTATGGGCACACTCTCACACACCAAGAATCATACACACAAAGTAACCTGCCGTGTTCATAATAATAATAATAATAATAATAATAATAATAATAATAATAATAATAATAATCTACGACGCTATCAGTCAGTAATCCAACCAGAGTGCCTGTATGCTTCAGAATGCCTAATATTAACAAGCAGAAAAGATATTGAAGAAATCCAGAAGAAGGGAAGGAAGATTTTAAGAAAAATTCTCGGACCAATAAGATGTGCTGACTTATATCGATTACACAATAACAAAGAAGGATATAAAACATGCAGCAGGATTTCAGATACAATACGCAAACGAAGGGTTAAATTATTTGGGCATATTTCAAGCATGCCCGACGACAGACTCACTATGATTTCTTTAACCATTTCAACAAGCCCAATAGGAATAGAAACTTTTATTACAAAGGGTTTGTTAACACCAAGAAGGATCTGAAAAAGTGAACAACATGGATCAAGACATCCACAACAGAACCACCTTCAAGGAGAAGACATACACATTTGAGGGGTTCCTAGAGCCAGAAACAGCGACCAAGAAGAAACAAACTGGACGGCTGAAAAGGAAGAAGCTGTAAGCAAGACAATGAAGAAATACTACTGCCAAAGAAAATTGAAATCATAAATAGTTATTTCCATGCTCCATAGTTGGCGAAAATCGATTATGAATGAATGACTAATAAATGTTCCCTAAACCCGTACGCTGTTCTCCGCCGCCTTTTCCACACCACCCCTACCACTATTACCGAGTTCATAGATTTCAAATCAACACAGAGAATGAAAGAAAACTGTGACGTTAGTGACGTTGGTCACGCTTTCGTAATCTTAGAAGTTAAGTAATCGCGAGTACATCAAGTGGATTCGAGGGCACCCCACACAGGTGTCAAGATACGCCCAATTGGTCTTAGAAACCAACATTTTCTCTTGATATTGCCAAAGTTCGAACCCAAGCTTCGGCGCTCGCGCTGGGTGTGCAGCTACTGACTTTCTCTTGTGGACATTGATCCCGGCCTTTCACCACGACGCCCATATCAATCAGCGGCACCAAGATTACCGGAGCGAAAGCGTTAGGCTGCATGAAGTAACGCTTAAACAACACTTCATTAAAGTAACTTCAACCACATTCCAATCTGCACTTGACAGAGCAATTGGTACATTTTTTATTAAGTCATTCATAATGTTTGTGACACTTTTTAGTCTACAGGATGACTCGACTAAAATGTTCATCTCAAAAATTCGTAAACCATTAAGTAATAGAACGGAGCAAGCTGGCCGCGCGGTTAGGGTCGCGCAGCTGTGAGATTGGATTTGGAAGAGGGTGGGTTCGAATCTCATTGTCGGCAGCCCTGAGGATGGTTTTCCGTGGCTTCCCATTTTCACACCAGGTAAATGCTGGGGCTGTACCTTAAGGCCACGGCCGCTAGCTTCCCAATCCTAACCCTTTCCCATCCTTCAGTCATTGGAAACATTCGACGTTTTAGTGCAACGTTAAACAAGTAGATGATAATGATGATAATAATAATAATAATAATAATAATAATAATAAAATGTATTGTTACTTTCAGTAATGTACCAAATGGTTCATAATTTAATTCGCACAACTTTCGATAGTGTTATACCTTGCGAAGTAACTATTCCTTTAATGAAAGTACACAGCTTTCTAAATCTACGAAAGTATGGATTTCTTCCCTTCGGATTTCTCTGAGAGAAGCAGTGGTATTATCTCGTCTTCGGATCGGCCACAGCATAGCAATGCATTTTTAATTACTGAAGGGACGAGCCCCCCACATCAACCCCCCTCCAACTCCACCGCCTGTGTGCACTTGTGGCGGTCATCTTATCTATCCTATTTCAATATATTCTAGATCATTTTGTAAGGAAATAAGGCATTACGAATTAAATCCACTAATTATTTTAAATTCGTATCCATTCTTCATCATTTTGAAAATTCTAGTTAGTGGACAAATTTTAAAATTTAATTACTTTTCATAACATACAATTAGCAGCCGATGACCTAGATGTTAGGTCCCTTATCTCTGATTCCACTTCTTTACACATATCATTGATATATATAAGAAAACATAAAGGTCCAATAATACTGCCTCGAGGAATTCCCCTCTTAATTTTTACAGGGACAGATCATCATATGCGTATTCCAGTCATGTATAATTCCCACAACGGGAACCTAGAAATTCGATCATATTCTTTCTTCTGCCATGATAATTCTTACATAAATTAATTCCTTACTCCAATTTTTCTGTGAATTTCTTTTCTCCATACCTTCTGTTATATTTACGTGAATTTTCCATTATGTTGTTTATATAAATATGAAAAATGAATGGTTTTGGTATCATTGCCTTGTAGAGCTGAATGTGTGTGCATTTGTATTCAATCAATCAATCAATCAATCAATCAATCAATCAATCAATCAATCAATCAATCAATCAATCAATCAATCAATCAATCAATCAATCAATCAATCGATACATCTGCATTTAGGGCAGTCGCCCAGGTGGCAGATTCCCTATCTATTGTTTTCCTAGCCTTTTGTTAAATGATTGCAAAGAAATTGGAAATTTATTGAACATCTCCCCTGGTAAGTTATTCCAATCCCTAACTCCCCTTCCTATATACGAATATTTGCCCCAATTTGTCCTCTTGAATTCCAACTTTATCTTCATATTGTGATCTTTCCTACTTTTAAAGACACCATTCAAACTTATTCGTCTACTAATGTCCTCCCACGCGATCACTCCACTGACAGCTCGGAACATACCACATAGTCGAGCAGCTCATCTCCTTTTTTTCAAGTCTTCCCAGCACAAACTTTGCAACATTTTTGTAACGCTACTCTTTTGTCGGAAATCGCCCAGAACAAATCGAGCTGTATTTCTTTGGATTTTTTTCCAGTTCCTGAATCAAGTAATCCTAGTAAGGGCCCCAAACACCGGAACCATACTCAAGTTAAGGTCTCATCAGAGACAAATATGCTCTTCTCTTTACATCCTTACTACAAAACCTAAATACTCTCATAACCATGTGCAGAGATTTGTACCCTTTATTTACAATCATATTTATGTGATTGCCGCAATGAAGGTCTTTCCTTATATTTATACCTAGGTATTTACAATGATCCCCTAAGGGAACTTTCACCCCATCAACGCAGTAATTAAAACTGAGAGGACTTTTCCTATTAGTGAAACTCACAACCTGACTTTTATCCCCGTTTATCATCCATACCATTGCCTACTGTCCACCTCACAACATTATCGAGGTCATTTTGCAGTTGCTCACAATCTTGTAACTTATTTATTACTCTGTACAGAATAACATCATCTGCGAAAAGCGTTATCTCTGATTCCACTTCCTTACACATATCATTGATATATATATATAAGAAAACATAAAGGTCCAATAATACTGCCTTGAGGAATTTTCCTCTTAATTTTTACAGGGACAGATAAAGCTTCACCTACTCTAATTCTCTGGGTTCTGTTTTCTAGAAACAGAGCCGCCCATTCAGTCACTCTTTTGTCAAGTCCAATTGCACTCATTTTTGCCAGTAGCCTCCCATGATCTACCCTATCAAATGCCGTAGATAAGTCAATCGCAATACAGTCCAATTGACCTCCTGAATCCAGGATAATTGCTATATCTTGCTGGAATCCTACAAGTTGGGCTTCAGTGGAATAACCTTTCCTAAACCCAAACTGCCTTCTTTCAAACCATTTATTAATTTTGCAAACATGTCTTATATAATCAGAAAGAATGCTTTCCCAAAGCTTACATACAATGCATGTCAAACTGACTGGCCTGTAGTTTTCAGCTTTATGTCGATCACCCTTTCCTTTATATTCAGGGTCTACTATAGCAACTCTCCATTCATTTGGTAAAGTTCCTTCATGCAAACAAAAATCAAACAAGTACTTCAGATATGGTAATATATCTCAACCCATTGTCTTTAGTATATCCCCCGAAACCTTATCAATTCCAGCTGCTTTTCTAGTTTTAACTTTTGTATCTTACTGTAAATGTCATTGCTGTCACGGGTAAATTTTAATACTTCTTTAGTATTAGTCACCTCCTCTATCTGGACATTATCCTTGTAACCAACAATCTTTACATACTGCTGACTGAATACTTCTGCCTTTTGAAGATCCTCGCATACACACTCCCCTTCTTCATTAATTATTCCTGCTTCCTGTCGTTCGCATTACCTTCCCAATTTACATTTGGTAAATTGAGATCACCCGCTACGGTCAAGTTCCTTTCCTTATCGTTTCCCACATAGCTGATTAGCTTATCAAATAATTCTGAATCAGCATCTGCGCTACCCTTTCCTGGTCTGTACACTCCAAAGACATCTAGTTGCCTATTAACTTTAGAAATGAGCCTTACCCCTAGAATTTCGTGCTTGTTATCTTTAACTTTTTCGTAACTTACAAATTCTTCTTTCACGAGAATGAATGCTCCCCCTCCTACCTTTCCTATTCTATCTCTACGATACACTCTCCAGTTCCGTGAGAAAATTTCTGCATCCATTATATCATTTCTCAGCCATGATTCAACTCCTATTACAATATCTAGTAAGTATATATCTATTAAATTACTTAATTCTATTCCTTTCTTTACAATACTTCTACAGTTGAGCACTAACAGTTTTATGTCATCCCTACTTGATTTCCAGTTCCCTGTTCCCCTAACACCGCTGCCTCGCGCACCCTGTTTCTCTGAATGTACCTCCCTATAACCCTTCTAAACAAAATTCCTAACTTATATTTACCACTGCGGTTTAAGTGAAATCCATCTGAGCGCAGATCCCTATCTCCTACCCACCCATTAGGATCTAGAAATTTCACTCCCAGTTTCCCACATACCCACTCCATAGTCTCATTTAAATCCCCAATCACCTTCCAGTCAGTATCCCTCCTACACAGTATTCCACTGATAACCATCTTCGCTTCCTTAAACTTCATCAGTGCTGCATTTACCAGATCCCACACATCCCCATCTATGTTGGTACTTATACCTGCTTGTCTTACGTTGTTAGTACCAACGTGAAACACTACCACCTTCTCCTTTCCTTCCTCCTTCTCTGCTACTTTCTTCAACATCTGCCTTAACCTAATTCCTGGACAACACTCTGCCCTGGTACCCTTTCCTCCACACACTTTCCCGGCATGTCTAACGATAGAATCCCCCATGACCTGAGCCTCAACCCTACCTACCTCATTTGATCCCCTCCCCTCCTGGTCAGTCCTATCTTTCCTGACAGCTGCAGAAGCTACTTTCTTCTCCATTTTCTCCATCCCATGACCCTGTTCCACCAGTCTTTTCATATCCACTACTCCACATTTCCCTTTCCTACCTCTTCCCTTTCTCCTACTTCCAAACTTTTCGGCAACTGTTCCCTGTTCCTCATCTTCCCTCGGTTGTTCTACCTGCAGTGACTCGTACCGATTTCTCACCGACACCTGTCCTGAATTTTGATCCTGAATGGAGCCCTTAGCCTGAAATCTCCTGCCCCTTGAAATATTAGGCTACCAGTCTTCCAAAATTCCCCCATTTCCTTCCAATCCCTGTATTTCACCTACAGTATCCTGTACATTGTTTGGAGGCCTACTTTCCTTCCTGTCCTCTGAGAGTCTCCTAATTATCTCCCTCAAGCTCTCCAACTCCTCCCTCATACTCCTTAATGCCTGGCCACACCCACAGTTCCTACACTCGCACTGCTTAGGCATTTTTTACTAAATAATGAAAAGAAAATCTTTCATTTTAGAATAATATTGTTGTAACTATTCTACAGAGGTGATTTATTACCGATCTCTGCAATTTCGTGCTATTCTGTTTCTAAATCCAAATAAATAAAAAAATGAAATAAATAAATAAATAAATAAATAAATAAATAAATAAATAAATAAATAAATAAAGGAGGGAGGACTCTTGAAATATCCGAAGAATGAAATTGAACAGTTTACTACTACTACTACTACTACTACTACTACTACTACTAATACTAATACTGAAAATGAAAACCCACAACCTGTTTTCCAGTCATTGACCGGGTCAGGGATTTAAAGAATGAAGCAGATATAGGCTGTTAGTACGATGGGGTTGCCACTCCCAAAGTGATTTATTAATGAATGGTAGATGCTATGAAATGAGAATAGAGAGTGTTGCTGGAATGAAAGATGACAGGAAAAACCGGAGTACCCGGAGAAAAACCTGTCCCGCCTCCGCTTTGTCCAGCACTATTCTCACATGGTGTGACCGGGATTTTGCAGCACGGTATCTAGCGGTGAGAGGCCAACGCGCTGCCGTCTGAGCCACGGAGGCTCTACTTATACTAATATTACTACTACGAAATATTTTCATTCCTCCCCTGAAGGGAGAGGCGGGCCTCCTAGACGGTAACTCCGTCTCTCAGGCCAGGCGATTTGTTACGGCGAAAGAAATGTGCGGAGAAGGTGAGAGCTTTGGTGGCCGTGGTCTATACTAGGAACTGTCCCGACATTCGTCTTAGTGCAGGAGAATGGGAAACCGCGGAAAACTATTCTCAGGATAGCCGATGGTGGGCACCAGCCCCTCTACGTATCCCGAATGCAGAGGTGTAGAGCCACGGTAGAGCCATGGCTACCTCCCCTCTGCTCAGTTGTTCGCTCGGAGTGCAGATCCGTCGAACCACGGACCTGTAGGTCGAAGCCCAATCTGCAACTGCCCCAACAAAAGAGCCTCGAATTCTTGATTTAAAGCATATTTGTCTGTAAGAAACAAAGTGGAGCGCAATTGCTTTATATTTTTTCTAACTTAATTTAGTTGATGATGCCAGTAATTGTGTTCGTTTTATTAATATTTTTAAGCACATCATGGTTAACATAATACATTAAGCTCAGTGATTAAACTTTTGCACAAAAGGGTAGAGGTACGGCCCCTCACCCCTCAGCGCGCTCGAGTGGGCAGACAGGGGACGTTTGGAAATTACATGCTAAACGAAGAGACATCTCAGCAGTCAGTAGCGGCGCAAAGAAGCTCGCCCCCCTCCACCGGCACCAACTGAAAATACGCCCCTCGTTTCCTGATAAGGAAATTTACATGTTAATGTTGTACAAATAATAATAATAATAATAATAATAATAATAATAATAATAATAATAATAATAATAATAATAATAATAATAATAATAATAATAATAATAATAATAATAATAATAATAATGGCCTGTTCTTAGGGGGGCGAAGCTGTGAGCTTGCATCCGGGAGATAGTGGGTTCAAACCCCAATGTCGCGAGCCCTGAAGATAGTGGGGGAGATGGAAAGATTGGAAGGGATAGAGAGGGAAGACTGAAGGAAGCTGCCGTGGCTTTAAGTTGGGTGCCATCCCGGAAATTTGCCTGGAGGAGAAGTGGGAAGCCACAGAAAACTACTTCGAGGGTCGTTGAGGAGGGAATCGGAACCCCCCCCCCCCCCACCAAAGCCGCTTCTACTCAGTTAACTTCCAAAGGCTGAGTGGACTCCGTTCCACCCCGCGTACCACTTTTCAAATTTCGTGGCAGAGCCGGAAATCGAACCTGGGCCTCCAAGGGTAGCAGCTAATCACACTAACCACTGTACCATAAAGGCGGAATAATTAATAGTAATAATAGATTTTTTGTAAGTTGCTTTACGTTGCATCGACACAGATAGGTCATATGACGACGATGGGACAGGAAAGGACTAGGAGTGGGAAGGAAGCAGCCGTGGCCTTAATTAAGGTACAGCCCCAGCATTTGCCTAGTGGGAAATTGGAAAGTCACGGAATACCATTTTCAGGGCTCGTTTTCGGTAATAGACTTGTATAACGCTTTTTAAGGCACCGGTTCTCTTATTTTTAGTTTTTCTTTTTGCTCAGATTTTGTTAAAAATTCGGAAAGAAAATGTCTGTGGCTCTCGTAAAGAGCACCGTTCCCGGTTCCAATACTTCCTGGTAATGAAAATGAGAAAAGCATTTGCAGGACAGCCAACGAGGGATTTGAACTCGCTGCCTCCCGAGTGCATTGATAGACCCAGACAACACACAAACGCTTCGACATAAGTGAGTTGAAGCTGATATTGTTATCTTTACCACTTAGTCCGGTTTCGTATATGAAGTGTGGAGTTGAGTGTTGAAATGAGATTTACATAGGCTACTGAGAGTCAACTTAAGACCTTAGCGGTCCCTTTGATGTTAGTCAGACTTCTGGTCGGTGAAAAGGCTTCCGCAGCGCCAAATAGTTCCCTAGGTTTGTTACTTGTTCCTGAAGTCAGCTTTCTTCAGTTTGGTTAGATATTCTGGTGAACTGACTTGATGAATTAAAATTTTTGCCTGTATAAATATGGAAAATATATCACAGGTTGTATGTTATTCGGGTTCGTTACCAACTCTTATATTTCATACGTAGATGGCTGTGAATAGTTATTGTTCTCAGTGGTGTATGTAGCAAAATAATAATAATTTAATATGATATTGATATCTTATTGCACTGTGTACTTAGTAAGTTTGTTCGAGTTCATTCCACTGTTGATAAGTTCGCATAATGTGTGGGACGTTGAAGATGGATCCAAGAAAACTGTTGGCAATACTGGCTGCAACAGCGTGTTCACTGTTCAGTATTCATAATGGCTGCCAGCTGTGAGCAAGACGTGTGTGATGCTGTGACGCTTGAGTTCCATGTGAAATACTTTAAAGCTAACAAAAGTAGAGGAAAATAAAGTAGAAAATCTAAACCAAATTGTTTTAAACGTTTACAGTAGCCTACGAGATTAGAATCCACTGTGGACTGTGGAAGACGTGAAAAAGTCAGCGCAGCTGATCGGCATTTCTGTGTACAGTGTTTACGCCGTTCGCTTGGAATGAAGTACTGTACTTGTCAGATGGACGCACGGCGTTAATGATAAGCTGGTTGTGGCGGAGATGGAGAACCACGACGAGACGGGAAGGGGGAACAGGGGACGTGCTCACATGCGGAAGGATACTTTTCCTAAGCTCTTAACGTGAATTTCAGTATAGTAGGCTACAAGTTTTAGGTCAGTATGCGTTTCCTTAGAGAGCAGCGGTGAACTGGGTGAAAATAGCTGGTAGTGTAGTGCATGAGCAGAATGAAACATGCATCGCCTACGCTTTAAGAAATGTTGGTATAGCACGATCATGCGGCCCTCACAAGCTATGTGACCCCCCACCCAGCATGGTCAGCGGGGCCCTTATCGCCGCCACTACCACCAATGCAGAGATATAACAATTCTTTGTCACCCCCTGTGGGTGGGGGACGCAGACGAAGAGTATACTCACGGTATTCCCTGCCTGTCGTAAGAGGCGACCAAAAGGGGCGACCAAGGGATGATATTAGAACCATGAGACAACTTGTGATTAGTACCATTACGTGTGGAACACCATGGGTCGACGTTACATGCGACTAGTACCACAATGGATCTACGTTACATAGGAACAGTACCATTATGTGAGGAACACTACGGGTCTGGGCATTGCTTGTGATAAGTGTCAGCGTGTGCATTACACTAGTCGGTTCCATTGTGTTCAAAATGGGTGTGTGTTACCTATGAGTAGTACCTCTTTGAGCAACACCATGGGTATACGTGGGCTGTGATTAGTTGCACTATGTGAGGAGCACCATGGGTCTGCGTTGCTTGTGAGTAGTGCCCGTATTTGCGAAACACCATGGGTTTGTGTTACCTGTGAGTGGTACCACTTCGTGTGTGTGTGTGTGTGTGTGTGTGTGTGTGTGTGTGTGTGTGTGTGTGTGTGTGTGTGTGTGTGTGTGTGTGTGTGTGCGAAGGGTCTACATTACCTGTGGTTAGTACCACTATAGGAGGAACGCAATGGTTCTGCTTTGCCAGTGATTACTATTATGAGGGGCCGGTGACCTGGATTTCGGACCTCTTTGGACAACAATCATCATCTCGGCAATACGGAATTGTGAATTGGATCCACCGAATGTTTTGGATTCATGGTCATTTTACGACATAAATCGTTTTAGATTCTAGTCAGTGGATACATTTCAAAGTTTTAATTATCGTGTCATTTCTTTGCATCTCGTACCATTAGGTGTCGATGACCTAGCTGTTAGGCACCTTCAAGCGATCATCATCATCATCATTAATTCATTGTCCGCGATAGTATGGTTCAATACTGGACACTAATGGGAACTGCTAGATTGCGCGTGTGGATGTATCTGTGTCACACCCCTGTACGGTAACTTGTAAAGTAAACTAATTACCAGACCTTGACAGTTCTCGTTAAGGAGTAGGTAATTACCAATTAGCACAGTCTTTGTGATACAGCACCACCTTCGCCATCACCGGACGGCAAGTTTAATATTAGATGGCCTGTCAATTACGCTGTAAGGTCAAAGACCCTTGTTTACAGTCAAATGCACGTAGGTGTCTCAGGCCTCGTCCATACGGCGCTATGTGCCGCCTTTAGTCCCGCAATGGACGGCAAAACGAGAAGTGGCTGTCATAACAGAGGACCGCACTTCGTGCTGACCTTGCTTCCAAGCTACGCACCAGGTGTTTAAATTGTTCTTTCATTTATTTATCAATCAATCAATCAATCAATCAATCAATCAATCAATCAATCAATCAATCAATCAATCAATCAATCAGATAACTTATCTGTTGTCTACCTAGTCTTTTCTTGAATAATTGCAACGAATTTAGCAATTTATTGTACAGCACTCTCGATAAATTGTTACAATCCCTAACTCCTCTTCCTGTAAACGAATATTTACCCCAATCTGTCCACTTGAATTCCAACTTTATCTTCACATTATCCTTCCTATTTTTATTTTTAAAAACACTCATACTTATTCGTCTACTAATGTCATGCCACTTATTTGAGCAGATCGTCTCCTTTCGTCCCAAATCTTCCCAGTCCAAACCAAACATTTTCGTCAAGCTTCACTTTTGTCGAAAATCGCCCAGAATAAATCGAACTGCCTTCCTTTGGATTTTTTCCAGTTCTCGAATCAAGTAATCCTGGTGAGCGTCCCATACGTTGGAACCATCCTCCAGTTGGGGTCTTACCAGAGACTCATATGCCCTCTCCTTTACATCTCTAAATACTCTTATAACCATGTGCTTAGATGCGTACCCTTCATTTACAATCTCGTTTAAGTAATTACCCCTATGAACATATTTCCTTATATCAACACCTAGGTACTTCCAGTGATCCCCATAAGGAAATTTCACGCAATCAACGCAGTAATTAAAACAGAGAGGAATCTTCCTCCTATTACTGAAACTCACAACCTGCATGAACCCCGTTTGTCGTCATACCATTGCCTGCTGTCCATCTCACAACCTTGTCGAGGTCTTTTGCAGTTGCTCACAAACTTGAAACTAATTTATTACTCTATACAGAATAGCATCATCTGCAAAAAGCCTTATCTCTGATTCCACTTCTTTACTCATATCACCTACTCTAATTCTCTGAGTTCTGTTTTCTGGAAATATAACCACACATTGTCACTCTTACGTGCAGTCCAGTTTCACTCATTTTTGCCAGTAGTCTCCCGTCATATGCCCTATCGAATGCGTTAGATAGGTCAATCGCGGTACAGTCCATTTGGCCTCCCGAATCTAAGATATCTGCCATGTTACTGAAATCCTACAAGTTGAACTTCAGTGGAATAACCTTTCCTAAGTCCGAACTGACTTCTATCAAACCAGAAATAATGCTTTCCCACAGCTTACATGTAACAGACGTTAAACTGACTGGCCTGTAATTTTCGGTTTTTATTTATTTATTCACGAAGCACAAGATACAGCTACACTGAGCACATTTCACTTGCACTGTCAACAGACTATTTTTTTTTTGCTAGGGGCTTTACGTCGCACCGACACAGATAGGTCTTGTGGCGACGATGGGATAGGAAAGGCCTAGGAGTTGGAAGGAAGCGGCCGTGGCCTTAATTAAGGTACAGTCCCAGCATTTGCCTGGTGTGAAAATGGGAAACCACGGAAAACCATTTTCAGGGCTGCCGATAGTGGGATTCGAACCTACTATCTCCCGGATGCAAGCTCACAGCCGCGCGCCTCTACACGCACGGCCAACTCGCCCGGTAACAGACTATTTAACAAACGTAAACTTTCATAATAAAATATAACAAACATAACATAACAAGATCAGGTATACAGCCTACTAATAACAACTGTCCAAATCGAAAACCATGAGAATGTCCATGTTCATAGCCAAGTCGTCGTGGGTCAGGATGGCGGTATAATCCCTTTACATCAACTTATCTTTAAAAGACTATTTACACACCTCTCGAATACACCTTTATTTTATGCTATATCAAGCTCTTGTCTCCTATTAATATTGTTAATGAATGTTGGGACGCGGATTAGGAAAGATTGTTGAAGTATTGACTGCTGAGTGTGGGGAATGTGGAGAAGGTCTTTGGTTCTGGTGGACCGGAAAGGAACACGGAGAGAGATGAGTGAGACAAGATGTTCCGTGCGGTAATGCCCATTTAATATCCCGTGAAGGAAACTCAGGTCAGCTACCTGTCGCCTGATGTGCAGCGGTGACATATTAATTGCCATTAATATTTTATACCTGCTGCGTAGACAGATTTCTGAGCTTGGGATTTCTGTTCCTTACAATTGCAGCAAAGAAGGACACTGCTCTGTCTAACCGCTTAGTATTGAGGGGGAGGCTGTTGTCCAAATAGGAGAGCAGTAGTTTAAGAGAGGTTGAATGATCGTGAGGAAGAAGTGACGAAGAGCAAAGGGGTCAGAAATTTCTGTGAAGCGATAGAGAATGCCTAGTAATTTCATAGCCTTGGTTCTATGTGGGTCTTAAATTGTAATTTTGTATCGAATATTACACCTAGGTCACGCTGTTGCGTAACTACGGTGATGGGCTTGTCGACTTGGTAATATGATGTCGGTAGAGGAGATTTACGTAGTGTTATGGTCATGTGGCTGCATTTTTGTGGATTGGGGATAAGTTTCCAAGTACGGCACCAGTTCGAGAGGGCATTAAGTGAGAATTGTAGCAGAGTTGCATCTGCTGGATTCCTGATCTCCCTAAATATTTTGCAGTCGTCAGCAAAAAGTAGGGTGTTCGCTGTTTCGTTGAGTTCGGACGGCAGATCGTCCATAAACAAAGAAAACAGCAAGGGGCCAAGAGTACCGCCTTGTGGGACACCGGAGGTGACTGGTAACCATGAGGATGAAGTGCCTGATATTACCACTCTCTGCCAACGGTTATGTAGGAAGCCAGCAAGAAGTGTCAGAAGACTGCCATGTATATTAAATCGTTCGGAGAGCTTATGGAGCAGCAGAGTATGGTCTACAGAATCGAAAGCTTTCGAAATGTCTACGTAGCAGATATCCAGCTGTGATTTAGCTGCAATGACGTGTGATGCAAAGCTATGCAGAGTGGCCAGGTTTATTAAACAAGAGCCACCTGGTAGAAAACCATGCTGCTTGGTTGAGATATACGGCAAAGTGAACGCGAGGAGACGCTGGTGTATAATTTTTTCAAAGATAAAGGATAGTGTGGAGAGAATAGAAATTGGTTGGTAAGGTGAAACATTAAATTTGTTGCCTGATTTGAGAAGTGGAACAATATTTGCCCGTTTCCAAGTAATAGGAAAATAGCCCGCGGAAAAACATCTGTTAAATAATTTAGAGAGGTACGCAAAGAGTGCTGGCAGTATTTTTTAGGAAAAGAGGACCTATAGTGTCGGCACCGGTAGCTTTGTTGGTACGAAGAGTTTGAAGAAGGTTATGAACTTCACTTGGTGTGGTAGTTATGCTTGATATTGATAGGGTTCTGTTTGAAGCTGTACGAACGGGAGGGAGCGGTTGGTTTTGTAAGGGAGGGGAGAAGTTGGAGATGAAATACCTGTTGAACGGTTCATTGCGATCGGCGCCGTCTGCTGTTGCATCGTTGTGGTTAACGCTGACAGGAATCCGCTCCGTCCTTCTCCGTGTGTCGATGAGACTCAAGTAGCGCTTGGGATTGCTGCGGACGTTTTCAGTGACAGTGTCTACGTGTGTTTTGTAGTCTCTTCTGACCATAAACCTCACGTGGCGGCGGATTTTAACGAAGGCATTGTGAGTGTGTGGGTTAGGTAAGTCTTTCCACAGGCGCCAAGCTCTCTTCTTAAATAAATAGTATCAGTCTGGTCTCTTGTGATATCCAGTGTTGATATTTGCTGGTAGTAGCCCGTTGTGCAGGTACGAAGTCTTTAATTGCAGCTTGCAGCCAGTCGTACAGCAGATCAAGAGCCGATTCGATATCAGCTATTTCGAGCAGACTCCAGGGAAGGCACTCCAGGGCACGACACATTGCAGGCCAGTCGGCACGGCGCCAGATGTAGGTAGGGCGGTAGGATGTACTGCTGTGAGGCTTTGAGGCGGGGTGGGGAAGGAGGAATGTAGCATCGAGAGACTGGTGGTCGCACAGGAAAAGGTTTCTGCCTGGGGTTATTGTTTTAAGTTCTAATGAGGAGAGTATGAAGTCCAGGGTGTTGGGTCCACGGATTGGGTACATATTAAACTGTTTCAGTTCGAGGCCATTAATAAAACTGTATATAAAGTATGTGTCACAGTTGTTAGCTGACAGTCCGGTAGTTGGAGAAGACCACTTTATAGACAGGTTAAAGTCGCCCATTAAAATTACTTCACCATGAGGTAGAGCTGCAATAGTCCAGGCACTGTTTGAGGTCACAGAATGGGCTGTAGTAACATCCGACAAGTACAGGGAGTCGAGGAAAGAGTAGCTCCACCCACACTAACTCACAGTTCCGTTCGAGATCTGTCCTTCGTTTACACGGTAACGCACTGTTCACTGCTAGCATCACTCCACCACCTAGAGTAGCGCGATCACGACGGAATATGCTGTAATTAGCATTGAGTGGCTGTTACTAGCCCACAAGAGGCATGTTTCAGAAAGTCCGATCACGTCAGCTTCTCTTAAGTCTGGCAGGGATAGTTCACAATCAGACAGCTTATTGTTTAGGCTTTGCACATTCTGACAATAGATGTTTGTCTGTTTTCATTTCACAAATGGTGGGACCGGGGTTTAAATGGACATCTCCAGCCAGTAGTAGGAGGCAAAGCAAGCCCCTAATCGCTGAGCGACCAGGCCTAGGCTTGTTCGGCTCAGAGCTAGTAGGGAGGCGCCTATAAGTCTGGAAAATGGCGCATCCAGTCAGAGAGAACGCCGGAATGTAGTAGTTTTCTCTGCTATACTGAAATTCAAGTCAAGAGCTTAGGAAAAGTATCTTTCCGCATGTGAGAACGTCCCCTGTTCCCCCTTCCCGTCTCGTCCCCGTTCCCCATCTCCGCCACAACCAGCCGTGCGTCCATCTGACAAGTACAGTACTTCATTCTGAAATAGTGAAGCATCAAACGAAATCACTTCCTTTCACATAGCTGTATTTTGATTACGTACCATACCTATTTATTCCTATATTGACCATGTAAAACCTACAGATTACTGACGAATTCCGAGGCAAGAGAAGCAAGATTTATTTTTATTTCATAATGCGATTTGTGTGAGGCACATGGAGACTTACAACATACGTATACGATTCCGCTCTCGTGCAACGACTGTCAGTGGCAGTTTCTCACAGTTATAAAAGTTGAAAAACCCACCCGTGAGTGGGATTGCAAAATACAATGCTTCCAGGAATGTTGTAAATATTGTAGTCTCGTCATTCGGAAGGTAAAAACGAACTCATGATCCTCTCATGACAACATTTCTGCAGGTAGAGGGCGGTTACGAATATAAAGTAAAGTACACATTATAATTATTATTATTATTATTATTATTATTATTATTATTATTATCACCGAATACGCCAAGTATCCTATTCCCATAACGTGTTAAGGCCCTTCCTGTTTTATTTACGGCGAGTGCTGAGCTGACACATCGATCTTTCGCTGGAGACTTGGATTTTCCATTCCAAGCGAGCAGCGGAAACACTGTACACAGAAACGCCGATCAGCTGCGCGGTCTTTTTCACGTCTTCCACAGTCCACAGTGGATTCTAATCTCGTAGGCTACTGTAAACGTTTAAAATAATTTGGTTTAGATTTTCTATTATTTTTTCCCTCCACTTTTGTTAGCTTTAAAGTACTTCACAGGAGACTCAAGCGTCACAGCATCACACACGTCTTGCTCACAGCTGGCAGCCATTATGAATACTGAAGCTGCACCAACACCTCCTAGATAATAAGGCCTCACAACAGCGCTGTGACGTCACGCTACGGAGGCGATCGCAATCCAAAGAAACGCAAAGCATGGTCACACACAAACATGATTTTAATGCTTTTAGCTTGTGGAATAACTTATTTACCAACAAATAAAGTTTAAATTTTAGAGGACATTGAATTATATTGCCGTTATTACCGTATCTTAGAGAGACTGTCATTAAAGATAAACAACACACTGTTTTAAATCACGGCAGCATTTACAATGTTAACTTACTCCAGGCTGACACAGAACTGAAATTCACAAACATATTTCAATTGGCATAGGCACTGAATAGACAGTAAATGATTTTAAAATAAAAAGAGAACGCATAAAATTAGTTTAGGCCTAACATTTAGACTGTACTACAAAAATATGATACACTAACTTCACATTTATTTACAAACTTCCATTTTGGGAAAATTTAGAAAGACACTGAGTTCATAATATTAAGGAAGAGGAGCATAACATTTACCTGGTCTGTAGGTAGGCCTAGGTCCAAATTATAACATATTGGCATTAAAGTTAATAAGCTATATATCATCATATATCAAGCATGCTAGTAATGCAAAATGACTTCGATACTTTTGCCTATTACATGAGTACTGTACACACCTATTTTGAGAAAATTACAGACTTTCTTGAATTTGTACAATATTTTGTGGATTCATTAGTTTTGTTCCTGCAGTAGTTATTTATTAGAATAGTTGTACACTTCCAAATAATGTTGTAATACAAATACTCTGAAGTGTGCTCCGTACATTCATTCCTGTCGTCTATACATTCATCAGCTAAGAGAACAATTTGCAGGGTCACATCACTTACATACTTCTTATGGTTATTTAAGCTAAGGAATTTTCTCTCACTTTCTGGCCTCAACATCTTTTTTATGATGACATATGTGTATGTAACTAAGTGTACAGCTGTTTCTGCAGGATATTTCAAATTGCCCCTATTGAGGCTGTCAATAACATTATGATGACTGTTTCTAACAGTAACATCTTTCAAAACTAAGAAATCTGCACAGTAATTACAATTTAATTTCTTGAGAAGAGAATGACAACAATAACCTGCTATGTATGTTAAAACACTTGCAACACCAGATGTGCTGTCAAGATCTGAGTCTGTTACATTGAGCTCGCCTGTAAATGTTTGAAATGAGGAAACTGCACAATAATCATGATCTAACAGTATATCTTCATCAACAATATCATTTACAACAATTTTCCTACCATTAGAAATGGGAAGTTCAATTGAATTCAAGATTCTTATTTTTTTCTCAATTTCAAACACCTGTCGAACAGAAACATGGTATTGGCCACCTGCAAGTTGCCTGTATTCACCAAATCGTGCCTCTAATGCATCTGTCTGAAACTTTCCAGGAAGAAAATATGACCATTTCAGTACTTCAGAACAAAACTCTGTTAGCTGTATAAGGCAGTGAGTTGTTTGAGTAAGAGCCCTATGCGTTTGACTAGACAATCTGCCACATTTCAGACCTAGATTATCCCAGTGATCTAACCACTGAACAAACTTCATTAAAAAACCCTTCCGTTCATCACCAGGTTTGTTGGTGAGAGGCTGTTGAAATTTATCATTAAGTCTTACACCTTTGAAAGGGGTCTTTACATTAACAATCTGCCACCAGGTAGTGATTACTTTTACAAATTCAGCTGTGCCCTCATATGATGTTAATTTGTGCTTTTCTCCTACAACTAGTAAAGCATTTACTATATGGTCATTAAACAACTGACACACATATTTCACATTTTGTCTTTCAAAACTTGAAGGCCATAGAGCTTTGACAGTCAAACCATACCCATGCTTTACAAGGTCATTCCCTTCAGCCTCAAACAAGTCCCTTATAGCTTTGAAAGATGCAACTTTAACTTTAGAAAAATCATCAAAGTCAGGATACACAAATTCCAAACCATTAGTTTTCTGGTTGAGCCAATTATTTCTTATGCATTTAAATAAATGCACAGTGTCAATGAGATAAAAAAGCGACTTGTTAGGATTTCCAGGATTACAATACTCAGTTTTAAGTTGAGGTGGATTTGAAAATTTTGACATTGCTTTGGTGTTGAGAGCATTATTATCGGTCACAACAGCCAGAACATTAAATCCCATAGATTCCAAACCAACAATAACCTTTGACATGATACTGTGTAAATCATCACCTGTTAACTTGGACACAGGGAGAATATGAACTACTTCCTTCTTTGATGATAAAATGCTCTGAATCATAAATACATGTGCTGATGTAGCAACATTGGTAGTGTTAGCACATGAGCCTACAATGTTCCCTCCCTTGAAGTCCATGTATGGTTTAATGTGAATTTCATCTACCATCAATGTTACAAATTTGTCGTTCTGTTGAAAACCTTGAACTTTCTGTTTTATATATTCTAGAAAATATGTAGGGTTCTGTTCTAATATTGGGCTACCATTCAGACTGGAACATACTCTTTTCAAAGTATTAACATGTGGCAAAATTAAATTACTTCTATGTCTCATAAATTTGTAAGCATGAGGAGAAATCAGTTGGAAGATTGAACAAATAACAAGAAAATCATTATCATACTCCCTTTTGTGTTTAGGAACTAAGGCAAGTTTTAACTGTGATTTTATTAAATTAAACGTGGGGTCATCTTCCTCAGTGATCAATTCACCCACTAGGCCTAGAATTAACTTATTTGTTGTATCTTTCTGCACACTGTTACACTCATTCCCTGTAATGTACCTATGAAATTTTGTAACTAAAGAATGTACTTCATTTGTGTTGGTAATTTTGTCTACATTAGAAAATTTACACTGTAATAAAACCCCTTTAGAATACACTTTTGAGGTCATGTCCTCTTCAATTATTATATATGCTATGCAATGTGGTTGCTTTAATGTATCCATGTACAGAAAAATTACTTGCATTTCCTTCACAACAGTACACCAACCATCAGGTAACATCAACATGTTTATTTTACTTTTCAGTTGTGTTAGATTGTGGACTGAAATTCTGTCTGTGTATGAGGCATGACTGTTGATACTATCTTCAATTGCTCTGTTTATTGATTCCCTCTCTATTCTACTTCTCTTTTTGTCCGGTTCTTCTCTTGAACTGGTAGAATGTGAAGATAAATATGATGGACAGTTGGGAAAGATACAGGGGACTGCATTCTCTGACAGTCGTGGACTTGGAAGAGGAGCAGTTAAAGTTTTTCCTGTCTTTGAATCAGTAGCAGTTACTTCCCACAAGACATCACTGGCTTTGAAATGTCTGTGGCATACCTATAAAATAAGATACCACTGTGAGCCAACTTCATGCATTTACAGAGTGAATAGGCCTACATATGTAGGCATGTAGTTTAATATGTATAATAAATCTAATTTGGGTAATAATAATAATAATGTATCCCTTGATTGTAAGCTAACATAACCTCATATCTTACGAGAGTAAACATACCTACATATCACCAGTTGCTGCGTGTAATTTAATACCTAATACGCCTATGTGCATTATGATTATGTGAGAATGTAAAAGTAACAGTTACTCACCACCGAGTATTTAGTAACTCTGTAATCTTGTCTTGGAATTGTACGTAACCATCTCTGCTGCATAACCTCATCTTTCGGGAACTTAAACACATGGACTTTGTTATCATTATCGTAATTTCCCTTGCAGTTGGGCACACAACACTTTAGCACCATTGTACACAACGATTCGCAACTGGTACAATTAAAATAATTAAAACACTTCTACATAATTGCACCAACACGTTGCCACACTCATTGCTTTCTTAACACTGAGAAGGTTCAAGTTTGCCTCCCGGTAGTGACGTCACGGTAGACATGCCGAACAGTTGTGAGGCCTTATTATCTAGGAGGTGTTGGCTGAACACGCTATTGCAGCCAGTACTGCCAACAGTTTTCTTGGATCCATCTTCAACGTCCCACACATTATGCGAACTTATCAACAGTGTAATGAACTCGAACAATAAGATATATCAATATCATATTAAATTATTATTATTTTGCTACATACACCACTGAGAACAATAACTATTCATAGCCATCTACGTATGAAATATAAGAATTGGTAACGAACCCCAATAACATACAACCTGTGATATATTTTCCATATTTATACAGGGCAAAAATTTTAATTCATCAAGTCAGTTCACCAGAATATCTAACCAAACTGAAGAAAGCTCCTGACTTCAGGAACAAGTAACAAACCTAGGGAACTATTTGGCGCTGCGGAAGCCTTTTCACCGACCAGAAGTCTGACTAACATCAAAGGGACCGCTAAGGTCTTGAGTTGACTCTCAGCTGGTATTTTAAGGTCCTCAAATAAGTCAGCTTCGTGTCGGTACATTTAGTTGTACGTAAAAGAACTCCTGTGGGACTGAACTCCGGTCACTCGGCGTCTCAGAAAACCGTGAAAGTAGTTAGTTGGACGTGAAGCAAGTATTATTATTATTATTATTATTATTATTATTATTATTATTATTATTATTATTATTATTATTATTATTATTAATATTATTATTAATATTATTATTATTATTATTATTAATATTATTATTATTAATATTATTATTATTAATATTATTATTATTATTATTATTATTATTATTATTATTATTATTATTATTATTATTATTATTCATTTAGTAGAGCTCTTTCATGCAAACAGGAATCAAATAAGTAGTTCAGATAACGTACTTTATCCCAACCCATTGTCTTAAGTGCATCCTCATAAATCTCTTTAATTTTCAGTTTTTATCTTTCTTTTCGTAGGTAAATTTCAAAACTACGTTAGTATTACTCATCTCCTTTATCTGGACATTCTCCTTGTAGCAAACAATCTTTACGTACTGGTGAATAAATACTTCTGCCTTTTGAAGATCTTCACATACACACTCCCCTTGTTCATTAATGATTGCTGGAATACCCTTCTTGGAACTTGTTTCTGCTCTAAAGTACCTTTACATACCCTTCCATGTTTAACTAAAATTTGTATGACTGCTAATTATGCTTGCCATTATGTTATCCTTAGCTGACTTCTTAGCCTTGCACCTCGTTCTGTTGAGAGCTTCACGACAGTATGACTCAAGTCTTGAGTAACAATGAACGAGGAAATGTAAGTGGAATTCATTTTGTCAACGATATAATCGATAATCTCTTGTCACTAAAGGAATCGGCTAAATGGTTAGCGTGCTGGCCTTTGGTCACAGAGGTCCCGGGTTCGAATCCCGGCAGGGCCGGGAATTTTAACCATAATTGGTTAATTTCGCTGGCACGGGGGCTGGGTGCGTGTGTCGTCATCATCATTTTTTCATCATCACGACGCGCAGGTCGCCTACGGGTATCAAATCTAAAAGATTTGCATCTGGCGAGCCGAACTTGTCCTCGGACACTCGCGGCACTAAAAGCCATACGCAATTTCAATGTCGCTAAAGGAATGTGTCTGGATGTTGTCTAAAATTCTCCAGTAGTTTTTTCCACACACTACTAAAATATGATTAATTCAGAATTTCGTGTTACCCGTACTTAACTATTGTGATGTATTTGTTGACGCTACTGAGAAACAAAGAAACTACAGAAAGCATCTTGCATCCATTTTACTTTTATACGAGGGTCAAGTCATCAGTCATGAAGAAAAAAAAAAAAAAAAAACTCCCGAACAGGGGACAACACGGAAAATCTAAGATGCGCATTTGTAAATATAGGGCATGTACTTACGCATAATGCCTAAAGACAAATTTTGACCTTCAGGAGATTCTCGTAGGAAAGTGACAGAACACAGGCTATTGGTAAACATTGTTTTATGGTATAGACAGCAAATACTCAAGACTACGTACAAAGGACAGGTCTCCTCTGGTTACAGACCTTCGAAATAATCACCCAAGGCTTCCACTGTGCGTTGCCAGAGATGGGGCAGGCGCTGAATACCATTCGCTGCATGTGTATCGTTAACGTGTGACACCTCTCTCCGAAATGCTGTTACGATGTCGTCTTTGTTGGCAAACCGTTGTCCACGTAATGGCTTCTTGTCTTTGGTGATTAGATCATAGTCACATGGGCTCAGATCAGGTGAATAAGGCGGATGTGGAAGAACCTCCCATCCTCTCCGATGTAAACAACACTGAACGATGACAGTTGATATTCTACCCCGTTTGAACGTCTCCACCCACCTCGCCACTGTTCTATAGGGTATGGCATGCACACCTAATGCTTCCTGCAGCTCTGCATGGCATTGGCGTGCATTTCTGCCGCAGAGAACTGCTATTTTAATATACGATCGTTGCTCCTGCTTGTTGACTGCCATTTTGTGACGCTCTCACTCACACACTGAACTTGGGGGCATGCTTAGACCCACACTGTTGTTTACACACACTATCTAGTGTCATCATACGCAAGTACATACCTACGTTTCCAAATGCATATCTTAGATTTTCCGTGTTCTCTCCTCTTCGCGAGAAAAAAAAATAGTTGCCATGACTTATAACTCGACCTACGTATTAAAGTATACCACATGTCAGCCCTATTACGGGACACTCGACTGGGTAAAGATTAAGCAAATGAGAGATTTACACATTGCTACACTGTTTTTCCAGCTTATCAATGAAGCACCCATCCATACCTTACAACACAGCCTGCACTGTTTGCTAGCGTTACACTTCCCTCACACGAACTTCTGTAACACAAATTTTCAGAAGATCCACAACCACAAGACATATTTTTCAACCATTTGCTGACTTCGAACATTAGTATAGCAGTTAGAATGATGTTTCTGAACGACTATCATCTGGAGCGTGGAATTGTATAGAAGTAAAACATGGCCGATGACTAGTTGAGAAAGAGAAAAGAAGCTCTTGAAATGTGGTGTTACAGAAGAATGGGTAGTTAGTCAGGAATGAAGAGATACTAAATCGAATTGGTGAGAAGCGAACGACTTGGCGAAATTGAATTACATTATTATTCCTCTTCCCCAATACTCTTTCATCTGCTCTCTGTCCCTTTTCCTCTCCTCCGACCAATTTAACCCTGGTTTCTTCCCTACCCCTTCGATCTTGCAATCCTTCCTTTTTTAACACTTTCTTTCTAAAAATATCCCTCTCTCTGTTGCTGCTGCTTCTCTTATATTGTTTCTTTCCAAATCTTTCTTGACCTTCTTGTATCCATTATGTTGTTGTTGACTTCTTGTTCCGAAGATATTTGAAGATCTGTTTGGTTAACCTGTTGTCATCCATTCTGTACAAATGTCCAAAAATATCAATCGCCTCTTCCGCGTTGTATCTGTTATGTTTTCTATGTTCTGGTATATTTTGTCATTACTTCTTGATTTCCAGAGTTCTGTAGTTCTTAGCAGACCAAGTATTTTCCGTATAATCTTTCTTTCCAGCACTTCTAATTTATTCAGTCTGTAATTCAATACTAGACATTAAATCGCGCACAGGCATTCCATTTTTACTACCATGTTTGTGTTCTATTTTGAGGTTTTTGGATAAACACTTTTTGTTGCAGATATTCCTAGTTACAACTACTACTATTTCAGTCTTGTGTATCCTTTCTTCTACAGCGGATTTTTCCAAACAGTTTTCTTGCATTGTTTCTCCCAACTATTTGAATTTCTTTACCTTCCTTATTCGACCAGTTTCTGTTATTAGAAATTCTGAAGTATTTATTAAATATTTGTGATTTTTTCTACATAAATTATTGAATCTGTTCTGTTGGCTACTTATTTTAAGAGATAACTTGTATTGCTGCATTTTTCAGGTTTTCTGAATTTATGGATAGAGGAAAACAAGTGTTTTGCAGAGTATGTAATAGTGCAATATAACTTATTGCTGTGTTTTAATGCATAGATGCATGGATATTTTGCCATTTTAGGTTCATATGAACCCGTTCTTTGGTTATAACCGTAGATCTAGACCAGGGCATGAATATGAAGAACCGATTGAGTAGACCCTGTGGGTGGGGGAACGCAGACGAAGAATATATCCACAGTATCCCCTGCCTGTTGTAAGAGGCGACGAAAAGGGGCGACCAAGAGATGATGAAATTAGAACCTTAAGACTACTTGTGGTTAGTACCACTGTGTGAGGAACACCATGGTCTACGTTGCCTCTGATTAGTACCACTATGTGAGAAAGACCATGGGTCTACATTGCCTCTGATTAGTACCGCTATGTGAGGATAATGATGGGTCTGCGTTGCCTGCCAGATGTACCATTACGTGACGAACACCATGAGTCTGCGTTGCTTGCGAGAAGTACCATTACGTGAGGAGCCCCAGGGTCTGTGTTGCTTACGAGTGGTGCCATTATGTGTAACATACCATGGGTCTGCATTATCTGTGATTAGTAGCACTATAGGAGTAACATCATGGTTCTGCTTTATCGGTGATTAGTACTATTATGAGAGGCCGGTGACCCGGATGTTGGGCCCCTTTTTATAACAAGCATCATCTCAGAAAATAAGGCATTGTGAATAGGATCCATAGATTGTTTTGAATTCATGCTCATTTTTCATCATTATTAGTTTTAGATTTTAGTCAGTGGATGCTTTGAAGTTTTAATTATCGTTTCATTTCGATACTACCCCGTGTGGGTGGGGATGCAGACGAAAAATACATCCACGGTATCCCCCCCTGTCATAAGAGGTAACTGTAAGGGGGCGATTAAAGGGATGATGAACCATGAGACTACTTGTAATTAGTACCACCACGCGAGGAACACCACGGGTCGCCTTTACTTACGAGTAGTACCACTCGTACACAACCGGTTTGTGATTAGTAGCAACAGAGGGTGAATCAGTATGGGTTTTACAGTACCCATCATTAGTAACACTATATGCGAAACACTACGGGCTTACGTTCCATTGTGAGAAACAGGGTTCTGGGCGTTGCCTGTGATTAGTACCCACCATGTGAGGTACAGCACAGAATACCGGCGCCCGTGATTATTACACCTAGATGAGTAACACCATGTGTTTTCGTTTGGCTACGAGTGGCGCCATTATGTGAGAAACGTCATAGTTCTGCGTTACCTGTGCGACGTATATTACTTGTGAATAGTACCATATTGTGTGGAACCCCGTGAGTCTACGGTAATTGGATTAGTGCCGCAACAGGACAAATATCATGGTTCTTCTTAACTAGCGATAAGTAACATCACGAGGGGCCTTTGACCTGGATTTCGGATCACTTTAGACAACGAGCATAATCAACTTAGTACTATGCTTTAGAAGCAGTTCTTTCGTCAGTAGTACTATTGTCTTAAGATAGTTTCAGGGAAGGTGGGGCATTACGGGTCGGATCCAGTGATTGTTTTAAATTCACATTCATCCATTCGTTCTTCATCACATGTTGAATTCTAGTCAGTGGATGATTTTAGACTTTTAAATTGTTATTATATTTCGTCTCATTTCGTACCGCTAGGGGCCGATGACCTAGATGTTAGGCCCCTTTTAACAGCAAGCATCGTCGCCATCATCGATTAGGGTTGATGAATATAGAAGATGTGTGAAAATAGACATGTTAGCACAGGAAAGGGTGGTATGGAGAGCTGCATCAAACCATGACCCAAACAACAATCTAAATATACCATTACCCTAAAAGTAGTGTTACAAGAAGTTACTCTCTCTAGACATAAGACTAGGACGATCATGTAATGGTCGGAAGTGAATGGCGTCATGTTCCTGGATGTGCTTGGCTTGAAAGGAGCCTATGTTTCACTTATCAGGTCTTCGACCACTGGCGTGGTGAGCAAACCAACATCAGTGCCTGCACCTGCTTCAGAACAAGATGATTTGCATATTACACAAGCACAATGCGGGAGAGTGTCCGAGTGGGAGGAACATTCGTGCCGGAATGGGAACTGGACGTTTTACTATAACGTAGAAATACTAGATTCTTGCTGAATACTCGGAGTCACATTTCATTTAGCTTCCTGTGTGGACCAGTGGTGATGTGTCAGCTCTGAATCCCAAGATCGCCGGTTCAAACCCGGCACAAATTGTCTGATTCTTGATCGACAAGAAAGAAAGTATACTCCATACTCCAAGTAGAATGATGTCTGCGTGTAAAATAAATGTTTGCTTTACGTCCCACTAACTACTTCTACGGTTTTCGCAGACACCGAGGGGTCACAGTGTTGTCACCATCAAATACCAACGCACTGAGCCAGGATGGAACCTGACAAGTTGAGGCCTCAGCCGTCTCACTTAGCCTGGCATGTAAAATAAAATGTTTATATTTATTTTTTACAATTGGCTTTACGTCGCACCGACACACATAGGTTTTATGGCGACGATGGAATAGGAAAGGCCTAGGAGTGGGAAGGAAGCGGCCGTGGCCTTAATTAAAGGTACAGCCCCAGCATTTTCCTGGTGTGAAAATGGGAAACCATTGTATTGACAATTCATTCCTCCGCAAGTGCCTGAATGAGGTCCCCTTAAAGGAATAAGTGGGGCAGTTATGTAGGTAATATGAAGTAAAACCTAGTTTATAAGGGGAACTTAAGTATACGTATAGTCTATTAATTATGCCCTAGGTAAATAACTGATTGTGAATATGCCACCTGGGTGAGAGCCCTAGATGCAGATCAGTTTTAAATTAAATTTGTGTTCGCCTTACCATGTTATGTCGTTTAACACAGTATCGTCTGAGCGGAACACAACTTCCGACATGCCAATCATACTGGGTTCTGTTTTTAATGTAGGGACAAAGCAGCCAGTCCGCCTCTCTTACACTGCAGTACGGTCGTTCCTGCTCTAATTGTAGGACGTTCATTCAAATAGAGTACATAATAAAATTTTACGACCATTCCAGTGCCATGTGGGCCAAGGTCCCAATAAAATATCCACGCTGACGCTGAACTCACTGGAGAGGAATCAGAGCTCTGGCGATAAAACAGCAGAGCACGTTTGAGTTCTGAGTGGACTCCATAAGGAGGAATTGGTTGGGTGGCTCAAGTATTCCCCTAAAACAATAGCCATCAAATTGCTTATAGATTGGCCTACGAGGGTTTCAAATAAAGTAATTGCAACAGAGTCCAGACACTCGTAGGTGATCGGACATGCGAAAATAAGATATGGGCGCGGTCAAGTGGCTCTGTTGCTGTGTGGCGTTCAAGTGAAGAGTGTTGTTTTCACTGATCTAAAGCATGTTTTCAAAATACGATCAGTGTTTGTGGGTTAGAATAGAGGTTACCAGAGGCAAAAATGTGTCGTAATATAATCGAGGATTACGTGAAGCCTGTGGCGAGAATGCATTACCCGGTTGCAGCATGGGTCAAGGTGTTTCGTACGGGTCGGAGTGAGACTGCGGATTTGCACCGCGCAGGTCTTGGTACACCCTCCGTACTCACAGACATGAGTCCTTGTGACTTCGACCCGTTTCCTAAGTTCAAGGAACCCCAGCGAGGCCGCAGATTTCCTGACGTGGCAACTGTACTCCATGCAGTAGGGCGCTGCGTCGCTATAATCAACAGAGAACGCCTTGCCAACGGTCCCCGACAGCTTCCCGACATTTGACAAGACTTTGTGGGTGACCACACTAAAGAAATGTAATGCAATTGCACTTGTAGTTAGTTAAATATCGCGTTCTATCAATATTGCTAATACTTTATTCACAGCCCTCGTAGTAAAAATTATGTTTTATCTCTTCATTTCGCACTAGCTGGTGTGCCCGGGACGCTAATCATTTAGCGACGAATCCGGACACAAAAATGATATTGACACAAAACAGGTCACTGCACATTGACTAGTGTAGCAAGCATAAATAAATAAATAAATAAATAAATAAATAAATAAATAAATAAATAAATAAATAAATAAATAATCTGTATTTACTGCTGTTGCACAGGTGGAATATTCGCTATCAATTGTTTACCTAGTATTTTCCTGAATGTTTTCGAAGAACTTGGAAATTTATTGACCATTTCCCTTGGCAAATTAATCCAGTCCCTCATTCCTCGTCCTACAAATTTGTTCTCTTGAATTCCATCTTTATCTTTATATTGTGATCTTCCTCACATAAGGCTCCACTCTAGATTATTTGTCTACTAACGTCATTCCATGCCATTTTTCCATTGACAGCACGGAACATACCACTTACTCGAGTGTCCCGTCTCCTTACTCTCAAGTCTTCCAAGCCCCAAGTTCGCAACAGTTTTATAACGCTACTGTTTTGTCTGAAATCACCCACAACAAATCGTGCTACTTTCCTTTGGATCTTCTTCCATTTTCCGTATCAAGTAATGCTGGTGGGGGTCCCATACACTGGAATCTTACTCGAATTTGGGGTATTACCAGAGACTTCTATGCCCTCTCCTTTACATCCTTACTACAACCCACAAATACTTCATAACCATGTGAAGAGATCTATAATCTTTATTTACAACCTTGTTAGTGTGATTGCCCCGATGAGATCATTACGGATATCTACACGTGGGTACTTAGTGATCTTCATAAGGTATTATCACCCATTAACACTGTAATTAAAACTGCGAGGACGTTTTCCTCTTGTTAAAACTTAACAGCCTGATTTTCCATCTCGTTTACCATTATACCATTGTCTGCTGTCCATCTCACAAGACTGTCGAAGTCTTCCTCAGTCGCTCACAATCCTGTAATTTATTTAATACCCTGTACAGTATAGCATCATCCTCAAAACGTCTTATATGTGATACCTGTTCATTACTCATATCGTTTATCTACATAATTTAATATTTATTAAGCACAATATGCATATATAATACACAGTTTTAAAAAAATTAGGGGAACATGTTTTGTAACGTCTGGTATGTGAACGTTAATTTGGTAGATGGGGTTCCATGAGACCTTAGCTACTCAGGGTATGTCAAATCGAAGTTATACGCCATCTGTAGACGTAGCCATGCATTAAACTGTCAGGTGACCCCTCAAAACAAAATGAATAGTGGTGCGTCCGTGTGTCGTTCTGAGGTACACAGACTATTGCGGTCATTTGAGCACGTTGTACGTAAACCAGCACATCCCATGAGACATCTTAACGAGGTTCAAGTCGCAAGGGCCGTCACTTTTATCCGGGAAGGGTGGACTATTCGACGTATTGCTGTGGATCTCAATGTCTCCCCGTCAGTTATTCAATGCTTGTGGAATCGCTACAGTGAGACAGGCCAGTTCACAAGGAGGATTGTACAAGGTCGCAGACGCATGACAACCCCAGAGGATGACAGATATTTGACCATCTGTGCGTTGCGGAGTCGTTCATCAACTACCAGAGAACTGCAACAAGACCTCACGAGGGTCACTGGAGTCACGGTGTCTGATCAGACAGTAAGGAACAGGTTAAGAGTAATGTCCTTACGACCCCGACGTCCTGTTCCAGTGCCACGTTTAACGCAGCAACATCGCGCAGCTCGCCTTCTGTTTGCCCGTACCCACGTCAACTGGCAACTTCGCCAATGGAGACCTGTGTTGTTCACAGACGAGTCCAGATTTCCCCTGATACAGCGTGATGGACGTCAACGTGTATGGAGACGCCGTGGTGAACATTACATGCCAATTGTTATCCAGGAAGGCGACCGATTCGGACAACCTTCTGTGATGGTGTAAGGTGGTATCAGTATTGATGGCCGTACGGAACTTGTCGTCCGTGGTAATCTTACCGCTTCGGGGTACATCGAGCAGATACTGCTACGGCATGTGTTGGTACGCATGCACGACAATGGCAAGACTCATGTAGCGCGCATCACCAGAGCTGTCTTGCGAGAACTGGCCATTCAAGAGATGGAATGGCCAGCAGTGAGTCCCGACCTTAATCCCATCGAGCATGTATTGGACAGGCTTGACATAAGTGTTCGTGGGCGTCTTGTTCCACCACAGACTCTCGAAGACCTCCAACAGGCTCTCATTGAAGAATGGGACCTGATACCGCATCGTGACCTCCGTCGACTTATACGGAGCATGCCACGTAGGTGTCAAGCTGTGATAAATGCTCGTGGAGGACATACACCATACCGATGCTCTCCAACTGTGATAAAATTCCACCCTGGAGGACTGTTATCACTTTGTTTTCGCCCCTATTTGGACATTTCCATTGGCGATCTGAAAATGAATGCGATTCCGTCGATGTTGTTCTGTATACTTCAACGGTAAAGAATAAATATTTAGTTGGTAATATACCAGGGGGTGAGGTATTGTTTTGTGTAGCATGGCGTACGTTCAAAAACATGTTCCCCGATTTTTTGAACTGTGTATAATGTGAAATCTCCAGAAGCATTACATATTTAATGTGAAATGAAATAGCGTATGGCTTTTAGTGCCGGGAGTGTTCGAGGACATGTTCGGCTCGCCAGGTGCAGGTCTTTTGATTTGACGCTCGTGGGCGATGTGTGCGTCGTGGCGAGGATAAACTGATGAAGACTACACATACACCCAGTCCCCGTGCCAGGGAAATTAACCAATGTTGGTTAAAATTCCCGACCCTTCCTGGAATCGAACCAGGAACCCCTGTGACCAAAGGCCAGCACGTTAACCATTTAGCCATGAAGCCGGACGATACTTAATGTAATATCCATGGGTATATAGTGGATCGTATATATCATTCACAATTCTTTCACCAGTCTTTAGCAAATGCACTGAGTGACTGTGTTCTGTTGGAACAGGTCAGTAAGTGATAACGAGAATAGGGCATGTCACAAAGTGCGGGTGCGAAATCCATTCGTCAGACATCTTCCATATAATCCATTGATGCCAGAGCGCGTGTATATGTGGCGTAATTTGCAGTTAGGCCCTCTCGAGATACTAGTCTTTGCTACTTCCGTGTTGAAGAACTCTGGTGATATAGTTGTGCTTTTTGTTATCTTTCTTCTGGTACATCGATCGATGCAACAGTATCCGGGAGTCTAAATGTACATAAGAAATAAATAGGTCCAGTAATACTGCCGTCTTGTACGATCAGATAATGCTTCACCTACTCTAATTTTCTAAGTTCTATTTTCTACAAATTCAGCCCACCATTCTACTACGATTTTGTCTAGTCCAATAGCCCTCATTTTCGTGCATAGTCTTGCATCATCTACTCCAGGGTTTACCAAAAATGTTGTGTCTGAGGCCCCTTTTAGCATATCGTAATCATGTCCAAGGACCCTGTAGCCAAAGAACATAATACTGAATCCAGTGGGGAAAAAATACAGACTTCTGTAATGTTACCGTGTTTGAAAACTCAATTGTAGAATTTAGGACTAATGTTTACTTGCCTTTCTTTACATGAAGGTAATTTGTATATGCATAGAAATTATAAAACACTAGCTGAAGATAAGCCGCTTCACTGGCTTTTTTGTATATCCGTGCGGTTTTCTCTTTATATTACAGAAGTGCATTAAATGACCAGACTTTTTCTGTTTCTCCTTTTATTTGTATTCTCTTTTCGGGGTGCATTAATATCCTACATTCTGGGTCATTTCATAAAAATACATTCTTATACACTACATTTGATGTCTTGTCTTGCGCATGCACAAATATACTTTGCTTGTCCGACACGAGGGGAAAGCAACGTAGAGCTGATCATGTCTGAAACAGGAATCCTCCAAATTGACTCAGAAATAGTGGAACGTTTGACCCTGAGCCTTGTTGATAGTCGTACTATAAGCTAATCTCGCTGCCAATCGTAATCGTTTGAAACAAAAATGACAAATCGTTTGAGATCAATATAATTCTCGGCATGAAAACTGATTTTCCTTTTTTTCTTTGTCGGTTAGGATTATTGCTTCAATAATATCTGTTTCAGTAAGTATCTGCTTTGTTCAAGACTTACAGAAAATGATCAGACACTCAAGCACCATACTGCTGAGATGATTCAAAGATGGTATATGAACCCAAGGAGTACACATCACAGCGTTCTGGAGTACATTCTCACTCATTTTAATACACTAATAATGACGAATTCAGCCAATTTCAAGCCCTACATCTTCCACACCACCACAGCTACAGACATGCATCCACAATAGTGTACGATGGGAGACTCCATGCTACTAACACACACAAACACCAGTGGTGTTCGGTGGATAGTTGTGGCTGCAAGGTGAAATATATGGACACACACGTCTATTGTATATATTTCGTGACAATGACCAATAATTAACAGTCTGGATCTGAAAATTTACTTGAGAAAATTAACTTGGCACAGTTGTTGGACCACTGGGACGGATGGTGCTGTTTCCCATGTTCTTCATGGAATTCTCACTCTCTAGACCAGCCTCTACATTAGTTCGCTTTCTGTACTTCGTTTTCATTTGTGTGAGAGCAGAAAAGATACTCAGACAGGTACGTTGTCGCGAAAAACATTAAATGGAGTATTTCCTTTCTAGAAATTGTAAGGTACGGAGTGTGTCACAGATCAAAAATCCGATGCGCGACGTGGAGTTGTGATACAAGGTCTTCACAAGATATTGCCAACTTGTACCATTTATTGGCCAAGAATTACATATGCTTCCATACAGTGAAGACGTATGTTCCTAAAACTAGAAGAACTATCTATGAATTGCGTTTGTACAATAAAATTTCGCTCTTTAAATAAACTTACAATATTATTGCGTACCCCTTGGATTACCGTCGCAGCCCGCCAGGGGTCCGCGGACCATATTTTGGGAATGCCGGATCTATCCAATCAAAATCTTTGGATTGCTTAGGATTGGATCGAAATCGGCAGACATTTCTTGGAGAAACTTCTACCACAGTTGGAAAATTATACGGGGCTCATCGGACACTTGTGCCAAGTAGCACTCACTCGCGGCCGTACCTTAAAGAACAAGACAACCTGTTGTTGACTCTTTGAAAGCTCCTGCCTACTGGACCCCATCCCGTCACAACTAGAGCATATAGGCGTGACTGCGCAATTGGAACGAACAAACCGAAGCTGCGGTTTATCCCCTACCTGCTGGATTAAATCATAATCCATTTACATAACCACAGTTACCGAGAACTTTGTATCCATTTTCCTGTAGTAATAAGATATGTACATTCGATTTACAAAGTAATGACCAAAATATTGTAAACAGTTTTCTTCATGAAATTCTCACTCTCTAGATTTTGGTAATTCTCAAGATGGTGGTTGTGGTTACTCAAAACCCTTCGATGAGATTCAACATAAGCCATGGTGCTATTTGAAAGAAATGGAAAAATCAGCATACCTGATGAGATTCATCAGATCGCTTTACAGCAATCAAGACTCAACCGCTAAAACATCGTATGGGGATACGAATTGGTTCAACATTCGAAAAGGAACACGTCGAGGTTGAATCTTATCTCCTTCAGTCATGGCTAGGGGTCGGCAAAAAATTGTGTAACCATCGTGACAAAATCTGTGACGGAAGTGACGTCACATGAGTCGTTACCTTAGGCCTTGGTCGCCAAAGGGTTTGACGTAGAGCTGCAGTTCTCCTTGATATAACATTGAGTTTCATTTATTAAAAGATACATTCATGATCATTAGCTTTTCGGAAAGGGAAAAGTTCTTTTTTTAAATATTGAAAACATTTCTTAGCAGAGTACTACGAAAGATGTAAAATTGAACGATTTCCTCAATTATACCGAAGGGCTAAAGGGCCCAGAAAGGTTTCAAATTATGAGTCTTATACAGCACTATCAAACTAAAACACAAATTTCGAAAATTCAGTTCTGATAAAACAACCTAAAATCACGTGTTTCTTTACTAGTTTTCCTTTTTTATTCAAGTCCTAGCCAAATTAAATTACATTTACATAATCATTTCTGTAATGTGTTCCTTGGTTCAATACCCTGAGGCGTTTTGGATTTTTGAAAAATGTCTCCATTGAATGCAGTTCTACGGGTTTGTGAAACGCTGCATTGACTCACATTAGCGCTCTTAGTGGTAGAAAAAGACAAACTGCTAATCTAATCGACCGGATGACTATGATGAATAAAATAATTGTATTTTTTAGGAATAAATAAAGTATATATTCTAGGACTTTATTTTATTTACCTAAAATTCGTAGCTCATATTCCTAGGATGTTTTCAACATTGAATTCCTTGCTTGAGCCTCCGTGGCTCAGAAGGCAGCGCGCCGGCCTCTCACCGCTGGATACCCTTGTCCAAATCCCGATTATTCCATGTGAGATTTGTGGTGGACTAAGCGGAGGCAGGACAGGTTTTTCTCCGGGTACTCCAGTTTTCCCTATCATCTTTCATTTCAGCAACACTCTCCAATAATATTTCATATCATTTGTTAGTCATTAATCATTGCCCCAGAGGAGTGCGACCGGCTTCGGCAGCCGGCACATTTCCTATCCTCGCCGCTAGATGAGGCTTCATTCATTCCACTCCTGACCCAGTCAAATGACTGGAAACAGGCTGTGTATTTTCAATTCCTTGCTTGAAGGGTTAGAACTGTGGATTTTTTATCTGTTCGCAGAAACTGTCATGAGTTAGGATGGTCTGGATGAGTGTGGGATTGGTGTGAAAATTGGCGCAGAAATATTATCAGCCTTAGACAATCTGATGATACCACCCTTTTTGAAGAAAGTAAGGAAGACCGCCATTATCTTCTAGACTACAGAATGTGAGGGACGAAAGCGAGAAAGCTGGGTTGTTTTTAAACATCAAGAAGGCAAAGATCTTGTTGACAGCAGAAAACTCGGATATTGCGATTCAAATTAACAAAGAGGAAATTGACTTAGTCAATGATTTTATCTTCCTTGGTTCTAAATTTTATCGAGAAGGCGGTTGACACTTGGAAGGAATGCAATGATCAATGCGAATAAAATCTGGGAAAGCAGTGGCATGAGTGAAACAACTAAATGCAGACTGGTCGGTGTAAGAGTTCTCCCCATTGCCACCTAAGAATGTGAAACATAGGCATTAAAGGAAGCGGACAGCAGAAGGGTAAATGCTTTTCAGTTTTGGTGTTGGCAACCATGAACAGCCAGAATAAGTAATAAGAGCATCTTAAACCACCTTGAGCCAAAAGTCTTCCTTGAAGGTATGATAAAGAGGCGAAGGCTATCCTACTTTGGCCGCATAATGAGAAGCACATCCCTGGAAAAGAACGTTATTCTAGGAATGGGAGGTGGTAAATGAAGACCTGGAAGACCAAGATTGCGTTGGTTAAATTACATCAAACGCGCCACCGGTATGTCTCTTGCCGAACTGAAGGAAGCTGCAAGAAGGAGATCTGAATGGCAACACATGATCGTGGGATAACCGAGAGTAGGTCTACATTTCCTATGATTAGTACCAATTAGCAACACTCAGAGGCCATACACGGCACATTTTTCTAATGGTACACCCCTTCCTGTGACTTCTGGCCACTCAGACCACATTACATCAAAGAATTAGAACTTTCTAGTTTCTCGCAGTTGTTGTTGGTGTTTGGTGTGCTGTTAGTGCAAGACGAATAATTGGGCCTATTTTTTCCGAGACGACTGTAAATGCAGAAAGGTACAAAGACTACATTTTAACTCCGTTCTTCCATCAGTTACCGGAAGAAAAAATCGGGTGGTTGGTTTCAACGAGATTCAGTCCCTACTCATCCAGCACAAGATTCCCTTCTTAAAATCTTGGAAGTGTTTGCAGATAGAGTAATGTGTGCTGCTCTACTTCCCTCTCGTTCTCCTGGTCCAACAGTGTGCCAATTTTACTTCTGGGGTAAACTGAAAGAAAACGTATGTCGAACAAATCCTGACACATTGGAGGATCTAAAAGGAAACATTACGAAAGAAATCAGAAACATTACAGCTCGCGTCAGCCAGAATCTGGTTATCAGATACAATCCCTGTATAACCCAGGGAGGACGACACATGCAGCGTCTTTTATAAGGTAAGATTTCATGTAAGATTGTATACACGGTTAAAGCAGGGCGGTCGCGCGCGACTTAAGTTCGGCTGAGGCAGCTGCCGTAGCGCAGAGTACAAACACCGTGCGTTCGGTCTGAGATTATAACAGACACCCTGTACTTAGGACGGTCATCCTACCGTGGTACACATCTTTCCGGAGTATGTAGACCTGGCGCCGGGTTTAACCCTCTCTCTTCCTACTATCATATATCACGTCGTTCATTTCTTCTCATAATTCCTCTGATGAGGCTAACATCAGGAAGGCCATCCGGTGATAAAAGCTTGTCACGAAGATTCATCTCACGTCATACCCAACCCCGTACAACAACCGGAAAAGGGTTGGACACACATGCGTTCTTCTTCTTCTTCTTGTTCTACCTTCCTTCCCACATATATGCGGTCGCGGGTGCGACTGTATCGCACATGTGGATTCGTCCCTGTTTTACGGCCAGATGCACTTCGTATCGCCAATCCTATTAGGAGGGTTGTAATCACTATTGTGTGTTCCTGTGGTGGTTGGTAGTGAAGACGAGCTTGTTGGGAGGAACAGGCAAACCCAGCCCTTAAGCCAAAATAATTAATAAGACGTGATTAAAATCCCCGAACGGACCGGGGATAGAACCTGGGAAACTGTGAACCGAAGGACTCAGTGTTGTCCATCCAGCCAAGGAGTCGAACTGGCTAATAATAAATTAGATTAGTGGTCTAGAATGTCTTTCACTTCCTCACAATTCTTGAGACTTGACATCCTTTCACCAATGCACTAATATTTCTCTAGATTTATCGTAATTATTTATCTCCCCTGTTGGTAGAGTCAAAGGATATATTAACTGCACCCGTGCATGTCGTAAAAGGCTACTAAGAGGGCAACAACAAAAGAATCTGCTCGCTCTCTCATCTTATAAGCCCAAAAATCTATCCATGGTTTAATGCTTCTCTGTGTAGCAGGAAAATGAGTGTTATTATTATTATTATTATTATTATTATTATTATTATTATTATTATTATTATTATTATTATTATTTATATATTAAGAGTTTACTAAAACAGTTTTGGAAAATCACTCCGTCCGAGCTACTGGACCGATTTGCTTCATTTCTGTTTTATTCTCTCCGTAATTATCTGCCGATGAATCATGGGACACTGATAGATCTCTAAGTTCAGCCAGTAATCATAAAATGAAGTCATTAAACGATCACTCCAATAATTGCAGGCGTAGGCTTACCCTATCCCGCAATACGTTAAGTACTTAGCAGGTTGCTAAGAGATTAACACTTTCATTAATACTTTGATATATTTGACATTTTACAAGTGATCAGCTTTAACAGCTTCATTTCAAGTAATACTAATCCCGTATTGACTATAATCAATCAATGAATATTCAAGATAAACTTAAATATTATAATTAAGCGGTTCGCCTATTCAATACAATATATAATTTATTAATATCTAGGACATGTTTCGTCCCCTAAGGGACATCATCAGCTAATAATAAATTAATATTAATATATCAGAAATAAATATTAAAATTCGGAAGACACATTAAAATTTTTGACAATTTGTCTTATGACTTACAATTTTAACAAAATTGGAAAATCTTATTTTAAATTGTCAAAAATTTTAATGTGTCTTCCCAATTTTAATATTTATTTCTGATATATTAATATTATTATTAGCTGATGATGTCCCTTAGGGAACGAAACATGTCCTAGATATTAATAAATTATATATTGTATTGAATAGGCGGATCGCTTAATTATAATATTTAAGTTGATCTTGAATATTCATTGAATGATATTTGATATATGTTATTTTCATCCTTAGTAATATCCGGCTCCATGCCTAAATAGTTAGCGTGCTGGCCTTTGGTCACTGGGGTCCCGGGTTCGATTCTCGGTCATTTTAACGACAATTGGTTAACTTCACTGGCACGGGGACTGGGTGTATGTGCCGTCTTCATAATCATTTCACCCTCATCACGTCGCGCAGGTCGCCTGCGGGTGTCAAATCAAAGGACCTGCACTAGGCTTCTCCGGAGGCCACAGAACATGTATCCTTAGCAGTGTCATTGAATGCAGCCTTGTTTTATTACTACCTGTCAAGCCAGGGAGAACACATTTCCTCTCATCATGGAAGAATACCATTCCCTGCTAGAAACTCTTTGATTATCTAACCTTTCCCAGCTTCCAAATATATTCAACAAATGGTAGTGTGTTCCTAATAACTTCGATGCTGCTAAGAGGAAAAAGTCTACGTACAAACAGACCCCTTCATGACATACGTCTTAGACATTATCTGGGAACACTTACTGAAGGATAACCTAGCTTTACTGAAAAGAGTGAAGTCCATGTATCTTTAAAAAAAAAGTCTGCCTGTCAAAAAATCTCTCCTTCGAGACTAACCTATGAGCTAACAAGACAACCGTTGTATATAGAAATATGATTAAGAATACACCATTGGTTTCTACGACGCAATGCCTTGTTTTACACCAAGAGCTGCAAGATAAAAAACCGAATATATTAATAGATATTTACCAAACAGACGGCATGATTACGTCAGACTGGTTGAATTGACTTCGAACTGCGACATACGCGTTTCTTAACACTAGAACAGCTGAAAATCTCACATTCCTAGAACAGCGGTAAGGGGTAATTTTTGACACTACACAAGAAATGCTCGGAAACGTCCAAAATAGAATACACACAAAATATATTTCTTCTATTGTGTTTCCACGAGTTTATTTAACACTCAAAGACATGACATTAGTGTATGGACCTTTTATATTATTCATGGACACATGAATAATAATAATAAACAACTGCACCATGTTTCTGTTTCTCTAAGGAGTTTTCACAAAACTAACAAATTGAACACCTTTTCTTAGTTGTTCACATTGCAACAATTATACATTTTCAGAAACACTTCAAGAAAATTTAGAAATCCCTAAGCACATTTTGCACACACAATTCTACATTTCGTGCACATTTTCTACACACTGCTTTGAGACACTTACTGCGGGCATCGCTAGATTTGTTGCTTTTACACAGACCAACTTGGCACTACATCTACTTTATAGATGGACATAGTCCTACAGCTTCCTCTACTTCTTCTTCTTCTGCTCCATTTTCTTGTTGCTGCCGCCCTTCTCGTCCCGCCTTCTTATTTCACCAGCCAGCTGGAGGAAGAAATTCCTCCACTTTGTCTTCCTACCCATTACTTGCTTGTGAATGACCAACGCATTGAAAGCTGGTAGGTATGGGATATTCAAAAGGACATGCATTGGCCACCTCCTGCATGCTGCCTTGGTGGTACATTTATAAGATGTGGTCGACCACATATATGCCGTGTTTCGTGACGTAGAAAGTTGCAGTTTCCGGTTTCTTCTTTTATTCTCTGCTCATTATTATTTAAGCGTGCCATGTGCTGAGGAGGACCTTCTTCCTCCCTTGGTATACTGCCAAGATGCACTGTATGTTTCCAGTCTGTCGCAAGGTGGTTGTAGAGTGTAATTCAGACTTGGACTGCTTCACCTCAGTAAGGATTTCCCGACGAATGAGGTTTGTTACCCCCAGTGAAGTCTTTTCCTCTTGGAGTTTCTTAGCAAGTTGAAGAGATGTAAACATGCTGTCTGCCGTCACGTTTCTCCCTTGGTTTAGAAACGGCTCCACGAGGCGAAGTACGACGTAATCTTCCAATGGCCACTTATCAGGATGAGCATCAATTTTACCAAGGTATGGAAAGACATCGCAGATGTATTTTGAGTCCACATCTGCAGCAATCCAGAATTTGAGTCCATACTTGTCGGGCGTGTTTGTCATAAATTGGGTAAATCTAAACGTGGTTTTGCTGGGAAGTAATTGTTCATCGCTTGTAATATTTTCTCTTGGGTGGTAACGTAAGGCAATTTTCCACAAATTTCTCCCAGATTAATCCCGCTAACTGGAACACTCATCTGACAGTAAGAGTTCAACAATACTAAAAATCCAGGCCTGGTACACACTGTTGTTTGACAATGCAAACTGCTGTGTTGTAATAAGGAATTGTACAGGTGTCAAAATGACTCTTACCGCTCTCCAGGGTGTCATATCAGAAATCTCTGAAAATATAAAGATTTTCCTGAATTCGATACGTTACCATAAACAGGACGAAAAACGATGAAAAGTGAAGATATTTGAAGAGAAATGATACAACGAGGCACATATTATTTAAGAAAAATTCAAGGCGAGTGTCATTTTGACCCCTTCCGCTGTTCTAGTGATGTAATGTTCATAAAACCACTGAAAAGGGCAGGCAAGACAATGAGTACGACAGACATATCAAGACGAATTATCCGACCTATTACAATATAACGAATTCTGCGGGGCAGCATGCGTCCTCTAGTTATTGCTATTTTTCTTTCGTTTCGGCCCGGTATGGACCACGCTATTTCAACAGTTTTATGTCTTCAGCATTGACACTCGCCCAGTACTCCTGCATCCTTCTTTGGCGAGCTTCCTTCCATTCTTCGGTCCACATCTTGCCTGTCTTCATTTTAGATTTTGTTCGAAACCTCTGTGGACCATCAAGTTTCTTCTTTAAAGGGCCATGTTGCAAGATGTCATCACGCAAGATCCCCAATTCTGGTATATTATTTTCCACCTCGGTGAAGCGGACCCCTTTAGTTTTCTTATTCAGAAAGTAGGCACAGATTCGAGTGAACAATCTTTCTGGCCTCATTCGTGTTCATTGACCATAGAAATAATTCCTTATTTTCCTAATACAGTCTGTTATTTTCTACATACGCAGACAGAGCTAATGATTGTGCTTTCACCTGTATTATGAACGTTCCTTTACTGCCCACGATCTTCCTAATAATCTTCCTTTCTTTGGCTTCTAGTTGTTCTCTCAGACCTTTCTTATTCATCGAGAGGCATTCTGCACATTAATGTCTAAGCTTCGATTTGAAAGATATTGCCCGTTTGATATAGATATCTTAGGTGAAGTTGTAGGCCATTTCCACTTGGTTGATTCTTGATTTGAATGCCTCTTTCTCAGAAATATACGTTCTATCCACTCGCCTAGGCATTTGAATTTCTCTGTCCGTTTTATTTTTCCCTGATTTACCTGTAGATTTTCGGATGCTGTCTTGATGTTTAAGAACTGTGTTTTCTCAAATATTTTTGTTTTGGCTGTGCCAAGTGAATCAGAAAAAAGTTTTCAGATCATCCGAGAAGGCTAAGCAATCAATTGTTAGGTTCTTGCTTTTACAACCTAGACTGAACCCATTCTCAAAACCTCATTACTTATATTTTTCCGCCATTCTCGAATAACTTTCTCCAGAACACAGTTGAAGAGCAGAGGAGAGAGTCAGCCTCCTTGCCTCACTCCTGTCTTAATTTGAAAGCTATCTGAAATTTCTCCCCTAAATTTCACTTTGGAGATCGTGTTTAACAGGGTCCGTTGAATTATTGCTCTTGTCTTGTTATTCAAGCCCGAGGATCGGGATTAAGGTAACTGGATCAATTAAGCCATAAGTCTTCCGGAACTCCATGAAGATCACAACAAATTCCTTACTTCTCAGTTTCAGATAAGAAATAATTGGCTTTATGTTCATGATCATTATTTTTTCGATAGTGATGGGAGAATCAGGTAAAATTTCCCTTCAACAGTACAAAGTAATTCACCTGCTAAATCTCAAGAATACACCAGATTGAGCTCATGTCCAGACGTTCCATGATAGAAACAACTATTCAGAGAAAAGATACTGACGATCACTTGCCAGCTCCGTGAATTGTTCTTGTTTACAGAAGCTGCTATCATAGAATTTGTAATTAACGGGCTTCTGTTCCATAATGAGGACTTCCCGCCGGCCTTTTGTTCTTCATCTACATCCGTCCGATTTGTTACTCTCTAATTATCTCCCCTTTTCAGTACATATAGCTAACAAAAGTTCTAATTCCTAATTAAATGTTACCAGTACCTGTATACTACGATCATACTGAGCCCTTAGCCACAAACTATGAATAAGCAGATTGCTCCCTCTGGGTCTCAAAGAGTGTTGGCTTCAGGATTGTCCAGAATACGTCAGAGGTAATCATATATTTTGAAGGGCGGCAGAAAGACTGTTCTAGTCTCAATGTCGTAGGAGATCTCAGCTGACAAAATTAATGGTTATGCCAAGGAAAACTTAATTTCCACGCAGATAAAAAGAAAAGAACTGAAAATAGCGTTCCTAAAGAGCTGAAGTAAGCGAAAATGAAATAACAAAAATTACCGGTATAACAGACAGACACTTAGATCCTCATTAAGAACCCTTACACAGTATACAAAAAAATTGTAATAAGTTAAATAATTATAATAATGAAAATACTAAGTAGAGCAATAAAAATAAAACACCCAAGCGTAAAATACAGCGTGTCATTGCGCTAGCCAGGGTGAGGAGCACGACGTGGCGGTAGGTCAAGAGACTGGCAACTAGCTGGACTCACGCCAAGAAAGAGCAACGGCTTTTCAAACACCTCGCATTATACAGGGTTATTCGCCTAAGACGTTACACGGAAATAACTTCTAAACCATTAAAGATATCGGCATTCTGTTTTCATATTCGTAAATGGAACTCGGTCTTGTAAAATAACGTACTACTTACACTCATGGGGTGATTAATAACAGAGATATTGATAATAACTCCATATTCTTAAATGGAAAGGCGGGAATGCATGCAGCTGACCTAAACGTTCAACTGCGTACAAGTTCAGATATCTATGTATTTTCAAAATTGGACAGTTACTTTTTGAGATATCAATATTAACGCATTTGGGCTTTTACGTGCGACATCAGACAGTGTACGGTCGGCCAAGGACGCAATGGCACGCAAGCTGTTTCCTGGCATTGATTCCAGCCACAGAACAGATACCAGGCATGTACTGTAAACTTTCGTACACACAATGTGATGTACCGTAACATACCCTGGATTGTAACGTTATTGTATGACTGGCGAACACACAACGGGGAAGGGAGATTATTCGGACATTATTCATTTGCTTTTTTTAGGAGAAGCTCTTCAGGTGTCCTGTGTTATGTTTATTTCCAAATTCGCGCAGTAGTATGTACTGTACACTCAAACCAGTGACAATTGTAGCTTCCGTTATGTTCCTTTGAGGTCAAAGTAATTATTATATTCCTTTTAAAACATCACACCTCCCTGTCCTGATTTCGCCTGCCATACACACTGCTGTATGAATTTGTACCGTTCTATTTCAAAATATGGAGTTAGTATTGCACCCGCTGTTGAAACGGATTGCAAATAACTCCCAGCAGCTCAATATAATCTCAGGGTATTTCATTCCATGTGAAAAAGCTAAAATTTTTCTTTCGGTTCCGCTTTACGTGAATTCATGAAGAGAAAAGTTCACCCGAAGACGCAGTAGTGTATAAATGCTCGCCTATTCCAAATACTAACGTTATAACTCCATCAATAATCTCATTCATATATATACGCAATTAATTAATTACTTATCTTACAAACTAGATAAAGAATTGACTGAGACTAAAAATTAACACTCACAAATTACATAAAACTAATGATTCACATTTATTAAATTATAGAATTGCCCTAAGAAATGAGAACTAACTTCAGGATTATACTACATTTATCACTATATAGAATAATTAATTCAAAGTCAGCGTTGGCTTATTGGGAAAAATAAAAATATAACATCAACTTATTCGAATCGTTTCTGAAATGAGATCAAAATATCAGCATTACTGTCCATAACGAATCTTGGGACACTCTATGTGTCACTGGAAATACGTTATCCAATCGCAATTTATATTGTAATAACGTTTCAACGTCTCTTGACCATAATTATATCACCATTTTAAACAAATAAAATCTGAACTCAATTAATTCGGGTTTCTTCTTGGACATTAACTAGTAATGATTCTCGTGCTAAGGCTTTACATCCCTAATGCCTGCTAATTCCGGCTCCTAGTCTATCATCTCCCTATATATTAACCTTTCATAAAATTCAAATTCGATTATACACTGTTTTTAAATAAATAATCTATCTATATTATTCACATAATTCTTAACTTATATATTAGTGGCTCAATATGCTTAAAATCCTTCGTATACCAATCATTATCCTGCTGTGCAAGTTACTTAATTATGCAGTGTGAAAAAATATCTCATTATATGCTTTGGAATTACACCACCGCATATGTATATTATGTCTTTTATCTGGCATTTATACGGTTCAAGAATATGTCAGAGAACACACATGCTCCCAACATAACATCTATTCTTAACGTTACATCATCATCTAAATCTCAATTAAATTCCAATATTCAATATCCATACCTTGGTTTAGGCCACTCCCGCGGTGTACTTACTCTTACATATTTGCATAGTTTCATAAGATTCTTACCTTTCATATGTGACATTTTACTCCATTTAACACCTATATACGTTGCAATAACCGAAAATCATAATATAATCCTTCATATAACATGATATATCTTCTTATTTCACCGTCTTACACTTCAGAACCATCATCTCAACTATTCAATATCAACTCTTATTTAACATAACCCTCAACACGAAAACGTTGCAATTACTCATATATTGCTTTAATAAATATGTCACAATGTCTTTTCATACTAAACTCTTCTCAATAAAATTACGATGCCTAACCTCAAATGAGCTTCCATTACTACAATATCGCTCTACAAGGAGTACATAATTAATCATCCACTTCTGACGCGCGGTCCATTTATGACGTAATCCATGAATATGATCTATGTAAGATTTATCGATATCCTATAACATATGTTAGTTCTGAGCGATCAGCTGTTATGTCAAGTCATTTCACATCATATTCTCGACTACTTCACTGACTTATCTAACCAAATGCGGTAATCTGTTCGCGAAATAAATATATTTATAGTTCTATACTGCCATAATATGTCATTAATGACTTAAATATCTCACACTTCTCTACATACTATCACTTGCACACTTAAATTTGTTGGTTTGTAACACCAATTCCAAAGCATATGCCAACTAAAAATATAAATCAGGAATTATGGTACAAAATGAAAAGACTTAGCTCGTTTCTCGTTACTCTGATGTCACTTGTTCCTCTTTGACCGTCGCATGGTTAGCTTTGCGGTCTGGATCTGGGGTTGAACATTACTCCTTCTCCCGTTCAGAACCGATCTTGGTGGGCAATATTCCTCTTTCGTCACGGGCTGATCATCTGGCTGGGCGATACCTCTCTCCAGGTTGGTCCATCTTACACGTCTAGCAGTTCATCATCTTCTTGGTTATGCTGGCAACAAAATTAAGGATTCCCGAGGAGAACATGGTTGTTATAAAATTTATATCAGAATAATATTCCTCTCAGTTACTGATCTTATTCTTCCTCAGCGTTATATACCGCTATTTCTTTAAAATTACGTATACTATATTTTAACTCTTTCGGGGAAAAATGTTTCAAAATCGGCTTAATAATCTTCAGAATTATTCTTCTTCCAGCTACTGTGCCAATAAAATAGCCTTCTCCCTGCTCTTATTTTTCTTGTGCCGTTCGTATGATCCTTCCCTGCGGTAAAATTAGACTTGCTCTTCGGATTCCACTCAGCGTATTTAATCCGATTTCGCTTATCTGTAGTATTCTGGCTATTCACGGTTTTACTTTAGGTTGATTATCTCGTTTTCTTTTAAATGAATATAGTCTTTCGTCAAGAATTTCGCCGAAATCTTGTACAATTCCGTCCTATATGTAGCACGATTACAAATCACGTCTCAACTCCCTCAATTCAATTTTTCAAGTCTTTTTTTAAACAATCTCTTCTGTTCTATTTTTTTCTTAAAAATAATCTACTTGACTTTTCGTTGTTCTGCACCGCCTTCAGTATACGTCCGTTCCCAGTTATGCATGGCCTTCTGTTATACCTCGATATCGTATATTCATTGCGTATTCTTTTAAATTGAGTGGGCCATACTTTCCTTCGGCGCCATTTTGTAAACGTCTACGAAATGCAACGGGCACAGTATGAATATCTCGGTTATTAATCACCCCATGAGAATACGTAGCACATTATTTTGCAAGCTCCTGGGTACCATTTACGAATATGATAACATAATACCGAAATCCGTAACCCTGTATATTGGAGAGGAGAAAAAGCAGGACTTCATTAAGATAAGTTCAAGATTTAAATTTCCTAAGAATTTAAATAAATAAAAGTTAATATGTATATATTTCTAAATATTTCAGTGTTATTTCATATAATCTGATGATTTTCCTTTAAGAACGAAACATGTTATTCTATTTTAATTAAGTTGTTCCCTTTTCAAGTGTAATTCTGATACATGTTTTATTTTTCGGATATTTTATAAATTTATTAATCAAAACCAGGTTCACCATACTGAAGAACCTAACAGTTATTAAAAATTACAGGTATGTTTAACAGACAAAATGAATAATAACGCAACAAAAGGTCTGTCAACTGGTAGAGTGGAATGAAGAAACACGAAGGCAGTCTAAATTGCATCACATCAAAATGCTTGTACACCATAGAAAAAAGTCACCCCTGGAGAAATCATTACAAGCATCATTTAACAGCGTGTAACTCCACCTCTGGACTTGATAACCGCCTGTATTCAGTTAGGAAGTGAGTCTGCAAAGGTTGTGCAGATACGTCGCATCCAGGTCAAGCCACTCGCCGAGGATTTGATAGCGTACTTCCACAAAATTACGGGGATTCTGATTGTCGGCATTTTACCCGATGTTCCAACATGCCCCACAGATTTTCAATAGAGTTAAAGTTCGATGACTTCGTTGACCAATGCAGATGTAATAGAGTGGTGGAGTACATAAATCCAGTCACATATGCGACCAGCCCGTTGAACATTGCTGTTGTCGTATTGAAAAATGGGCATACTCATCATGCAGTTGTTGACTGAAAAGCAATGCGTGATCATCCAGAATGTCTGGTTCATGTTACTGGTCACCGCAGTGAGCGGGCCCAATCCATGATAAGAAAAACACCCCCCGAAACATCACATCACCTCCGGCTTGAACCTGACCATGCACACATGCAGGATGAAATGCTCTTTTGGCCTTCGGTGGACTCGACAACGTGCGTCATTGGAATGCAGGGAAAAAAGTGATTTGTTCAGACCACATTACGTACCGACAGTCAGCTACTATCGTCGTCGGATGATTTCTATCTCATCGAAAATGCGCAGTATTATGTGCCTGTGTGAGCAACGGCCCCTTGCGAGGTGACACACTACAAATGTTGATTGCCTGAAGTTCCCATCGCAATGTTTCTTGCTAACAAGCTGGGATAGACCTTCATTCACTGAATGCAGCAATTTCTTTCAGGTTCGGAAGCGATTTTGATTCACAAGCCGTGAAAAGCGTCGCTGGTCCCTCTGTCAAAATTTTCTTCCGACGGCAATTCTAACTTGTTTTGTGGCCACGTGCAGTACACCACTGCTTGTAGACACGTTGAAGAGTCCGCTGAAAAAACACGAACAAATCCAGCAACTTCACGCACCATATGGCCATGGGCACGGCCAGACACGATTGTCCCTTTGTGCCAATCTTTCACATGCTTACATCTACGCATGTTGACGTACACTGTCTGCTTGAAACATCAATGTTCTCTACTTCACTGTGTGGTACTAAAAGCTGTAATTATCTTGTAAGTTGGAAGTAATGGACATTCAAGTATCGAAATGACTGCTGGTTCAAACAGTTGGGAACAATGGCAGAAGAGTGTTGGAAATGCGGAGAAAATGAGCTTTATGGGTGAAGTTGTCTGCAAAAGCTGGTTTAGGTGGTGCAATCATGTGAGATGAAGGGAGGGGGATAGGATACCTAGGGGAATGAGTGCAGCCATAGAGGGTAAGAGAAGTGGAGGAAGACCGATGTGATGATATTTAGGGTCGGTTTTAATAACTGTTATACAATAAAACGAGGTTACAAAGTTAGTTGAAAGTTTGTTGGTGCAGTCTCAAAAAATACGAACATGAAATTGACAGAAAACACTATCAATATATCCGCAAGAAATATGTAGACGAAATAATTATATCCGATATCCGAGAAGTGTAGGTCACTGCATAGGTGACAAGGGCTTCAAAAATAAACAATTCTTAATCTTACTCGCTGGGTGCCCTATTTTGCTACATTGAGGTTGATTGCTTTTACAGAAGATCGTTCGGGATCTCAGGGGACGATGTTTGAAGGGTAGTTAACTTATGAAAAGCCATTTCCCCACCAATGATCACGCTCAATTGGAAAGTCCGCATTTCTAGCTATAGCCTGACAACGTAATTTCCAATACAGCCTTTGTCACCAGAGCTGTTTTCCTTTCGTTTCGATAAGCGAGAAATTTGCTGAATTACATAGGGAAACAAAGGCCGGCAAGACTAATAAAAACCAGTCATCCGTACTGTACCTAGTAGAGATAATATTTTCCTTGAATTACTTACAGCTGGAAGCTAACAAGGGTGTTGTTTGTATAACATCTCAACCGATGTTACGATCGGCAGTTGGAAGATACTCCTTTCATTAGTGTGCCACAATGCAAACACAGTATTTTGTGATTATTTGTATGGGGAATGGAAAGTATGGTTTCTGTCCAAGGTTTTAGCTGAGGGCTGACTGGCTCAGAAACCCTGGACTTCGAAGTCTAAATACGATCCTGAAAGTAGAACCATGGAATTTGTCATGTTGCGGTACTAATCAAAAGTAGCGTAGACTCGCGGTGTTCCACACATTATGGTACTACTCACAGGTAATGTAATACGCACATGTAACTCAGACCTGTGGTGTTTCTCACATTGCGGCGCCACTTACAGGCAACGCAAACCTATAGGTGTACTAATCACAGGGACGCTGACCAAACAGTGTCATTGAAGAATGGTATTCTCACTTCAACAACCTGATAAAATTACCTCATCCCAACTTCAAGGAGTTTATATATACTTTGAGAAAATATGTTGGAATTTCCGATTTCCAAATAGCCATAACGGGTATGACTCTCGAAGGTTCGAAGATAACAAAGAAATATTGCATCTTAGACGAGAGAATGAAGAGGGCTACAGCTAAATACGAGGAAACTGGAAACGTCATTTTTCTTCAGAAGAATCTATTTCATCAAATTGATCTGAAAACCGTGGCAACATTCTGACGAAGATATTGTAAATATTTCCATAGTAAAATTAGTAAATGATCAAGGCTGTTCATATCTGATATTGCATTTTAACAAATAGGACAGGCGTATTTTTACAGGCCGCAAGATTTTGGCTATTGGGTTACTTTCCCCTGTCGTATACGTATGTGAGAGGCTATGGGGCAGGCACACCTCAAGATTGAGGTACCAATGTAAGAAGAGGTCACGCACCCCAGACGATGCTAAAACTGAACCTTTTCATACTTCTTGTATCACTTCATGTTTATCATAATATTTTATCCCAGATTATTAGGTTGTAACAACTTAGAATGCAAACTAATTTATAAAGAAGTGTCGTCCAGCCTGTTCTTCCCTTATGCAGAATGAGTAACATAAATTCTAGGGGTTCTGATTGGCCCCTAACGTTTATGCAAATCTTCTAGCATAACCATTGTGTAAAGTAGACTATATTTGTTACCCGCTTCAGTAGATTTTCATTCACCTATTAATGTCTAAAATCCGATCTCTAATGATAATGCAGGGTATTTTGAAACACTACCCCCACTTGAAATTCGGATATTTTGAGACTCGTCGTCCAGGTAGCACATTAGCTTGTTAAACTGTCATACCGAGCGACTTGGCTGTGCGGGCAGCGGCGCATTACTGTGAGTTTGTACTCCGGAGATAGTGGGTTCGATCCCCATTGTCGGCAACACTAAAATGATTTCCTGAGATTTTCCATTTTCACACTAGCCAAATGCTGGGGTGTACATTAAGGCCACGGCTGCTTCCTTCCCTCTCTGCTAGCCATTTCCTATCCCATCGTCGCCATAAGACCTATCTCTGTCGGTGCGACGTATAGCAAATTGGAAACAGATCAAACTGTCCTCTGGAATTCAGATACAATCAATCCAATCAATCAATCAATCATTACTGGTCTGCATTTTAGGGCAGTCGCCCAGGTGGCAGATTCCCTATCTGTTATTCCTACCTCCGTTGGTAAGTTATTACAATTCCTAACCCCCCTTCCTATGAACGAACATTTGCCCCAATTTGTGCTCTTGAATTCCAAATTTATCTTCATGTTGTGATATTTCCTACTTTTAAAGACACCACTTAAACCTATTCGTCTACTGTCATTCCACGCCATCTCTCGCCTGACAGCTCGGAACATAACACTTAGTCAAGCAGCTTCTATCCTTTCTCCCAAGTCTTCCCAGCCCAAACTTTGCAACATTTTTTAACGCTACTCTTTTTTCGGAAATCACCCGGAACAAATTAAGCTACTTTTCTTTGAAATTTTTCCAGTTCTTGAATCAAGTAATCCTGGTGAGGGTCCTATACACTGGAACCGTACTCTAGTTTGGGTCTTACTAGGGACTTGTATTCCCTCTCCTTCACATTATTACTCGAACCCCTAAACACCCAGTTTACCATGTACAGGTATCTGTATCCTATATTTTCAATCCTATTTATGTTATGACCCTGATGAAGATCTTTCCTTGCATTAACACCTGGATACTTACAGTGATCCCCACAAGAAACTTTCACCCGCATGAAAGCAGTAATTAAAACTGAGAGGACGTTTCCTATTTATGAAACTCACAATCTGACTTTTAGCCCTGTTCATCACCATAAATCTTGTAACTTATTTTGTTACTCTATACAGAATAACATCATCCGAAAAAAGCCTTTTCTCTGATTCCACTTCTTTACTCATACCTTATATATATATATATATATAAGAAAACATAAAGGTCCAATAATACTGCATTGAGGAATTCCCCTCTTAATTATTACAGGGTCAGAAAAAGCTTTATCTATTCCAATTGCTCTCATTTTTGCTAGTAGACTCCCTTGATCCACTCTATATTTTTATACTCGAATGTTTCAAGACGACACGTTGAAAGTAGATGATTCTGATGACCCTCAATTAATTCACAGAGGCTTACAGACTGAAATATGAAATATGAAAGCCATAACGTACTATACTAATAGATCAGTGTATGATGTTGAAATTGATGTGTATCAACACCGTGCTTCGGAATAGTGCAGGCCATTCAAAGTACTATAATTTAAACCAGATGTGAATCATCACCGTGAGATGGACTTACTAGACAAACATATGCAAGTGGCAACGATGCAGAACATGGTCACCCTTCACCTTCTTCCTGCGACTGTGTTATAGTGGCAGGTGCGCGGCGATGAATAACCGCGGTCATGGGCATTCACTTCTCTTTCACCACAGACTCAAAGCGAGAAGACTTGTTCCGTATGTGTACAGGCTAATAAGATGATCGTATTGATCGAACCAACTGGCCCCCTCTAGGTGGGGGACACAAAAGAAAAATTTCCTGCCTGCCGTAAGAGGCGACTATAAGCGGCGACCAAGGGATGAACGAATTAGAACCATGAGACTACTTGTAATTAGTACCACCATGCGGGGAACACCATGGGTCGCCTTTACTTGCGTGTAGTACCACTGTGTTATATACTCAATAGGTTCGTGTATAGTAGCAACAGAACGTGAATCAGGGTGGTATTTACAGTACCCGTGATTAGTACCACTACATGCGTAACACAACGGGCTTACGTTGCCTGTAATTAGTTCCATTATGTGAAAAACACCACGGGTCTGGGCGTTGCCTGTGATTAGTACGATTATATGAACGACACCGTGAGCCTGCGTTGCCTATTTTTAGTACCCACTATGTGAGGAACACCACGGGATAGTAGGAGTCCCTGTGATTAGTACACCTATAGGTTTGCGTTGCCTGTAAGTGGCGCCGCAATGTGAGAAACACCACAGGTCTGAGTTACATGTGCGTATTACATTACCTGTGAGTAGTACCATAATGTGTGGAACACCGCGAGTCTACGCTACTTTTGATTAGTACCGCAACATGACAAATTCCATGGTTCTACTTTCAGGATCGTATTTAGACTTCGAAGTCCAGGGTTTCTGAGCCAGTCAGCCCTCAGCTAAAACCTTGGACAGAAACCATACTTTCCATTCCCCATACAAATAATCACAAAATACTGTGTTTGCATTGTGGCACACTAATGAAAGGAGTATCTTCCAACTGCCGATCGTAACATCGGTTGAGATGTTATACAAACAACACCCTTGTTAGCTTCCAGCTGTAAGTAATTCAAGGAAAATATTATCTCTACTAGGTACAGTACGGATGACTGGTTTTTATTAGTCTTGCCGGCCCTTGTTTCCCCATGTAATTCAGCAAATTTCTCGCTTATCGAAACAAAAGGAAAACAGCTCTGGTGACTGGGCTGACCATCTCCACACGTGAAGAATTGAGGATCGGGAGCCTCAAAGAAGTGGAACTGTGCAGTTAAAGAAAGCAAACAAATTATAAATACTTAGTTGTTATAATCTACGTGCACACGTTAGCAATGTGTGTGACATATCATTTAAACGGTGACGTGCCATCAAAATCCCGGACATGCTCATGGACATCCTCTCGTGTTTTCTCTCCCTGTGTTCTAATGCATGGAACGTGTCATTTGTCAATAGCAGCTCCACCGTTGTTGGTGTGTAATGAACACTAGGAGCCAGAAAGGTAAACATCGGGAAGAAATAATACAAATTCAAAAATCGAATTCAAATTCTCACAATTAAAGTTAAGAGATCTGAGGTCCGGGAACCTGAAGTTTATTTATTTATTTATTTTTGTTTAATTATTTATTTTTGTTTATTTATTTTTGTTTATTTATTTATTTTTGTTTATTTATTTATTTTTGTTTATTTATTTATTTATTTTTATTTATTTATTCGAAACATACGGCTCTTAATGTAAAGAAATGTAAATCCGTAACATTTACCAGGAAAAAGAACTGTACTATTGTTTTTACTATATAGAAGACTAGTTATATTACCCGGCGCTGCCCGGGAATTTTATTGATTACTTAATTTTAGGTATTTGATTACCTTTTAATTATGTGTAAAGCGAAATTTTGTAATATCCTTATTGTTCCGTTGACTGATATTTTAAGAACTAATGTTTTAGTATGAGTTATAACAATAATTTCAAATTTATTGGAGAGGTTTTCTGTATCCCATCCATCCTGATTTGTATTAACCGTTTGAAGTGATTTTTGTGTAGATTACTTTATCACTGAATGGTAGTTTACGAACTCTTGTAAATTTGAAGGCATTGTCATGTGTTTAAGTTTTAGTTTGAGATTATAAATTCACGTTAAACTGAGGCTGGCCGGGCTGAGTGGCTCAGACGGTTAAGGCGCTGGCCTTCTGACCCCAACTTGGCAGGTTCGATCCTGGCTCAGTCCGGTGGTATTTGAAGGTGCTCAAATACGTCAGCCTCATGTCGGTAGATTTACTGGCACGTAAAAGAACTCCTGTGGGATTAAATTCCGGCACCTCGGCGTCTCCGAAAATCGTAAAAGGGTAGTTAGTTGGACGTAAAACATTATTATTATTATTATTATTATTATTATTATTATTATTATTATTATTATTATTATTATTATTATTAAACTGTGGCTGGCCAGATTGTCAGGGAAACAGCTGATCCTTTAAACAAATAGTAAAAGTAAGTTATAACTGTATGTATTCTCGCCTCGTGCAATAGATGTGACGTACCGGTACACAGTTCCAACTGGGAGTATCACCAATCAGGCTAGGGACCCCGGAAACTGTGGACTCAACGCAATTATGTCACTTCGGACATGTTCACCTCATCTCAGCCCCCATGCCGATGGAGTCTGAATTTGGACTTAAACGGCTTCCAGCGTGTCACAATTCATCTCGGCGACTCCGAAGGCTATGGATTCTACGCTAATATCAGTCGTTTTCGCTATTTTTTTTACATATTAACCCCTCCCCCACTGTTGCTAGTGGTAAACCATGTGTGCACCATGTTTGGTTAAGTGGTGTGCTGGAACATACATTCATCCGCAACTTCGGTTATATTGGACATTTTCTTTGTCACCACTTCTAACCCCACTCCGATTGGGGCTGAACTTTGACTTACACAGTATCCAGAGTGCAAAATTTCAGCTCAGCTACCCCTTTAATCATCAATTCGACGCTAATATCGGTCATTTTCGATTATTTTTACATTTCACCACCTACCCTAGGGAGGTATTTTTTTCCAGATCGTAAGTCATATTTGTACAAAGTTCGTTTGAGACCTATGCTGGAGCATACACATACATCCATGATTTATCATTTTTGGAGATTTAAGTAAATTACATAAAATTACTAATCATAGTTTTGAGTCCATTCGAGACAAACAAAGAAATATTAATTTTTATATATCGATTAGCAAATGTACCCGTGCTTCGCTACGGGATTCTCAGAATGACTAATTTTGTAGTTTTTCTAAGAAGTCAGCATAGATCATTACAGAATCGTCAGGAGAAATGTAGCGATTAAAAGCAATGTTATCATAAAATACTCGATCAAATGAAAAACCGCACATTTTCTCATTTTTAACGAACAGTACTACGGTGCCGATCTAACAGTCCAAAGTTCCAAAGCTGGAATGACCAGGCCGCAGACAGCCGTGAACACCCCTCTTACATTATTCCGTTAAATATCCACACTGCTCATTCCAATCAGTGCCTCAGAGTAGGGATTGAATACCTGGAATAATGAACCAGCGCGTTACGTACCAGTAGTATCAGAAAATTTATGAACCAGAGGAAGGGCATGCTGAAGAAGAAATTTATCTAACTCCCCAACTACTTCCTGCCAATATTCAGGCAGGCTGTTACACACGGGACGACCGGGCGTGTTGGTCGCGTGGATAGGGGCGCGCAGCTGTTAGCTTACATCCGGGGGAAAGTGGATTCGAACCCGACTGGCGTCAGCCCTGAAGATGGAAATCCGTGGTTTCCCATTCTTACACCAGGCAAATGCTGTGGCTGTACCTTAATTAAGGCCAAGGCCGCTTCCTTCACACGCCTGCCCCTTGACTATCCCATCGTCGCTATGAGACCTATCTGTGTCGGCGCGACGTAAAGCAAATTTAAAAGAAAATACTCGGTACGCAGCAGTAATCCCATCTATCGGAAATGAGTGGCAATAGAAGACACAAAGCACATCACAAGAAACAATGATCAATGTAATGTTATTTTTGATCAATTTTATGAACTTTCTATTTGCAGGCCTTCCCATTTAGTTTTCTTTTGACTGTGATATTAGGGTGCCTTATAAAATTATTTATAGCGAAGACCGTTCTTATTCTTCGACTTTACATACCGATTTTCATTAAATTCTGTTTACCCATTTTCTCGTGACTCGGCGCTGATATGGACGTAATAACAAATATCCATATTCATGAATATTTCTGTGATCATAGCCGGTACGGTAATAATGTATAAGACATAAATGATCGTAAATTTAATACTATATAACTTTAGTTATGTAGTATTAACAATACGACCTCTAATAACATAAATATTTAGGCCTTCCCCTAAACTACATTTTCGCTCAACGTGAATACAATTATGTATGGCCTAGATTATAGCGACTTATTCCCCGACTTTGCATGCCGATTTTCATTAAGCTAGGACAACTGATAACATAAATGTTTGAGAATTAAATTTTAGTCCTTCCCCTAAACTACCGTTTATCTCAGCGTGAATACAGATATTTACAGCCTAGATTGTAGCGGCTTATTCCCCGACTTTGCCTACCAATTTTCATTAAGATAGACGACTAATAACATTATTTGAGAATTCAATTTTAGGCCTTCCCCTAAACTACTATTTCAGTCAGCGTGAATACAATTATTTATGGCCTAGATTGTAGCGACTTATTCCCCGACTTTGCATACCGATTTTCATTAAATTCCCTTCAGCCGTTTTCTCGTGATGCGTGGACAGACAGAGAGACAGAGACAAACAGACAGACAATTAAAAATTGCATTTCCTTGTTTCTGTGGACATGACTGATGCAGAAATACCATCCTTTTTAAATTCTGAGCAATGTACGGACAAAACTCTTATTTTATATATATAGATTGTATACGGATTTCTCCGTAAATTACTGTAAATTAAACATTAAATTGCATGTCTCTTAGCGCTATCCGAGACACAAAACAGGGACAACCCCATACATGGTTTTCGGTGTAAGGTAGATACTGGGGAAGTTTTGTTGATAATGGCAGGCCACATTTCCTACTGCCAATCACAGTCGAGCAAATGCCAGAAAACACCTTACTTTGTGAAATAATGGGCTACCCTCTGCGGTACTGTTCAAATATTAACAGCGCCCCTTAATGATGATTCGGGGATGATTGTAACTTAGAAAGGTATTCCGCCAATATACCGCACAATGACCGATTGACGTCTCTCTTCTCTCTTTCTACCCAAGGAACAACCACAAGTTTACAGGAATTATGTCGAAAAGGGCAATACGTCATTTCCCTGCTGGCAAGCAGTCGGAGACGTTGCCATGGTTACCTGTAGGTTCGTTGTCGGTCACTCAATGCAGAGCATGGTATCCGCAGAAAATAGTAATTTTCTCAATTATTTGAAGAGTAAGCGAAATTATGTACATTAAAAAATGTTTTTAATGAAGGGACGCTTCACATACAGTCAACTGATTTTACAAAAAATCAGTGGTATAAGGAAAAATAAAATAAAACTGTTCTTTTTCTACAAACCGCCCATCTGTTCAGGGATTTTTAAAGCATATGCACATCAAAACCTCCCCCGGGATGAGTGTACTTTAAGTATGAAGTTTGTTCGAGATCTATTCGGCCGTTTCGCCATGATGGTGAAACAAACGGACAAACAGACACGAAAAACTGATTAATATTTGAAAAATTGTCAAGGCAAACAAAATTACAGACAACGGACCCCCTACAACTTTATTTATATAGATAGGTGACTTTTATAGGCAAATTTGTGATACTTTGGTTACATTATTTCAATTTTCGTAGGAATCTCTAGTTGTCTTGAAAATAAAATACAGCTCATGTTACTCACTGGTAATGAAGCTTTTTGTAGGTGAAACCATTTTTTTAATCGAATCAGTAATTTTTGAATTTATCCATTACAAACAAATATCCAAACATACACATATTTTTATCTTTATAATATTAGTATAGATACCAAATTAGAAATAATTTCGACAACAAGAGACTTAGGAGTAATATTTGATGAAAAATTAACCTTCAACGCCCATATTACAAATATAACGAACGATGCCAACCGTATGCTGGGTTTTATATTCAGGAGTTCTAAATTATTTACTTAATCATCGATAGTTATTCAGTTATTTACTAGCCTTGTTAGGAGTAAATTACCATATGCATCTATAATTGGGGACTTGCGTTCATAGGAACAAATATATACTATAGAAATTGTTCAAAATAAGATTTGTGGTTTGTGTGTTATAAGACAAACAAGACATTTTGCCCATTTGATACATCAACACGGTATTTAAGAAGTAACTTTAACGTCGTTACGTAGCAAGAATAATTATTAATTCGTTAAAAACTTTGAACGAAACTATAAAGAACAAATTTAATTCCATAGGACTGTCGAATTTTATCTCCTTTCATGTCCCACGAGTTAGAGCTCGCAAGAATACAATATTTAACGTTCAAAGATCCAGAACATCTAATCACTTGAACTCGCCATTTACTTTTTGCAACACATTAGCTGCAGGAATACATTTTCAGAATCACGCACTCTCATCAATACACATTTAAAGGCCTTTGTTTCTAATTTATAAATTCAGACTAATGTTTTAATAATGGGTGCTCCTTAAGGTGTTAATTATTGTAGCCACTTTATTACTTTAGCTATATCTTTGTTTTAGTTCCCGTATTTTCATAGCATAGAAATATACTTTATTTTAGTTATTTTCTCTGTATGTGTATTTTCTTCTTTTAATTCTTCTTCCCTGTCTACATTTTCATTATTCTCATTTTGTATTTATTTTTACTTACATTAAAACATATTTATTTATAAGCAGTAGTAGTAATTTTCGTAGTAAAATTTATTAAAAGATAAATCATCCGTCCTCCTGTGAGGGTGACCTGAAAGGTCCGCAATATATAACTTATAGTATATAATTATAATAATGAAATCATATCTTTCCTGAAATTCATCGTAAAGATATTACGATTTCAAGTATAAATGAAACTGTATAATTTGCAGAGAATATATTATGATCTGTAACAAGATTTTGTCTGTCATAAAAACGAATTTTTAAATTTTGAAGGATAGTGCTTGTGTTCTTCTGGATCCAAACAGGAGGCCTCTGAAAACCCACTGGCCAAGAGGAATATTATATTTGGCGGATAAGTAAGGCAGACATGGAGTATAAATTTCTTGTTTATCCAGATTAACATCCTGAGCTTGTTGCAGGTCCCTCTCGAAGCGAATGGTAGGATCTAACACCATCGCTGATTATTGCTATATCATCAGCGAATGCAAAAGCAGGCAATGGTGGGATTTCTTCGGATGAAATTTATCCGTATGTATCGCTAACGTCATGGGCGGTAAGATCATGTCATTTTATTAATTGCCAAATGGTGAAGTAGGGCAATCTTGTCCTTCTCCGCATTTAATTTCTATAGGTTTGACTTTCTTATAAACTGCTTGTACTCGAATACCGTCCTGCAAAAGGAAACTATAGTAAGTTTACGTAAATTGTCTCGAATGACAGACTGCTGAAGAGCCCATCTGATGTGATGATGTCCAAGAAAATCAAACGCTTTCGATATGTCCAGAAAAATGACGCAACAATCCTTCCACTAGCGCTTTGCTTCTTGAAGGCAACCATTGACAAGGGAGGCGTTAATATGGGTTGCAGGTAGTGCCATAAAGCCGCGTTGAGATGAATAGATACATAAATAAGCAAATTTCATACCATCAATAGAGATGTTTCTCAAATAGCAGGTGGGTTATTCACTATACATTAATTATTAAAGATAACATATGTTAGGTAGAACTTAATATCTAAAAATAAAAAATGCACGAAATTAAGAAAATCAGCAATCGGAATTTACAGTACATTAGTCGCTACCACCATTAACTGTCCGGTGTATTTGAAGGTGCTCAAATATGCCAGCCTAGTTTCGGTAGATCAACGAGCACGTAAAGGAACTCCTGCGAGACAAAATTCCGGCAACTCAGAGTCTCTGGAAACCGTGAAAGTAATTAGAGGAGCGTGAAAATTGTAAAATTATTAATAGGTAATAGTCAAGTGAAGACTATATATGACTACAAGATCAGCTACTGGTGGAGTGATAGCTCAGCGTACTCGAACTTGGACTACTTATTACTTTGAATCTGTTGCACAAGTAGTTTCAGACCTCCTCAAGCTGCCAAATTCGCTGTTCATTGTGAAGTGAAACGGTCAACACAGAACCACAACAAAAGTAAATATGGACAGGCTGCGTCTGTTATGACATAACAAGAAAGTGGTTCGTGGAAATCGTCTTGTCATCGAGTAAATCAATCGACCGAGTGCTTCGCAACGCTGCTGATTCCTTTCACCACCGTGACGGTGTACCGAGGTGGAACTTGCCATACAAGTAGGGTCCGTATTTTTGTGTAATATCGACGTGCGGAATATGAACATAAACATGTAAAAAATATCAGTGAAATACGTAATTTTATATATAAATAAGAGTTCCGTCCGTATATTACTCAGAATTTAAAAGGAATAGTATTTCTGTATCGGTCGTGTCCACAGAAACTAGGAAATTCATTTTCAATTTTTAATTTTTAATTTTCCCCAGCTATTTTGCGCCAGTATTCAGACTAACTATTGCACTTGGTACGCAGCAGTAACGATGTATGTACGCGCATCACGAGAAAACGGCTGAAGAGAATTTCATGAAAATCGGTATATAAAGTCGAGGAATAAGTCGCTACAATGTACGTCAAAAATTACTTTATTCACGCTGAGTGAAATGGTAGTTTTGTTTTTGCTAGCGGCTTTACGTCGCACCGACACAGATAGGTCTTATGGCGACGATGGGATAGGAAAGGCCTAGGAGTTGGAAGGAAACGGCCGTGGCCTTAATTAAGATACAGCCCCAGCATTTGCCTGGTGTGAAAATGAAAAACCACGGAAAACCATATTCAGGGCTGCCGACAGTGGGATTCAAACCCACTATCTCCCGGAATGCAAGGTCACAGACACGCGCCCCTAACCGTACGGCCAACTCACCCGGTGAAATGGTAGTTTAGGGGAAGGCCTAAAATTTAATCCTCAAATATACACTGACTGACAGAGCAAATGCAACACCAAGAAGGAGTGGTCAGAACTTTATGCCAATTGCAGGGTAGACTGACGTCACTGAGGTATGCTCATGATGTGAAATGCGCCGCTGTGCTGCGCACGTAGCGAACGATAAATGGGACACGGCGTTGGCGAATGGCCCACTTCGTACCGTGATTTCTCAGCCGACAGTCATTGTAGAACGTGTTGTCGTGTGCCACAGGACACGTGCATAGCTAAGAATGCCAGGCCGCTGCCAACGGAGGCATTTCCAGCAGACAGACGACTTTACGAGGGGTATGGTGATCGGGCTGAGAAGGGCAGGTTGGTCGCTTCGTCAAATCGCAGCCGATACCCATAGGGATGTGTCCACGGTGCAGCGCCTGTGGCGAAGATGGTTGGCGCAGGGACATGTTGCACGTGCGAGGGGTCCAGGCGCAGCCCGAGTGACGTCAGCACGCGAGGATCGGCGCATCCGCCGCCAAGCGGTGGCAGCCCCGCACGCCACGTCAACCGCCATTCTTCAGCATGTGCAAGACACCCTGGCTGTTCCAATATCGACCAGAACAATTTCCCGTCGATTGGTTGAAGGAGGCCTGCACTCCCGGCGTCCGCTCAGAAGACTACCATTGACTCCACAGCATAGACGTGCACGCCTGGCATGGTGCCGGGCTAGAGCGACTTGGATGAGGGAATGGCGGAACGTCGTGTTCTCCGATGAGTCACGCTTCTGTTCTGTCAGTGATAGTCACCGCAGACGAGTGTGGCGTTGGCGTGGAGAAAGGTCAAATCCGGCAGTAACTGTGGAGCGCCCTACCGCTAGACAACGCGGCATCATGGTTTGGGGCGCTATTGCGTATGATTCCACGTCACCTCTAGTGCGTATTCAAGGCACGTTAAATGCCCACCGCTACGTGCAGCATGTGCTGCGGCCGGTGGCACTCCCGTACCTTCAGAGGCTGCCCAATGCTCTGTTTCAGCAGGATAATGCCCGCCCACACACTGCTCGCATCTCCCAACAGGCTCTACGAGGTGTACAGATGCTTCCGTGGCCAGCGTACTCTCCGGATCTCTCACCAATCGAACACGTGTGGGATCTCATTGGACGCCGTTTGCAAACTCTGCCCCAGCCTCGTACGGACGACCAACTGTGGCAAATGGTTGACAGAGAATGGAGAACCATCCCTCAGGACACCATCCGCACTCTTATTGACTCTGTACCTCGACGTGTTTCTGCGTGCATCGCCGCTCGCGGTGGTCCTACATCCTACTGAGTCGATGCCGTGCGCATTGTGTAACCTGCATATCGGTTTGAAATAAACATCAATTATTCATCCGTGCCGTCTCTGTTTTTTTCCCCAACTTTCATCCCTTTCGAACCACTCCTCCTTGGTGTTGCATTGTCACTGTCAGTCAGTGTATATTAGTGGTCCTATCAATAAATACTACATAACTAAAGTTATACAGTATTAAATTTCCGATTATTTATGTCTTTATACATTTTTACCGTGCCATTTGATAAGTGATATTCATGAATTTTGATTTTTGTTACCAGAATTTAAACAGAATTTAGTGAAAATCGGTATGTTTGTAAGACATCCTAATATCACAGAGTCGAAAGAAAGCTAAATGTGAAGGTCTACAATATAGACAGCTCATCAAATTGATCAATAACAACATCACATTGACCATTGTTTGTTGTGATGTGCTTTATGTCTTCTGTTGCAACTCATCTCCAATAGATACGATTACAGCAGCGTACCAAGTACGACAGTCTGTCTGAATATTGGCGAGAAGTAGCGGGATAATTAGATAACTTTATTATTTAGCATGCCATTCCTCTGATTCATAAATTTTCTGGTACTACTGGTTCGTACAAACACTGGTTTATCATAGCATTCGAGCTATTCAATCCTTACTCTGAGACACTGACTGGAATGACCAGTGTGCACACTTGACGTAATAATGGCAGTAGAGTGTTCACGGCTGTCCGCGGCTAGTTAATTCCAGCACTGGAACTATTGATTGTTAGATCGGCATCGTAATACTGTTCATTAAAAGTGAGGAAATGTGCGGTTTTTCGTTTAATCGAGTATTTTATATGATGACATTGTTAATCGCTATATTCCTACTGACATTACTGTAATGACGTATGTTGTCTTCAGTTGGGAAAACCTCAAGGACAGTATTTCTGAGAATTCCATAGCGAAACTCGCGTACGTCACCTAGGATATAATATTCACAATAAATGTAATATTACTAAGAACATATAAAATCAGAATTCGCTGACATTTTCAGTTGCCTAGAAGTAAAGGAATTGAATATGTCATTAGCAGGACTCGGAAGGTGAGGAAAAATCCTCTTTTTTCTCGAGTGTACAAAGATGATGCCAAACATAACCCATATTCTTTTTGGGTCATTGTAGGCCAGAAATTGGTGGGTTTTATTTGGCTTTATCGGCGTTTTTTTGCCTATTGGTTCTTTCGTAGCCTTTTTTAGGTCTTAACGGGTTTTTCCCTTGCAACTTCACCTTTTTCGGCTACATTATGTACTGCTCATTCTTAATTCGAATCATCATTAGTTCATCCATCTTTTCTGTAGTAAGAAAGAAAAATGGAACGAAAATGAAACGAAAACTGGAACTAGTGTTTAAAAAACAAGGGGTATGAAATTATGTGCAAGATAAGTGAAATACGGAAAGGAGAAAAGTTTGATGTGGGTGCTTTTGAAGAGAATACAAATACAAAATAATCGCTTACCTATTCGATTATTTCATTTTATTCGATTATATTTCTCATTCGATTATTATTTCCACTATCAATCCGAAAGTCCATTGGAATCAATGAGGCAATCAAATTGTGATTTTTCCATTCGATCATTTTTCGATTATTCATTTGGAACTGTATTCGAATGAATGAGGCAAGTGATTACTGAGTGCTCTCGAAATGATCGAATGAAAAGTGATCTTATTAAGGCAGTTAATTCACTGACTTAGTTTCAACATTGCGGATACGTTTGGAAAAAGGCGTAGAATATTTCTATTTTAGTTCATCTATTCGCTTCATTTCAATCTATTATCCATCCGATACACTTAAATCGAAAAATTGATTTATGACTCATCCGAATATTCTATGCGGTACAACTGAATGATATTTGAAATTCATTCGATTATTTTATTCGATTATTAAAAGTATTCGATTATCCCATCACTAGTATGAACGCTGGGTGTTTTGCGAAGTGCTGTCTCAAACCCGACGATCCTTTACACCTAAGAACCTGGAGATGATTATTGTGATATACTGCAAAACCAACTGAGGTAAGGTTTGCGTATTCCAATTTCTGTAACCCTAGTGTGGTAGGCCAAATGTGATTCCAGTTGTACTAATTTCAATTTATTTTTCCAGGATGTCCATTGCGGGTTCGCTGAATTCATTCTAGGTGGAACAATATTTCAGTCTAAATTACGCAAATACTTTTTTAACAAACATGGAATTCCTTTTTTTAATTGTGTTAATCTAAAAATACATGTCTGAAAGAAGTATTTCATTTATATGTTTGCACTGTATGTTGCATACCACGAGAAGTTTGTATTTTTAAACATTATATTCCTTCATTAAACACATAATTAAAACTAAAATTATGAATGCATTTGGATCGCAGTAATACTTCCTTTATGTCAATTTTTAAGCCCCTTTAGTTTTTTGGATATATTTAGGTCCTTTTTAGGCAATTTATACGTCTTTAACTTCCGAGCCCTTGTTATAATATTCTAAAATTATTCATAACGAGCTTCATTAGCGTGTGGTTTGCGATTGGAAAGGTAACTTAATGAATCGCTTAGACTATTACTTCCTCATTTTAGTTATCTACAGTAACTTGATCTTATTATTATTATTATTATTATTATTATTATTATTATTATTATTATTATTATTATTATTATTATTATTATTATTATTTCATTCATATCATTTTTGCTCTTATGGACAGTGTTTGTACTCGAATATCTCACGACATAATTTTTACTTCTTTCCCTTCTTCCTCTTCTCTTCCCAAAATCTCTTCATACTTTGCCTGTGCTCCTGTTTCCTTTGTTCTGTCCACAATGTTCCTGAATTCTTCTTGTTCTTCTTCCCATCTACTATAAAGTTTGTATTCCTAATGTTGTCTCTGTCTGTTGATCCCCGCCTGCCTTAAATCTTCCCCTATTTCATGATACCAATTTGTTTTCCTGCTTAAACTGTTCACTACGTCAAAGATTTCCTTTGTAAGTGTGTTGTTGTCCATTCTCTGTATGTCCCATAGAAAGTTAGTCTGCGTTTCCTGATCGTGTCTGTGAGTGTCTCGCTGTGCTGGTAAAGGTCGTTTCATCCATATGTCATTATTTTTTTTTGCTATTTGCTTTACGTCGCACCGACACAGGTAGGTCTTATGGCGACGATAGGACAGGAAAGGCCTAGGAATGGGAAGGAAGCGGCCGTGGCCTTAATTAAGGTACAGCCCCAGCATTTGCCTGGTGTGAAAATGGGAAACCACGGAAAACCATCTTCAGGGCTGCCGACAGTGGGATTCGAACCCACTATCTCCCGGATGCGAGCTCACAGCTGCGCGCCCCTAACCGCACGGCCAACTCGCCCGGTATTATTATTATTATTATTATTATTATTATTATTATTATTATTATTATTATTATTATTTGCTTTGTTACGTAACACATAAAAATGTTAGTCTGGACCTTTCGATCATTAATAATCTCTGCTCATTGACAGTCGAATTATACTTTGAAAGAAATATCGCTTCACCAACGAATAAACCGTGAACACAAATAGATTGTAACGCAAAATTTACGAAATTCACTTCAAGAGTTAAATAAATGTTGCCTCACACTGCATTTATGTCCACAACTCGTCACCCAAAGGGGCAGTCAGATCAAGTTCACGTAGTTCCCCAGATATGTTGATCGAATAGTATATGGATGAAGCTGTATGCATAAACCGGCTTCGGTGGTGGGGTCATATGAGACGAATAGAGGAGGATAGGTTACCTAGGAAAATACTGGACGTTGTTATGGAGGATAAGAGTGGTAGAGGAAGACTAAATACGACGATGATTAGACTCGCTTTTCAACGATGTAAAGACAAGAGCAATGGAACTAAACGAGGTCACAGAACTAGTTACAAATAGAGGATTGTGGCAGGGATTAGTAAATTCAGAGGCTGACAGGCATAATAGTCTATAATGAAGATGTATGTAATGTATGAATGTAAGCATGTAGTATATACCAAGAGTGTCTGACTCCTTAGCTGGATGGTAACCTTATTGGCTTTCGATTCAGTGGGCCCCGGGTTCGGTTCCGGAATACTGCATATGGTTAATTCCTCTTGCTCGGGGAATGGGTATTTTCGTTTGTCCTAATAAACTTCACATCTGCATAAAATCAGAGATGCAGCCAATAGTAAACGTATCCTTCCACACAGGGTTCACATCAGGAAAGGCACTTGGCCGTAAAACGTGGCTAAACCCAACAAATTAGGGAGAACGATCAGCAAGAAATGTGTCAACGGTTGAAGTGAGTAACTGAAGTAAACCAAATCCCTAATACATTATATCGCCAGAAGCTGAGTGTGTCCCTAAAGCAGATGCAGCACGAAGGGAACTAGTGAAGTTTGGAAGACAGAAGGAAAGAAGTGTTAATAGAAGATTACAAGATGAGATGGAAAAGAACCCAGACTATCCACTGTATGGAGGTGGAATGCATTAAGAAACTTCGAGGTTCGTTTCCTGAAAACTAGTTTTTTGTGTATCTGAGGAACATTTTCTCGGATGCCATTCAACGTACATTAACCAGACTTGTAGGTGATATTTTACCACGAGATTTTGAAAATCAAAGGTCCAATTTCTGAATTGTGGAACAAAATGTCTAATTTTAAAACCTAAAATTATGTTGTCATACAAAAGTATATTTTCAAAAACCATCAGATATTAAAGAATGATGTCTATCTACGTGCGAAGGTCGAATAAATATCTATACAAAACATCACTTTCCTTGGTTCGTAACTTTATGGGAAAATGTTCCTCAAAACGGCCATTTTAACATGGCAGACATAACCCCTTCCGGGTGCACTTAAAAGTTCATCAGAGTCCACAATCGAACTGGAGTCAGCCAGGCAGGAGCTACACCACGACGATGGACCTGAAAAGAACTTCATAGTGCAGAGTTCCCCCAAACTTGTTGTATCTGAGTCCCCCTTAGCATATCGCATCCATGTCCAAGGTCCCTCTGGCCACAGAACATCGTACTGAATTCAGTGAACAAAAAGAATAAACCACCATAATTCGTATAATATTTAGGACTAATATTTACTTTCTTTGAAAGTTTTCTTCATTTACATAAATATACTTTGTAAATGCATAGAAATTATAAAACATTGTGACACTTCGCTAATAATGAAAAGAAAGTTTGGATATGGAAACTTACTTGAGAAAAATCACTCAGTTGGACCAATGGGACGGACGGTGCTGTACTCCAAAGACCAAGCGTTTCACAACCGTAGTCACCAGAATCGAAGATCAGTCTCTACATTAGTTCCGTTTCGGTACTTCGTTTCAATGTGTGCGACAACGGAAAAGATACTCGCACTGGTAAGTTCTCACGAAAAACATATTTATTTTTATTTTTTCATTTCAATATAGGCATCTGAGCCAATACAAATAAATTGCAATAGCGGCCATATTCACAATGTAATTACAAAATAAAATACAGTAAATACATATCATTTATCATGATGTAATAGATAAGATAGGACAAAGCTTCCTAAACATAGTTACCACACTACTTTAAGGCCTGGTTTCATCAACGCATGTTAAATATATACTAACAAGTAGTTAGTTAATACTGAGTTAAGGTTTCTTGCGTTTCATCAAACTTTTCCTGTGAAATGTTAACTAATCGACTGTTAACTCTCCCAACATTGCGAACTGGTGCGAATCAAAGCGGCAGTGGTACGAACATGCTGTTTTACAGCGCACTCCGATGCGATTTTGTTTGAGTACAGCTGTTAAATATGGCGTGTGAAATAAAACGGAGTCATAGTTCTAATTTTTCCTCCTTCGAAAAGGAGTTGTTTATTGAATTAGTAAATATAGAGAAGTCATTGAGTGCAAGCGCACGTATGGATTGACGATAAAAAAAAGGGACGAGGCTTGGGAGAAAGTCCGCGAGGGTTTCAATGGGGTTAACAGATACTTTCTTAGCAGGTATCCACTATCACCTAACAAAGTCTCTTCGTTAATTGTCCTCACTTCAAACTGTGCTGATATGGAAGTTATTAAATATTGTACTGTTGTGTACAGAACCAAGCCACCTAGCAACTATATCCCTGATTTGGAGGTTAGGATCACTAATCACCTCAATATTAACATTAACAGAGAAATATCCCTTCCGATTACGATATATTTCGGCCCTATTTCCTCCAGGTGATAAAATTCACTAATTTTAAGCATAACTGTTCCGCAATAAAATTGATCATTGCCGCCGCAGTCTTGTCTGTATTAATGTGTGTCCCCATGTCTAAGCCATTTGAGATATGTAGATTTATAAGCTTCGGATGATCACGGAAACTCCACTCTTTTCGCTTTAGAAATTCCAGCATTGTTTCCGACCATAATGTGAAAAGAACCAGTAGCAATGAAACGTTATATTATCAGTACCTGCAACATTGAAGAAAGAGGTTTCTCTTCGTAGGATACTCCAACCTCACTCGAATTTCGTCAACAACCTTAGCAAAGACTATTTTCGATAACCTGTAGGTATCTATGAAGAAATTCTGCATCCGTCAAATTTTCAAAGTCATTACGTCGCTGAACTCTTCTTCGATCAGGATTATTGTGTAAAAGATCTAAATAGAGCAATTCCGCATCCAAAGCGAGATTCGCAGCAGCCATTTTGGAACAGGTTGCTAAATGCTAATGTTAGCCATTTAACATGGGAAATGGCTGATGTTAACTTTAATACGTAGTTTAACATATGTTAACGTTAACAGTTGTTGATGAAACGCAAATTTCCTTAAATTGTATGTTAAAATGATTTAACACCTTCTTAAGTACTAACATGTGTTGATAAAACCGGGCCTAAGTATTTAATTACATTACTCTTGAAAATAGATGAAGTTGGTCAAATTTATATATTTTTGCGAGTGAGTTACACATAGTTATAGCAAAATGGCAAAGAGAATTTTGATCATAACTAGCAGAATGAATCTGACTCTAGTGAATATTATAAATAATTCATGTTTCATGTAATACAAATACCTTCATTCCAAATATCTTCTAAACATTTTAGAAAATCTTTGGATAATTTGGTATGAGGGTTATATACTGCAACTAAGTGAGTATCATTCACAAAACCCTGTATCTAGATTAATACCTGTAGTCACGGCCTAGTTCGTGAACCATGGACAACGGCTGAGTGGCCTAGTAAGTGGTCCTGAGTCGGGATACCAGTTGCTATGGAATGGGAGTGGGCATCTCGGACATATTCTGAGTCATGGCCCTCCTTGTGCTCAGGCGGCTAGGACTATACAATTCACCGGTGGTCCATAACCTGTTCGAGGAGAGATCCTCACTTGGACTGTGCGTAAGTAGGGTAGCATCCTGCTTCATGAATTTACCGAGCTCAGAACATTTTAAGCAAGCCTCGGACCTATGGGTGTAACGGAGTCCCACTCCCATTTGACAGGTGAGGGACTCCTTGGAAACAACTTGACGAAAGAAATGGAATTCGATGGGGAGCTATCAATATTAACGGGGCTTATGGAAGAAAGAAAGTAGAACTGACTGAGTCGACAAAGTGGATGCATATGGATGTACCAGGAGTAAGTGATATTCGGGTAAGGGGAGATAACGAGGAAGAGATAGGAGATTATAAAGTGTACTTGACGGGTGTTACAAAGGGAAGGGCAGAGTCTGGGTTAGGGCTGTTTATCAGAAATACCATTGCACGCAACATAGTTTCTGTTAGGCAGGTAAATGAGCGAATGATGGGGGTAGATTTGGCATTTGGAAAAATTAGGACGAGAATTGTCTCAGTGCATTCACCATGTGAGGGTGCAGTTGAGGACGAAGTTGACAAGTTTTATGAAGCATTGACTGAAATCGTGGTCAGGGTCAACAGCAAGGATAGAATAGTGCTAATGGGCGATTTCAATTTGAATTGAATTGAATTTATTGATAATGATGATATACATGCCACTGAGGCTGAAAAGCCCCTTTACGTAGCGTCTACTTATAACACAATACAAGTTTATGAACATACTAACTACATTTTATAATATTAAAATATTAAATTAAACATTAAACTTAAAAATTAAAATACAGATACCAATTCCAATAAAATTAAAACATAAATCATATAAGAAGTAATAAAGTATATCATTCGATTTTTTTATATTTTAGGCTACAAGAATCTCAGGAATATAAAAATCAGAAACAATTTTCTTAGAAATATACATATTTCTTATTATTAGACACAAGAATACCTGATCTCAACCCCTTGCGTCCTCCTCCAGGAAGATAGATGTTAAGGACTGCTTTAGTTGGGTGCAGTTCCTGTAATTTGCGAAACGGTGAAGGTTAAAGACATTGAAGATACGGGATGCAGTGCAAACAGAAGATTTGTTAAACTTAGTGGTACGATGAAGGGGAATTTGAAGGGTAGTTTTTGTAAACCTATTATCTCTGTTATGTACTGACTCCATAGATTTAAATGCATTATATAGGTAGGGTGGGGTCTTCAGTTTGAGAATTTTGTGCGTAGCAACGGCTACTGAGATTTCCCGTCGTTCATGGAGTTTCAACCATTGCAGCTGTATGTAATAGGGTGTTATGTGTTCATCACGCCTGGCATTTGTCACGTAACGAACACATGCGTTTTGCACCCTCTGTAGTTGTATGTTCAAAGTTTCAGATAAGTCGTTGTATACGACTGATCCATAGTCAATTATGGGGAATATAAGACTTTGAACAAGTAGTTTCCGCATAAAAGGTGGTGTACATGACACGTTACGTTTCAAAATATGTATGGATGACACAACTTTTCTGATCACATTTGACGTATGATCCGACCAGGATAGGGTTCTGTCGAAAATGAGTCCTAGATTGTTAACGGTGTCACTATAATGGATATCTGAATCTAGAATTTTTATTGGTGGGAGGGATTTGAGGTCAACAGTTTTCAGGAGTTTTGATTAACCTATGCAAATAAGCTGGGTCTTAGCCACATTTAATTGGAGGTTATGATTTGCGCTCCATTCGATCAATCGAGAGAGATCATGGTTGAAATGCATTATACAAGAAGGTGCGTTAGTGGGACTGAAGTGGAAGTAAGCTTGTAAGTCATCAGCATACATGTGAAAAGTACTACTTTTAAAGACTTCAGAAATGTCGTTAATATAAATAGAAAAACATAAAGGACCGAGGACTGATCCTTGTGGTACGCCACAGTTTACTGATTCCCAGATAGAGGATCGCCCGTCAACAAACGTAACTCTTTGTGATCTACTTGATAGATATGATTCAAACCAAGACAGAGCACTCTGCGAGAAACCAATTGACTTCAACTTTGCAAGAAACAACTCATGATTAACAGAGTCAAATGCCTTAGAGAAATCAAAGAGACATAAGATAGTAAGCTGCCTCTTATCGATGGCCGCGCGTATATCATCCGTAACTCTCAGCAGAGCCGTAGTAGTACTATGGCCTTTGTTGAAGCCAGATTGGTAGCGATTTAGGATGTGATGTTTAGATAGATATTCACATATCTGCTCATGAACAATTCTTTCTAATGCCTTACTAAGTGCACAGAGGATACTGATAGGCCTAAAATCACTACAGACTGTTGAGATTTTCTTTTTGGGCACAGGACGTACATTGGCACGCTTCCATTCTGAGGGATACACTCCATTCTGTAGAGAGAAGTTAAATAAATGCACAAGGGCAGGAAGAAATATGTCAATGCAATTAGAAATCATGGATATTGAGATATTATCTGGACCTTTAGCTTTAGTTCGAATTGATCTGACTGCTTTTTCTACCTGTGAAGGGTGTACCTACATGAAATAGAATTTATCTCTGTTATTTGGAGTGACAGATCTATAATGTTTGGTAGTTTCTGATACTTTCGGAGAGTTGAAGTTAGAGATTGATGCCATATAATATTCACTTAATTCGGATGGAGTAACAGGCATCTGGCTATCTTGAGAGTGACTGACTCCAATACCAAGTGATTTTGCAGCACGCCAAGAAGCCGAGGTGCTCTTACAGTTATGGAAGATGTACTTTAGCTAGAGTTGGAAATATAACTGAAGTATACGAAAGGGTAGGCTAATTGGTAAATGTGGAGAAGATATGGAAGGTAATGGAAATGGACTTCTGTGCTAGTATGTGTTTAGCAGTTACGAATACATTCTTCAAGCATAAGACTATTCACCGCTACACATGGGAAGCTAGGGGTACCAGATCCATAATATACTATATCTTAACCGAGTTCGAATTCAGGAAATCTGTTAGGAATGTACGAGTTTTCCGGAGATTCTTCGATGATACAGACCACTACCTGATCTGTAGTGAACTAAGTATCTCTAGGCCTAGGGTAGAGAAAGTGAAATCTGTCTGCAAACGAATAAGGGTAGAAAATCTCCAGGACTAGGAATTTAGGGATGCTGTAGAAGAAACAGCAAGGGAATGCATAGGAATAACTGTGTGTAAAGATGGGAAAAGGCGAACGTCTTGGTGGAATGATGAAGTGAGAGCAGCCTGTAAACGTAAAAAGAAGGCTTATCAGAAATGGTTCCAAACAAGGGCCAAAGCAGACAGGGATTTGTACGTAGATGAATGAAACAGAGCGAAACAAATAGTTGTTGAATCCCAAAAGAAGTCGTGGGAAGATTTTGGTAATAACCTGCGAAGGTTCGGTCAAGCTGCAGGGAAACCTTTTTGGACAGTAATAGAGAATCTTAGGAAGGGAGGGAAAAAGGAAATGAACATTGTTTTGACTAATTCAGGTGAACTCATAATAGATCCCAGGGAATCACTGGAGAGGTGGAAGGAATATTTTGAACATCTTCTCAACGTAAAAGGAGATCTTCCTGGTGGTGTTGCGAACAGCCAAGCTCATGAGGAGGAGGAAAATGATGGTGAAATTACGCTTGAGGAAGTGGAAAGGATGGTAAATAAACTACATTGCCATAAAGCAGCAGGAATAGATGAAATTAGACCTGAGATGGTGAAGTATAGTGGGAAGGCAGAGATGAAAGGACTTTATAGAGTAGTAAGATTAGCATGGAGTGTTGGTAAGGTACTTTCAGATTGGACAAAAGCAGTAATTGCACCTATCTATAAGCAAGGGAACAGGAAGGATTGCAACAACTATCGAGGTATCTCATTGATTAGTATACCAGGCAAAGTATTCACAGGCATCTTGGAAGGGAGGGTGCGATCAGTCCTTGAGAGGGAGTTGGATGAAAACCAGTGTGGTTTAAGACCACAGAGAGGCTGTCAGGATCAGATTTTCGGTATGCGCCAGGTAAATGAAAAATGCTACGAGAGGAATAGACAGTTGTGTTTGTTTCGTAGATCTAGGGAAAGCATATGACAGGGTACCGAAGGAAAAGTTGTTCGCCATACTGGGGGACTATGGAATTAAAGGTAGATTATTAAAATCAATCCAAGGCATTTATGTTGACAATTGGGCTTCAGTGAGGATTGATGGTAGAATGAATTCTTGGTTCAGGGTACTTACAGAAGTTAGACAAGGCTGTAATTGTTCACCTCTGCTGTTCGTAGTTTACTTGGATCCTCTGCTGAAGGGTATAAAATGGTAGGGAGAGGGATTCAGTTAGGTGGAAATGTAGTAAGCAGTCTAGCCTATCCTGACGACTTGGTCTTAATGGCAGATTTTGCTGAAAGTCTGCATTGATTAGTATACCAGGCAAAGTATTCACTGGCATCTTGGAACGGAGGGTGTGATCAGTCCTTGAGAGGGAGTTGGATGAAAACCAGTGTGGTTTCAGACCACAGAGAGGCTGTCAGGATCAGAACTTGAAAAGAGGTGCAATGAGTATGGTATGAAAAGAAGCCTTTCTAAGTCTAAATTGATGTCAGTAGGTAAGAAATTCAACAGAATTGAATGTCAAATTGGTGATACAAAGCTAGAACAGGTTGGCAATTTCAAGTATTTAGGTTGTGTGTTCTCCCAGGACTGTAATATAGGTGTAGTAAAGCTAATGCAGTGAGCTCGCAGTTGCGATCAACAGTATTCTGTAAGAAGGAATCAGCTCCCAGACGAAACTATCTTTACATCGGTCTGTTTTCACACAAACTTTGCTTTTGGGGGACCGAAAGTTGGGTGGACTCAAGATATCATATTCATAATTTAGAAGTAAGAGACATGAAAGTATCGAGAATGATTGCTGGTACAAACAGGTGGAAACAATGGCAGGAGGGTATTCGGCATGAGGAGATAAAAGTTAATTTAGGAATGAACTCGATGGATGAAGCTGTACGCATAAACAGACTTCGGTGGTGGGGACATGTGAGGTGAATGGATGAGGATAAGTTTTCTAGGAGTATAATGGACTCTGTTATGGAGGGTAAGAGAAGTAGAGGGAGACCTAGACGACGATGGTTAGACTCAGTTTCTAACGATTTAAAGATAAGAGGTATAGAACTAAATGAGGCCACAGCACTAGTTGTAAACAGAGGATTATGGCGTCGTTTTGTAAATTCACAGAGGCTTGGAGACTGAACGCTGGAAGGCGTACATGTATTTAATGATTATGTATGTATGTATGTATGTATGTATGTATGTATGTATGTATGTATACTATATGAACTAGCATTACTGTTAATAGATAATACATTAGCCTTATACGGTTCTTTTATATAAGTGGCAATTCCACCACCCCTATTATGCGATCTAGAGCAAAAGAAACCATAATATCCATTCAGATTAAAATATTTTTCTTCCTCGAGAGAAGCCCATGTTTTAACAATTAGTGATTTCAGTATATTTTTCTTCCTGTATTGTATAAAGTAAATTACTCCACTTATTACGAATGCCTTGGGAGTTGATGTATAGAATTTTAATTCCAACTTTGTTAGTAAACTCCTGTGATTCACTTACGATTAGTTGGAATTCAGACCCTTCCATTAAGAATAACGTGGATTATTCATGTAGCTACAAGTAAATAGCTTACCTAAGTCCTAACAGGAAGAGAGAGCTAAGACATCATCTAATTTCTGATCTGTATAACGCTAGAAGTATCATTTCTCCTTAGAAAAATCCTTCCTTTCCTTGACCACACATACTTGAAGACTTTTGCTCTAAGATCTTTAGCTCTCTCAAGAAGACCTTTAGATTTAGCTGCTAAGTGGTCATTTATATAAATATTTACAACTTACATATTTTTTCGAACCTCCTGGGTTATCGTCGCGGGCCCCTAGGGGTCCGCCGATCACATTTTGGGAATGGCAGAGAGTATTTTGACATCCGATCAGCATCACCACACTCAACAGGAGATAATGTCGGAACATGCCAGTAGCTCTGCTATGTGTTGCATGTCGCTATTAATCTGCTGTTAATGAATTTCCTCCATCGCGTGGGCGTCATCCAGTTGCGAAATTACCCATCACGTGGCAATTAGTTCTGCTAAAAGTTTGCTCAGTTCACTGAGGAACACGTGTGGAACTGAACCAGCAATTTGCGATCATATGCTCGATTATATTCCAACCAAAGCTGATGACGAACGTACCCGATATCCAGGCACCTGTTACATCTGGTATCGATCGGAAAATTGTTACCCGTCCCTTACCTCTTCGAGATGTGTGTAGAGAGCATGCCACCACCGTTTGCCAAAGTATTTCTGATAAGGTAGGGTGTCCATATTTCGTCCCCTTAGCAGATTTGGACTTTCAGAAATTCAGGAATATTATGGACAAGGCTAAAATTTGGTGTGTATATGTTACTGAATACATTCTCCGCTTACGGGCAAGTTACAATGAAACTGATATAACGTAACATAGTCAATATATGACAAACATGAACACTAAAAAGACTAAACTACCAAAAATGTGTTCGTAATTTCGTCCCCCATCAAATCCATGAAAAAGTTAATTTTAATGTATTTTCCCTCCTAAACTTATCAAACCCTTTCTTTATACTGAGTTATTTGAAAATATTTTCTTGGTATTCTTTTTAACATAGTCTTTCAGCGTTGCTCGTGGGATGTCAAACGCTTTACTTGCACGTTTGTAACTCATCGTCTTGTCCCTCACTGCCTTTTCCATATCCTTCTTATCCCACTGCTTGCGTTCTCTCATCTGAAAATAATAATAAAACTTCATAAATAACAAATAAAATCAAGGGAGACGAAATTAGGAACATGGGCGCTACAATAACTCGCACCTACCACCTCACTGTAGCGATTACACGCCAGGAATTACACCATACAAGTGACATGCAGTCCAGTATTTCATACACATCTCACTCTAGGAATAACGGGCTATTAATTTGAATACTACACGAACTCAGCTCAGCATGAAAAATGAATCCTCCTTGTACACGGAAACTAAACGTGGTGCACACAACCAACTGTCACAAGAAGACGACGGGATGAGGCTACGCGCGAGCGTGCGGCCAAACATTAGGTACGAACCGTGCAAACTGGAAATCTCTAGGGGAGCGGAATTAGGTGCGGGAACGGAATTTGCCCCGAACCCCCTCCCTACTTTATATCATGTAGACTGGTGAACGAGTAAACAAGTAATACAAAAATCAGTTTCTGAGTGAATCGTTACCCGATTAACGTGGATACTCACTATTAAACCGGCATCGCTATCTGATTCGGACATCACGATGTCATCTTGCATCTTTCGACATGCCTTTTTCGAAGAACAGCGCAAGCTTTTAGTACCTCTTGGACAAGTAGCAGTTAATCACCTTCGGGGAATAGATACTGCCCATCAAGATGAAGTGCCACTGAACGTGAATCCACACTTCATCAACTCGCAATCTGAAACAATTACATAGTGCAGTCATAACAAATAAAGTGGAATAGAAACCCATTTCTTCTTCCAAGTGATTGCTTTGAGACGAGCTGTATAGAGTGAATGAGAGAAGCACGCCTGTTATGCACATCCAGGATGTAACATTTTATTTCAATTTGGAATTAGTGTAAACACATTTCAGTGCAGAGATAACAATACGCCTACCGGGCAAGTTGACTGTGCCGTTAGTAGCGCGCAGCTGTGAGCTTGCATCCGGGAGATAGTGGGCTCGAGCCCCACTGTCGGCAACCCCCAAGATGAATTTCTGTAGTTTCCCATTTTCACATCAGGCAAATGCTGGGGTTGTACCTTAATTAAGGCCACGGCCGCTTCCTTCCAACTCCTAGCCCTTTCCTGTCCCATCGTCGCCATAAGACGATCTCTGTGTCGGTGCGACGTAAAAAAACAAATAGTTATAAAGCGAATTGTTGAACAATACGCCTATACTTTTCTAGAAAAAAAATACTGGAACGAAGCTCCGTTTCGGTTCACGGCCACGAATTTTGGCGTACAATACGTGACGAGTGCTACATATTGTCGATACTAGTAGTAGTTATTCACTCATGACGATGTTTACACATTTATAGTACTGATTCTTATACACATAACTCTCCTAATAACATTAATACTTAAAATAAATTAAACTCGTATCTTTTTCACAAGTGAAATAAATTCTTCATCATTAGGGCCACTGAAAGACAGCGAGATCTCAATTGTTTGTCTTCTTGCGGGCCCACCAGGTTTTCATCCTTTCGGAGTGTGCTTTCTTCCTTGCATCAGAATGAACTTGCTTCAGTCGAGTTAGGGCTTCTTCTCGATGAACCTGTGTGTGTTTGAATGGTCCTCGGAGCTGAATGTGATTTCATACTTATAAGGATCCTTATCGATCTCTGCCAACCGAGGAGGAATCTTTCTATTTTTTGCTATTGACTTTACGACGCACCGACACAGATCTTATGGCGACGAGTAATCTTTTAGAGACTTCTGAAGTAGGATAAGAAACTTTTACAGATTCTTTCAGCTGGCAATCTGAAGAGGTGAGAGTACAATATTAGCCTTCTTTACCCGAATACGCTTGATATGTTTTCGGTGTGGGTGTATATTTCTAAGTTGCTCCGAAGTCTGTAAACCCCATCTTTGAGGCTGGGACCAAGAAATTTTCGGATAATCTGTCTTTCCTTAATTGCCAGTTTTTCAAGCAGGCTGTTTGTTCAAAGTGTTAAACCTTCTGCTGCACATAATGCTTCAGGTCTAATTACAGTTTGATGTCTAATTTTTGCATTTCAAGAGATAAACTTTGATATATATCTGTTGAATGAGTTAGAAGGCTGTTTAAAACTTGCTGACACATGTTAAGACAGCGAACTTCTCAGAATTGTTGGATTCAACGCATTCACCAAGGTATTTGAATCTTTCCACTTTCAAGATTCTACCGTGGGTAGTCACAAGATGTGGTGCAGCATGCATGATGTTAAAAATGAAGTGGACCGAGCTCGATAGCTGCAGTCGCAGTATCCAGAATTCGGGAGATATTTAGGTTCGAACCCCACTGTCGGCAGCCCTGAAGATGGTTTTTCGTGGTTTCCTATTTTCACACCAGGCAAATGCTGGGACTGTACTTTAAGGCCACGGCCTCTTCCTTCTCACTCCTAGCCCTTTCCTGTCCCATCGTCGCCATAAGACCTATCTGTGTCGGTGCGACGTAAAGCAACTAGCAAAGAAAAAAAAGAAATGAAGTGGGGTTCGGTGTAGAAGATTCTGAGGCCAATTCATGCATGTAATTTAATGATTTTAACCTGCTTTCAATTCTACAGAAATGTAGATAAGTCTGGAAGTCAGAATTTCGTCCCGTTCTTGACGATGCCGCAAGTCACCGATGCATTGCGCTGATCATGCAGTTCCCATACCCACCTGGCCGTAAACCCCTCACGAAGATCAACTTGGTTTTATTAAAACATAGTGTACGTTTCACCCATAGGAATTATGTCTTTCAGATTTCTTTCTTTCTTTCTTTCTTTCTTTCTTTTTTCTTTCTTTCTTTCTTTCTTTCTTTCTTTCTTTTTTCTTAATCCCTTTACCGTCCAAGGTTGATTTTTTGCCCTCGGATTCAGCGAGGGATCTCGCCTCTACCGTCTCAAGTGCAGTGTCCTAGGGCGTGAGACTTTGGGTCGGGGGATACAACTGGATACAACCAGTACCTCGCCCAGGCGGCCCTCACCTGCTTTGCTCAACAGGGGCCTTCTGGTTGGATTGCAAGATTGCAAGGGGTAGCCAAGGAAGAGGGAAAGAAGTGGCCGTGGCCTTAAGTACCATCCCACCATTTGCCTGGATGAGACGTGGGTATCTTCGGAAAACCACTCCTAGAACGGCTGAGGTGGGAATCGAACACCCCTCTCAGTTGGCCTCCGGAGGCTGAGTGGATCCCGTTTCAGCCCTCGTACCACTTCTGAAATTATACTGTAGAGCGGGGAATAGAACGAGGGCCTCCGGGGATGGCAGCTAATCACATTAACGACTACATCACAGAGCGGGCCAAATTACTTTCTTACTCTATTTATTTACTTTTTATTTGTTTGTTTTTTGTTTGTTTGTGTATTTATTTATTTATTTATTTATTTATTTATTTTATTATTTGTTTGTTTGTTTGTTTGTTTATTTGTTTATTTGTTTGTTAATTTGTTTATTTGTTTGCTTGTTTACGAATGTGTTGCATTAAAAGGTTTCATCCGTTGAGCCATATCCCGGTTGTTTGTGATACACCTTGCTTGTATTTCCTGGCGCTGCAAACTATGGCAGCAGTTACGTAACACGTTAATCTCGCTAATGTACTTTTACAGTAGCTAGATTGCAAATTATGTGACCTGAGTCACCTCAACGCGTGTTGTAAAGTCAAATCTCACCGGACATGAACTAAAAAAGAAAGATGTTATCTGAAATGATAATATATTAATGGGTATGGCATTGTGGAGGTGAGGAAAGTATGAAATACCGCTGAGGATCAACCGCAAGTAATGTTTTAGACTGATTGTATGGAATAAGAAGTATAGGGGTATAAAAACTGATGATTACATGAAACAATCTCGAGGAAACTCGCTCCCAATTAGATACACACAATATCACAGAGTCTATATCCATTTCTATGGACTATTTTGCGTAAATGAGCCCGTGTGGGTGGGGGACGAAGGCGAAGAATACGCCCACGATACCCTCTGCCTGTTGTAAGAGGCGACCAAATGGGGGACCAAGGGATGATGGAATTAGTACCATGAGACTATTTGTGATTATACCATTACGTAAGGAACACAATGGGTTGACGTTACCTATGAGTAGTACCACTATATAAAAAACACCACGGGTCTACGTTGCCTCTGATTAGTACCATTATGCAAGGAACACCATGGGTTTGTGCTGCCTGTGTGTGATATCATAATCTGTGATACGCCGTGGGTTTGCACTGCCTTAAGTCAGTACCACCAGGTGAGCGGCACTAAGAGTTTACGTGGTCTTTGATTAGTTGTACCATGTGAAAAACACCATGGGTCTGCATTACCTGTGATTAGCTCGTACCACTATAGGAGGAACACCAAGGTGCTGCTTTACCAGTTATTAGTACAATTATGAGGGGCCGATGACCGGGATTTTGGACCTTTTTTTGTAACAAGCATCATCTCAGATTATGAGAGGCATTGTGAATTGGATCCACTGATTGTATTGGATTCATGGTCATTTCTTCACGATCATTCGTTTCATATTTTATTCGGTGGAAATATTTTGAAGTTTTAATTATCGTTTCATTTCGTTTTACCTCGTAGCATTAGGGGCGATGACCTAGCTGTTAAGCCCCTTTAAACAACAATCATCACTATTTGCGTAAATGAATGATGACTTCAATATTTTCAGTCTGTCGAAAACGCTAATTATAACACTGTAACATATCTGTGAAAAAGACACACCGGGCGAGTTGGCCGTACGGTTATGGCCGCGCAGCTGTGAGCTTGCATACGGGAGATAGTGTACCTTAATTAAGGCCACGACTGCTTCCTTCCCCCTTCTAGCCCTTTCCTATAACATCGTCGCCATAAGACCTATCTGTGTCGGTGCGACGTAAAACAGATTGTAAAAAAAGCAAGTGGTCGGAAACAACGTGAGCGTTAGAGATAAATAATTTGAAAATGTAGGCAGTACCAAGAAATCAGCATCAAACACACCCATACCGTGGGTTTCTAGCCGGTGTCCCCGTAACGTACTTACTACGGCGAGATCCTGTCAGCTCGGAGGTGCGTGTTCATATCCCTGTACTGGTGAAATTATTTTTATTCGATAGGTAATCTAAAGGTGGTCTCAAGCCACATGGTTGCAAGAATGTGACAGCTGACAATGTGTCCTTAACAAACCATGGAAAAATGATCTACCACCCCAAGGCATGCTGACCTACTTCGGCAGGAATGGAACCTCGGACCCTGTGAACAGGATACGAGGACGTGTGCTATACAGCCAAGAAGTTGTACGTATCCTCAAGAGCTGGAACGGGCGGGTGTTTCAAGGCTCTCTGTGAGTGACATGACCATTACAAGTGGCTCGCGGCACGACGGGAAGTTCTAAATTACTGGAGAGAACAGAACAGCAGTGATGTCCCAAACTTCACAAGTGAGCTGCATGACACGCTACTCCACGTAAGTACGGCCATTTGCTCATAATGTTCACACCTACCACTTGTGGGTGGGGGTGGGGGGCGCAGACGAAGAATATTCCCACGGTATCTTCTTCCTGTCGTAAGAGGTGACAAAGGGATGGTGGATTTGGAACCATGAGATTACCGTACGATTACGTCAGGAACACCTTAGGTCGAAGTTACCTGCAATTAGTGTCACTGAGTGAGGAACTCCATGGGGGTGTGATTAGTATCATTCGGGAAGGAGCACCATGGGTTTACATTACCTGTGATTAGTACTACTATATGAGGAACAGTAAGGGCCTACATTACCTATTATAAGTACCACTATGTGAGGAACACCATTGGCCTGAGTTACCTGTCAGTGGTACCATTATGTGAGGAACATCATGGGTCTATTTTACCAGTGATTAGTACCCTTATGAGTGTCCGGTGACCTAGCTGTTAGGCCTCTATAAACAACAAACATCTCAGAAAATGAGGTATTGTGTCTCGGATCCACTGATTGTTCTGGATTCATGGTTACTTTGCATCATTATTCGTTTTACATTCTAGTCAGTCGATACATTTTGAAATTGTAATTATGGTTTCTTTTCGTCGGTCGTCATACCGTTAGCGGCCGATGACGTAGGTGTTAGGCCCCTGTAAACAACAAACATAATCATCGCCTGTTTATACCTTGATCTACCCCTGCCATTCTTACCACCTACACTTCCCTCAAAAACCAACTGAACTACAGCTGGGTGTCTTAAACGTCTCCTATCATTCTATCTCTACTTCTCGTCAAATCTAGAAAAATCGTTCTCTACTCACGAATTCGATTCACTATCTCTTTATTCGTGATTCTATCTACGGATCCTTCCTTTACCATTCTTCTGTAACACCATTAAGCGTCTATTCTCTTTCTTTCTGCGCTAGTTATCGTCCATGTTTCACTTCTCTACAATACCACGCTCCAACAAAAGTTTTCACAAACATCTTTCTAATTCCTATATCAATGTTCGAAGTGAACGAATTTATTTTCTTAAGAAAGGCATTCCTTGTTTGTGCTAGTCTGAATTCTATGTCCTTTTTTAAAAAAAATTCTTGAAGCCATTACTTACTTTTCAGTTTCGACTCAGTTGCTAGGCTCTTCTGAAATGGCTGAATGGTTAGCGTGCTGGTCTTTGTTCACAGGGGTCCCGGGTTCGATTCCCGGAAGGATTGAGAATTTTAACCTGAATCGGTTAATTCTGCCGGCACGGAGGCTGGGTGTATGTGTCGTCTTCATCATCACTTCATCCTCATCACGATGCGCAGGTCGTTTACGGGTGTCAAGTCACAAGACATGCACCTGGTGAGCCAAACTTGTTCTCGGACACTTTCGCCACTAAAAGCCTTACGCCAATCCATTCCAATTTTGAATAAGTACATTTATAAACTATCCAAATCAGAAAACGTGTGGTAACAGTATTAAACCCGGGAAAGAAATGATTCATTCTTAAAAGAACATCAGGTTTTATCAAATCACACTCAAATATACTTAGAAATGTAGGAACATTTATATTGTACCATTGCGGTATTCAGAGAAGTAATATTTCGGCCGAGTAAGAGTAAAATTAATTATCCGCGACGAGATTAAGCAGATTGAGATGTAATAGTAATCTCACAAGTCTAGGCTAATACCGTACCGAAATAGACTTACCATAAAGGCGGTGTATAAAAAAACAAAAGTATGAGATTCGAATTGTTGAAGGGAGTTAACACTGAAAAAATAATATCTACTGGAAACCTTTGCATTCAGTAGCACAGAAATGAAGCTTCAAATTTAATACCCAAATAGCGTCGAGAAAAGAATATTAAAAGTAAATACCGTAGCGAAGCTGAATTTTCAATCCAACAAGAGACATTGTGAAAGTTACATAAGAAATACTTAATATCAACGCAGATCAATAACAAGATCGGAAAACCAACTAGCTACGAAACGCCAACACATCGAGGCGGCTGTAAGGAAGAAATAGATCGAAATACAGAGTAACATCACCAAAATCTACTAAAAAGAATAATATACCAGATAAAATTTGTGAATGCAGTAGATATATGAAGAATTTGATATTAAAATAGGGACTAAACCAAGCACTTCATTAAGAAAATGAAATAATTACTTGGAATGCTTTAGAGATGATTGACTTATGTCAGCAAGTTCCCATTGTATTTTATGATTCTATGACCGAGTACAGCAACATGGCGAATCTGTAAGATGAGGGAGTAGACTTCAAGAGACGACACGAGCTAAACCAAGATGATCCCATATCGTAGATGACCGCAGGGCCAGATACCAACCATGGACGTCACTCAGAGGTGAAGAAGGAGCAGACCTATGCCAGTCCCCATGCAACAGGAATAAGACAAGTTTCTAATAAAAATATACATCTTTAGTGGATATTTGTCTTGACCTCATGTGATTGAAAGTTCGGTGTGGTACCGCTTAAGTCGTCAGAAAAATAACCAGTGTTATATGTTCTCGCGAGTAACTTCACAAGGGATCTATTTATAAGGAGTCAGGTAGTCTTCTTTACATATAAGCAAATCCCAAACTACTGGACAGAGAAGATTCAGCCTAAGTTTCATTCTGACATAACTAATTCTGTAGTTCTTATTATAAAAATAGGTTGGAAGTGAATTATATTCCAAGTCATATGATTGTAGGCAATGCGATTCAGAACGCATATATAGGGTATACGTTCTTGTGTTAAGGAAAGTTATGTAATACTAAAACGACATAAGATAAGAGAAAGGTTACGATGTATTGGCAAGCTAAAGATAAAATTGAGAAATTTTGTGTGTATAGGAAGGTATTTATGAGTCAAGAGAGTTTATTAACCCTAAGAATAGTTATAGATATCAAGAAATATGAATTGAGATAGATGGTTTACGATAGTAATGTGTTACGTGAAGGAAATGAATAAAAGAGTGAATATAAAGTTATTCTACGGCGAGTTGAAGCAAAAAATTGAATGTATCGAATATTTAATAGAAAGAATGATACAAATAAGGATCACAGGAGATTTGAATTCTAAAGTTGAGGATAATCGAGCAACCAGATGCTGTAGAGTTAATTCAACGTATGTTAACTTGTAAGAATTAGGAAGATAGGCCACAGTCATAGAACAAAAGCATATCCCTCTTACAACAAGCAACTTATTACACTTGGAACTTGTAAGATAGAAACACATCTGTATTCTTTTAAGCAGACCAAGGCACAAAAAAGGGTATGCAGCGAACCAGCTCACTGCATGTGATTAATATTAGGCAGAAAGGAACTGCTCATAACATTAGTTGTTTTACGCGAGAAATTATTCTATTCAGTTGCATTTAAGTTGATACATGTTAGATTATACTTTATAATTGTGTTGTTGTGCACATGAACACTAATTCTAAGATATTATTATAGATGATGGATTAAATTTAGGTACTGTCAGCGTATTTTGAGCTGACATAAATGGAAAGTTATCTTATATCCTGCACCTTGTGAAACCATGCATGAGCATAACACCACAAACATAAAGGAAAGAAATTAAGCCATGAAATGACATATTAGTGAACTGTGCTACCTTCATACAGATTTGTTAGATATTGAAATGTTACGAGTTGAGAAAGTGTTTGTGTAAATTAATTCATCTTTTTTTTAAGGAGAAGAGTGTATAAATCCATGAAATGAAATGGCGTATGGCTTCAGTGCCGGGAGTGTCCGAGGACAAGTTCGGCTCGCCAGATGCAGGTCTTTTGATTTGACATCCATTGGCGACCTGCGCGTCGTCATAAAGATGAAATGATAATGAAGACGACACATATGCCCAGCCCCCGTGCCAACGAAATTAACCAAAGATGGTTAAAATTCCCGACACTGCCTGCAATCAAACCCGGGACCCCTGTGACCAAAGGCCAGCACGCTAACCATATAGCCATGGAGCCGGACTATAAATCCATTATTATAACTGATTAACGTTGAACATAACAGAGAGTTTAGCTAATTTCAGTGCAATTTCAATGTTAAGTAAGTGAGAAAGACCGGATGGAGATGATCATTACTAATGAATTTTATGTAAGACTCATTGATTCATTAACCAGTTCTGAGTTTGATAACCCATATTAACTTTATTTTTCTCTTCCTAAATATTATTTCCATACTTTGTATAATAAATAATGCTAAGCTTAAAGTTATCTTCAGGCGTCTATTTATGAATCCTACGTTAGTAGAAGTGGCGATAGTATTAAGACGACAACTTTTCGAGTACATTAAGCCACATATAGGTCAGATGGAGACGATCGTCAGAGTGAATGATAGTTGGGTAACGTTGTAGACGGCACATCGGTATCCACTTTCCTCTTCGGAATCCACGTTAAACTAATCGAATCAACCCTGAGAAGCTAGCTGGGAATATGTATCTGTATTTAAATCCTTAAATACTTGCATTTTGGAACCTATCACTTCCCTCACTTTAGCATAGAATGCGCGCTGTTGCAATACTTGTCGTTAGTATGATTCAGGTATAATTCTGTTACCGTACGGTTTATATTTTAGAGGTTTCCTTACATAACCATCTGGATACTTACAGCGATCCCCATTAGGAACATTTACCCCATCAATGCAGTAATTAAAACTGAGAGGAAATCCCCTGTTTGCGAAACTCACAACCTGACTTTTAACCCTGTTTATAATCAAACCATTGCCTACTGTCCATCTCACAACATTGTTGAGGCCTTTTTGCAGTTGCTTACAATCTCGTAAATTTATTTATTACTCTGCACAGTATAACATCGTCCGCAAAACACGTTATCTCTCATAGTCCAGTTCTTTACGCATGTCATATGTGCATAAGAACACGGAAATGTCCAATAATGTTGCGTTGAGGAATAGCCCCTGTTCATTATTACAGAATCAGATAATTCTTCACCTGCTCTAATTGTCAAGGTTCTATTTTATAGAAATATAGCCACCTATTCAGTTACTATTTGTGTAGTCTAACTACACTCATTCTTGTCCGTAGTCTCCCATAATCTTTCCTATCAAATGTCTTATATTGGTCAATCGTTACTCAGTCCATTTCACATCCTGACTCAAAGATATTTACTGTACATTGCTGGGGTCCTACAAGTTGAGCTTCAGTGGAATAACCTTTCCTCAACTCGAACTGCCTTCTATAGCACCAGTTATTAATAGAGACCGGACTTTCATGCACTAATAGGTTAGAATGCAAAGTTACTGAAGCGAGCAACAGGTACAGTCTACCTTCACAACGTTTGTGATATGTAGATTGCATAAACATTAGAGGTACGGCCCAGCAGAACCCCTATAATTTATGTTACCCTTGCTACATTGTGAAAGAGCGGGTGGCGACACTTTCTACTAACCAAATCAGTTTGCAATCTAACATGTTACTGCACAAAAGTCTGGGCTTTACTTATTAATTTCGCAAACATGTCTAATACAATCAGAAATAATGCTTTCCCAGAACTTACAAACAACAAATGTCAGCTCTACCTCTCACCGAAACTTCATTATTGGTTAAAAAATCTTTCCATGGTATTCTGAGCATTTTCCTATGTAACCACATTTCACAGGCCACTAATCTGTTCAAGGGGGAAGCACATGGCCATGTGACGAGATCTGTAAATTATATTTACAGCCTCGTTAATTTGGTTACCCCATACTTTTAGATAAAATTGTAGAAATACGACCTTATTCCAAGCTCTAATGAAGAGTTGCTCATCCTGCGTGTATGTTCACCATGGAAGGGAGGGGAAGGATGTGAATTCCATGATAAACAATCGCAAATCTCTTTACTACGGAGATGTAAGTCCTTCCTTGTCCGCGAATGTCCCGGTGGGAAAGGAAATGTCTCAGAATTTCTGGTGACTCACCGCAGACAATATGCTACACAGTAATGATTCACTCAACTGGGAACTAGACTTCAACAAGTGGAATAAACGAATTGGATGTGCTATCGCGTGGGCTCCTTAATTGAGAAATCTCCTTCCACCTGTCAACTTCCTCTGCCCACTGCTCACTACTTCATCCAGTGTGATCCACAACAATTCTCACAGAGCTTTGTTCTAAACCGAACGGAACAAACCGTGCGCGGGACAGCTGCCGTTTCGTAATCCCTCTGTGGGAGTTCTTGAACACGTCAGTGTTAGAGTAGGCTACATTAAAACACAAAGACCTTCATGAAACGGCCAAAATACAGTATTATAGCACAAAGGCGATAAAGGAAATCAAAGAGAAATTTGGAGAAGGAATCACAATCCAAGGAGAGGAAATTTTTTTTGCTAGATTTTTTTTACGTCGCACCGACACAGATAGGTCTTATGGCGACGATGGGATAGGAAAGGGCTAGGAGTGGGAAGGAAGCGGCCGTGGCCTTAATTAAGGTACAGCCCCAGCATTTGCCTGGTGTGAAAATGGGAAACCACGGAAAACCACTTTCAGGGCTGCCGACAGTGGGGTTCGAACCTACTATCTCCCGAAGCGACTGCAGCTATCGAGCTCGGTGAGAGGAAATTAAAACTGAGATTTCTTTCTTTCTTTCTTTCTTTCTTTCTTTCTTTCTTTCTTTCTTTCTTTCTTAATTCGTTTACCGTCCAGGGTTAAATTTTCCCTCGGACTCATTCCGACCATCTCAAGGGCAGTATCCTGGGGGCTTGATACTTTGTATTGAGGGGTACAACTGGGCAGGAGGACCAGTGCCTCGCCCAGGTGGCTTCACATACTATGCTGAACAGGGGCCTTGTGAGGGGGGTGGGAAGATTGGAACGAGTAGACAATGAAGAGGGAAAGAAGCAGTAGTGGCCGTAAGTTAGGTACCATCCCAGTATTTGCCTGCATGAGAATTGGGAAACCATGGAAAACAACTTCGAGGTTGTCAGAGGTGGGAATCGAACCCTCCTCTACTCAGTTGACCTCCAGAAGCTGAGTGTACCCCATTCCAGCCCTCGTAGCACTTTTCAAATTTCGCGGCAGGGGCGGGAATGGAACCCAGACCTCATGGGGTGGCAGGTACTGTAATCACACTAACCACTACACCACAGAGGTGGAAAAAACTGAGATTTTCAGATGATATTATTTTATCTAAATTTGTAGAAGATCTGCATAAATTCCTGAATGGTACGGATACAGTCTTGGAGAACGAATAAATAAATAAATTCCAAACAGAAGTAACGGAGTGCAGTCGAATGAAGTGCTGCAGGAAATATTAGAATAGGAAATGAGGTATTCAAGCAAGTAGATGAATATAGTTTACTTCGTCTACTAAAAAAAACGAATGGCAGTAGAAGTACGGACATAAAATGCAGGTTACCACAAGCGAGTAAGGCATTTCTTAAGAAAATAAATTTGCCTGTATAAATTATTTCAACCCCTTATTCTCCGTATAAATCAATGCTTCAACAGATTTGTCTTCTTCGAGTCCATCTTTATCTTCATATTATGGTTTTTCCTACCTTTAAAAGCTCAACTTAAGCTTATTCGTCTGCTTATGTCACTCCACGCCATCTCTACTCTGACCGCTCTGAACATACAACTTAGTCGAGCATCTACGTCTCCTTACTATCAATAGTATTCCCAGCTAGAAATTTGCAAAATTTTCGTAACACTACTCCTTTTTAGGAAATCATCCAGGACTAACAGTGATGCCTTCTTTTGAAAATGTTCCATTTGTCATATCGAGTAGTCCTGGTGTGAGTCCAATAGAATGGAAACATAGTCTAATGGGGGTCTTGCCAGAGACTTATATGCCCTTTCATTTACATCTTAACTACAAATCCTAAATACCGTCATAACCATTTGAAGAGACCTATAACCTTTGTTTAAAACCTCGTTAGTTTTTCCTACGGAGCGAATTGTCCGTGCGGTTAGGGGCGCACTGCTATGCGCTTGTATTCCGGAGTTAATGGATTCCGAACACACTGCCGGCAGCCCTGAAGATGCCTTACTGTAATTTACTATTTTAACATCAGGCAGATGGTGGTGTTGTATCTTAAGTCCATAAGACCTATCTTTGTAGGTGTGACGTAAAGCAAATAGTACAAAAATGAGATCATTTCTTGTATTAACCCGTAGGTACTTTGTGATCTCCATGGGGAAGTATCGCCCCACCAACACTGCTCTATATAGTTATAAAATCATCCGCAAATAGTGATTCCAGTTCTTTACTCGGGAGCTGCCCTCAGGGAGCGTTACATCACATCAAGGGTCAGAACACCGTAAGATCTTTATTAATGAGCATGCCTTGAGGTTCATGAAGAAGTCCGCTGTGTAGCAGAAATTGGAAGTAACCATCGTATTGATATAACTGCCATCAATCGGAGGCAGCATGGCATAAATCATTGAGCCTACGATAAGGTTTCAAGACTCTTTCCCAGCCAGATGACGTAGATAAGGAAAAATAGGATACATATGTGCCAACAATATCCCACTTCCAGAGAGCCTACAGCGTCAGGAACATACGAGTGAGAGGACTGCTTCTGGGTGCTGAAGGGATCATCCCCAGAAATTTTGTCGAATGGCGGCAATCGTACAGACTGGACAGAAATATTCAAGACAAAATTGTTACCACGATTATAAAATTCTCAGTGGCAATAATACGGAACCATTTGTATGGAAAACAGTGTTTAATTTCCTCCCGCCAGCATAAAAAAAGAAAATATTCTTCAGTACATTGATATTTCTTCTATGAAAGTCAATTATTTTTTCAAAGAACTCTTAAGCTATTCTGTATCTTTTAGCAAACAGGTATTCGTGTTCGAAATAAAAAATAAGTAAATAAATAAAACAAATGTCCAATAATACTGCCAAGCGGGACTCTCCTCTTAATCGTTAATGGATCAGCTAACACTTCACCTATTCTAATTCACTGAGGTCTGTTTTCTAGAAATGTTGCCACCCATTCAACCACTCTTTTGTCTAGTCGAATAGCCCTCATTTTTCATCAGTAATCTCTCAGGAAGTAATTTTTCTGTTGCCGCGGCAGGAAGGCTTGGCAGGAAGGTAGCTCTTGAAAAGAGAGAGAGAGAGAGAGAGAGAGAGAGAGTTGAAAGAAGCGTGTTTGTTATAAATCACAAGAGCAGTCAATTTATTTAGAACTGGGATGTAACTTTGAAAAAGCACAATAAGAAATGAACTGTTCCCGCCGAGTCCCACTCCTTGGCTTAGTGGTGAGCGTAGTGGTCTAAGGGACAAAGGTTCGATTCCCGACAACGTCTGGGAATATAGACGTATCTGGTTAGTTCCTCCCACTCGGGGACTGGGGACATATCGTAAAACTAACCACCACATAAAACATGAAATAGGCAATACATCCCTCATAGTCATACACTGAGGGTTGATGATAGGAAAGACATCCAGCCGTAAAACTGGCCTAATCTACATTAGTGCAGATCACCGGGCGAGTTGGCCGTGCGGACCTGTGAGCTTGCATTCGGGAGATAGTGGGTTCGAAACACACTGCCGTCAGCCTTGAAGATGGTTTTCGCCTTTTCACACCTGGCAAATGCTGGGGCTGTGTCTTACGGCCAGGGCCGCTTCCTTCCCACTCCTATCCCTTTCTTATCCCATCATCGCCATAAGACCTATCTGTGTCGGTACGTCGTAAAGCAACTTGTAAAAGAACTTAAAATGAGATGTCCAGAAGCAAAATTCTGTGAGTGCACCAGAACTTTATTTTCAGGAAACGCGAAAAACTTCTATGGCTAGCAGATATTCAAAATTCCTATTCCTTGTAGATTTATCTTCGTTTATGGTCTATTTTACTGACAATCTTTAAAAAATTCGGGTATTTTCAGTTATTGCCAAAATGGTTTGGATTCAGAGTTTTGCTTCTGTTCCTACGTATCTACAGAGGTTTGCTTGTGTAGAGATATTGCCATAACGTAACTGAAAATAGATGCATTATGTTGCTTTAAAGGAGAAAATAATTTATTAAATAACTTCAAGTAGGCCTACTGTAACTGTGATTACAAACTATGACATCAAATGGATTCCTGCAAGAAATTAAAAGGCAACCACCTTGCAAATTCTGTCCTGTCCCATCCAAATTACACAGGCAACTCATTCTCTTCTGGATGAATTTCAAACTCTAAGTCCTCCTCTGCATTGTTCCCGGCTGTTTGAGGGTCGATCAGATTTTTATAGAAGGAAACATCTTCGTTCTTTTTCCAAGTCTCCCCGTAATTCTTTCTGAGTAGAAAATCAATATCACTAACTTTTGCTTCCTTTAAAGCTCTTCCGATTAGCATAACATTCGGCGTCATGAGTGAGTAGACTTTCCTACTATTGTTTCTTTCTGTTTCACAGCTGTGTGCAGCAGTACCAACTCGACACAAGCTGAGAACTAACGAGCATGGTGAAAAAACTGGGAAAACAGCATTATTCAGACACAGAACATAATGTGCATTAAGCTAGTGGATTCGATCACTTTTGCTTTGCAATCAGAAGTGGATACACACAGTGGCGTATACTGAGAGATACCAAGGCTATCGGTGAAGCCGAAACCTCCAGTGAGAACGATGGAAATCTAAAGCACATTATAATGTAAGCAGCCGACACATCATTCCATTTACAAAACTTGAAAGCAATGAGATAAATCGTCGCACGTATTTCTGAGCATGGCACCGGACACTGATATTGCAGTTCAAGGGCTGTATCCCATCCCGCTCGCGTCACGTCGCGCGACATGCTGCTTAAAGACCGATAGGCGCGGGGATAGGTGTGATAGGATTCGCTTCGTCAGATCGAAACTGCTATCAACCATGCGTTCCTCGTTGTATATACTTCCTCACCTCATACTTCTGACTTAATTATATAGATAAAATAGAGTGCTGGTATTTCACTCCCGTTTACTTCTATATCCTTGTAGGAACACATTTCAGGGCTGCTGCTATAGGAGTAATATAGTTTTCTCTTTATAGGTATATCTGCTAAAATGAAACGCATTCGTTCATGTTTAGTGTTTTCTTTTCTTGGTTGGAATAGAATCTGTGATCATGGGTCGGACACCACCGATGATCTCTCGAGGAAGCTAATAAACCAGTGAACGATGGGTACGACCACTGGTAATGTTGTACAATTCAACATTTTAATTTAATGACAATAATAGTAAGGATAATAATGGTGCATGACACCTGTACAAGCTTGGTGGTGACCTAATGAGGACAAAATGAATCACGAAAACGTCGTAAACACCCAGTCCCCAAGCCAGGGGAATTAAAAGTACGAGGGGGTTGATATTGAGAATTGAACCGGGGCCATCGGACCAAAGGCAAGCATTCTATCCATTTAGCCACAAAGCCGGACTTTAATTTGCTAAACCTCAGGCTAACATCTCCACCGATCAGGTGTTTAGTATTGACAGCAGCAGAGGCCAGGGCAGTAGCTTGTGAAGCAGCCTGAACAACACAGCAGGCTTCTCTGTTGGCTGCAGGTCAAAACGCTTAAGGCTTGAAGTTCACTAAACCAACCGTCGAAAAGGGATAACGTAAGTCTAGTGGTAGCACACGTCTTGATACCAGCATACGCCACTGATGTGTATTAAGTTAGTTTTTCACCTGCAAACCACGTTAGGCAATGGCGATAGGTAAGGGTTCACCAAGTTCTGCTTCTTTCGGATGAAAATGGATTAATTTTGCTTTGCAATCAGAAGTGGATACGCGCACTCTTGCATGTATAGGTTGTTTTCCAGGTGCGTTTTATAATAGGGGCTTAACGTTAGAACGTTCAGGGACACCAATGGAGGTGGGCCTGAGCCTTTAAGGGCCCCGCAGATTCCACGCAAAAGGATAATATTTTCATCCAGCCTAATATTATTCGCACGGAAATGGTCAGGGCGGTTATGTAGAATCAGTCGAAATTGTTCGACAATTTGCACGTAGAGGAATTGCCACTTGGTTGTTACAATTGTGTTGAGTAGAACATAGCACAGCTATAAACAATGTTTGTGCTTGCCGTTTGTACTGACACCGCGACACGCTCCTCACAAGAGAGCTACATCAAATTATTTTAAAATAATTTACAGCAGTTATACGTTATAATTTCAAGGTAACGATCTATCGGTATCCACAGTTCCTGAGAAAACTGACATGATAACCATCCATCGTGTCCGGCCTTTGTTGTTATTTCGTTATTTACATGCCAGATAGCAGCATTTTGCACGGAATAAGATGATCATAGTTTTAACTCACGTTATACTCTGCGGGAACTGCCGACTATCCGAATTTATCGATAGTCCTAGAGTTTAAAACATGTGCTCGCTGGAGTTCGGTGTCTTGTTTATGTTGGCGACAAACATGAGAGCATTTCTCTCTGTTTTTGTTGATGATACTGATTATTTAGGGAAATTAACGTATCATATGCATATGCTATGCTATCATATGCTATTTCATTAATTAAATAGTTTTCTTAGGTAATTAGGTGCATATTGTAAGCGAAGTGCTAGATATAGGCGAGTTGAATATAGGCCTAGTTCATGTATGTTAGGCTTGGTTACTTATCACGTGCGACATGGTGAAAAGAGTTACTTTAGCTGACGATATAACTGAATATATTTACAGTTATTCAAAGTGATGTTTCTTTGTCCGAATCAGAAAGTTTAGACGATGATGATAATCCAGCACGCGCATATAATCTTGATGTGTACCATGCTAGTAAGCAAGAATATGACCTTTCTACTAACATCAAACATAAATGTATGCATTGAACACCAATTCTCAGAATTACTTCAAACTTTTCAAAGTCTGAATCTTGTAACTTTATTTCCACATTTGTTACTTTTTTTTAAATTTTAACTCTTCTGGTTTAGGGGCATAAATTACATGCACTGATAATAATTGATGTATACCCACCTGTTGCCATTTCTTGATGGATGCAGCATTTTTGTGTCCGTCTCTTGGCACAAGCCAGAGCAAGCTGTAGCTTCCACCGAAGTCCCAATCTCATCCATGGCTGTGACAGTATGGATGCTGCTGGGGTATGGATGTTGCTGAGTAATTACATTTGGAGCACAACTAGTGTCTGAGTGTTATGAAAGGTGTTGCTCATAGGATCAGTCGTGCTTCAGTAGCACTTTCTGGTCCAATGAGGAAAGCAATGGCAAATTACCTCACTCCTCATCTTGCCTAGTACGCCTCATTTGGGTTCTGCCGTTCGTTTTTGCGGTTTCCCTATAACTGCATAGCCTTTCGTGGTGCTATTTCAGGATCCAACTAGCCTCTGGACTGATGACCTAACAGACAGACACTGTAAGTTTACAAACTTTCATGTTGATATCTTTATTGGTGTCCCTTCCATGTAATTTTAAAGGAAATGGCTGACAGTTTTCACACATCCATCAGCTGAGAGCTTGAAAGCGAAAAATATATTTCAGTTAAAATGTGATGTATAATAATTCGAATAAGGAATTCGTGTAGTAACAATCAGTCAATCCAGTTTCGAATGAGCTATCTTTTACGCGAAGGCATATTAGCTGTGCCTTGTGATATTTTTAAAACTTCAAACATTTTTATGTAATGTTGTTCGTATGCATTTCTGTGTTGTAATAGAATTAAATTATTATAACTGAGACTTCGCTGCCGCTTGTAGAGTAGGTTTCCATTTCTGTTTTTACTGAATAATGAAACCAATTTTAAGTACGAACAACTAAATAGAGCACGGTTGGCAGTTTAGCCTTTCAACCACGGAAGCAGTCAAATAAGCCTATTAAACATTTTAAATAATCTTACAATAATTACAAATCACTTTGTTTATATAATTTAATAATATATTGCATCATTTCCACCTGCTGTAATTAAATTACAATTTACTGGTGGACCCGTGCTGTTCCGCAGGTCGGATAACTCGTCTTGATACGCCTGTCGCAGTTATATTGTTTTGCCTGACCCTTTCAGTAGTTTCATGAACATTTAATATCAATACATAATAACGGATTCATTCGTAATATAGTTTCCAACATTTCTTTCCATACAATATTATCTGTACTTCGATGATTCGGCCGTATCTGGATCTTAATATTTTTTAAACGATCTTGCCCGAGATAGTGCAAGATACATTTTACCGTGGATGAATACTGGTTCGGGTAAATTGACTACCCCATTTATCAAGAGTTCGTCCCTGCGCTTTATTAATGGCCATACAGAAGCTAGTCGACTTGATACCTTCCAGTCTGTACGTACGCAGACTGTTTTCTCTTAGCAGCATGTAAATTATTACGAACGTTCTGCCATCTGTTGAGTATATTCAAAAGCTGGAGAAGGTCATAGAATCAAAGAGTATCTAGCAGAAATAGTGTTATTCCATCAACAGCGAAAATGTATAATCTCTGGTTTGGCAAGTAGTAATCAGACATGGCTGCATTCAATGATATTACCAAGGATGGAGTCCGACTCGTTGGCTGAATGGTCAGCGTACTGGCCTTCGGTTCAGAGGGTCCCGGGTTCGATTCCCGGCCGGGTCGGGGATTTTAACCTTCATTGGTTAATTCCAATGGCCCGGGGGCTGGGTGTTTGTGCTGTCCCCAACATCCCTCCAACTCACACAACACACAAAACACTATCCTCCACCACAATAACACGCAGTTACCTACACATGGCAGATGCCGCCCACCCTCATCGGAGGGTCTGCCTTACAAGGGCTGCACTCGGCTAGAAATAGCCACACGAAATTATTATACCAAGGATGGAAATCACATAACACATCAGGATATTAATGAAAGTGTTAGTCCCTTAGCAGTCCGGCCCCGCAGTGTAGGGGGCAACGCGTCCGTCACTCGGCGGCCCAGGGTTCGATTCGCGGCCTGGTCAGGGTTTTTTTTAATTGTAATGATTAATATCCCTGGCCTGGGGCTGGGTGTTGGTGACGTCCTTAATCTTCCTTTCCTGACAGACAACATTCTACACTACCGCCATTCCAATTACACGCAGGTTTATACAATATGGTGCCAGTGGGGAAAGTGATCCACTTGGGTCGACGCCCCGAACAAATAGCATTTAAAAAATCCCTTAGCAACCTGCTAAGTGCAAAATGTAATGCGGGTTAAGGTAAGCCTTCGCCTGCAACTATTAGGTTTGTTGAACTTGGAGACCTGTCAATGTCTCATGATTTACAGACAGGTAATTCCGGAGAAAATAAAACAGAAATGAAGCAAATCGGTCCAGTGGAACAGACGGACGGATTTGCCAAAGCTGTTTTTAGTAAACTATTATAATATATAGACGTTCGTTATTACTACATTTTATTTGAGGAAGTCCGTATTTGGCAGGCGGCCCCGTACCATATTTGTTACGCCCCTGAACAGACGGATGCAGTGTTTCTTGTGCTTTGAGGACCTAGTCAACACACGGAGTATAGAGACCATAATGGTGGCAACATCTCATTTTCAAGAAAAAGTGCATTTACTACAGATAATACATTATCTGTTTAACATACTGTGAGTTAGCTCGCCCTGCCGCAAGGGGATGTTTGGTCAGCGACCCCACGAGCCAGCCCGCGTTCTCACTCACTGAGCAATTAACACATTCCACTACTAACGAGCTGTTGTGCTGACATCATCGCGTCATTGTTACAGCAGCTGGACCGGTGTTGATGTAAACAAGTACCGACCGCTTCTTGCGCTCTTCCTTCCGGACAAGAAATACATTTTCTAGCCACTTGTCATCTCTCTGAGGATGGTCTACTGCAGTGATGACCTATTATGATAAAAAAGATGTTGGTAGCTTTTCAACTTCTACAATGATTTACAGAGGTGTGCAAATTATTAGCCTCAAGTATCGCGTGCAGTCCGGTTTACTTGGCAAAACACTATCATTGAAACACTCTTCCTAGTGGATGATTCGCTGCCTGTAAATAATTAAAAGAAAACCATAATAGTCATGCTTCAGTAACTTCCTAAAACTAGATAAATATTTATCCTTTTGACTGTTATAAATTCACACCATGAACTTTTTCTTTCCTTGCTTCTGATTTTGAAAAAGAATTTCATTTACCGTACTCCAGTCACTACCATACTTCTCCGGAACTTCCTTGGCCTAAATTAGCCTTTTTGTGTAGACGTGATTTTGTGTCCTTCTTACGGGATCTGCGTGCTATAGAATGGTAGCACAAAGATGTCTCCGAATAATAGAAAGTGATATATCCATACCATACGATTTCATATTGGAGTGCCTTCAGTGGATGCCCTTCTGTTCGCTTTAACTGTTTGTATGAGTTTTCTGGATATTCTCCGCGTCATTTTAGGCCACAGTTAATTTTTCGTTTTGTCACAAGCCTACAGTGCCGAATTTATTCGTCTCACTGCTGTCTGTGAAACAGCCAATTATCTTTAAATATCACACTGATATTATATTTGTTCTTTCAACAGGCATGCAACCAAGGCATTTTACTTTGATAAGTATGCTGTCTTCCCCGAAACTTCTTGTTCATCAGAAAAACAGTCGCAGAAGAAACAGTACTGAGGTCTCATACAGCAACGCCATCAGCTTTTTGTGAAACAATGAGGCCTTCTAATTCAGTACACACAACCCAGCTGGCAACATATCACATACCCTTTAACAAAGGAAGAATGATTCCGTTAATTATGTATCAGGCGACTAAACAAAACAGCTTATTAGGAAAGTGGAACATACAAGACAGCCAACTCCAGGAAAATAAACTTTCCTAAACACACATACAAACGAGCTCGATAGCTGCAGTCGCTTAAGTGCGCCCATTATCCACTATTCGGGAGATAGTGGGTTCGAACCCAACTGTCGGCAGACCTGAAGATGGTTTTCCATGGTTTCCCATTTTCACACCAGGAAAATGCTGGGACTTTACCTTAATTAAGGCTAGAGCCGCTTCCTTCCCACCCCTAGCAATTTCCTGTCCCATCATCGCCATAAGACCTATCTGCGTCGGTGCAACTTAAAGCAACTTGTAAAAAAAATCACCCAAGGGTACGAGCAATACACAAACAAAGGTCAGTGCATTGAGATATAAACATGCATCGTTTATTATTTAGAAATAAATCAAGGTAATCAAGAAAATGTGAAATTATGGTGAGTCTTATAATCTGCACATCTCTGTATAGTTCACTACGTCGGCTGGTCTGGATTACTTCAAGGTTGTTACTTACATTTTTGTTTCTCTACCTCATCCTTAGCAGACAATGCTATGATGATAAACAGGTTGAAAGGTCATATTGTAAGTTTCTCCAAGAGGAAAACTCCTCCCAGTTTTAATCACTGTGTTGGGGGGGTGATAATACCTCATGCGAATCACTGTAAGTACGTAGCTGCTTATATAAGGAGCGATCTTCATCGGGGTAATCATATTAAGGATGTTGTTAAGAAAATTTACAGATCTCTTCACTTCGGCTGTAACAGGTTAGAATGGAAACATACTAAAGCAAATAACAGGTATACTCTACCCGGACAACAGTTCAGCTATGAGATTTGCATAAACATTAGGGGCTCGGCCTTCTAGAACCCCTACAATTTATGTTACTCTCGCTACACTACGGAAGAGCTGGTAGTCGACACTTGCTACCAGGTAAGTTGGTTTGTATTCTAATGAATCGCTGCCTAAATATCCGGGTTCTAGTTATGAGGTTATTTAGGGTTGTAGTACGAATCAGCTTGAGCAGAGCTTGTAAAAGTAGGAAAGATCATAAAATTCAGATAAAGTTGGAGCTCAAGAGGGCAAATTTCTTTTACAGGAAGAGGAGTAAAGGAGTGGAATAATTTATCAAGGGAAATGTTCTGTAAATTTCCTAGTTCTTGAAAATTTTTTAAGAAAAGGCTAGGTAAAGAACAGACAGTGAATGTGCCATGTGGGCGACAGCCCTAAATGCAATTGATTGATTGATTGATTGATTTATTTATTTTCTTAAGAAAGGCCTTCGTTGCTTGTGCTAGTCTGTATTTTATGTCCTTCTTTCTTCTGCCATCGTTAGTCGTTCTGCTACTCAAATAACAATATTCATCTATTTACCTTAAGACTTAATTTCCTAATCTAGTATTTCCTGCATCACATAAATTTGTTCGACTGCACTCCATTGGTTTTTATCTGTATTTTCATCTTGTACTCCTTCACCAAGGCTGTGTCCATACCTTTCAGAAATTACTCACCATCTTCTGCTACTCAGATTAAACATTATCATCGGTAAATCTCAGTTTTGATTTTCTCTCCTTGGATTGTAATACATTATCCAAAGTCCTCTATGATTTCCTTTATCGCCTGTTCTATTTAAATATAGAAAAGAAGAGAGGACACACGGTTGCCTTGCCTCTCTCCTTCCTGGATTGTTCCTTTTTTTCGTATCCTTCGACTATGAATTTTTGGATCCAGGAAAGGTTACTGTATTCAAGGAAGTAAACTCAACTCGTGTTCTCGTCGGGAGGTGGTCCACAGCTCCTGTCAGGCACACCCTAAATATACTGTATATACCATTTTTAGCCACATACCAGCCCTCCTGCCATTTTAAGTATAGTCTCGGGGCCCCAGGAACGGCAGCTAATAATGCTGATATTAACGTACGGAGTCGGCCCCGCAGTGTACGGGTAAAGTGATTGCCTCTTACACGGAGGCCTCGGGTTCGATTCCTGGCCAAATCAGGGATATTACCTGGTTCTGAGGGCCAGTTTGAGGCCCACTTAGCCCACGTGATTACAATTGAAGAGCTATTTGATGGTGAGATAGTGGCCCCGGTCTGGAAAACAAAGAAAAACGGCCGAGAGGATACGTATTGCTGGCCACACGACACCTCTTAATCTGCTGGCCTTCGGACTGGGCAGCGATCGCTTGGTAGGCCAAAGCCCTTCGGGACTGTTGCGCATGGGTTTCTTCTTGGTTACACTGTAGAGGCAGGCTTCAAAGAAGTGAGACAACAAAACGTGAATTATTAGTAACCTTCACGTCCAGATCCCTTTAATGACATGTCTATATGTCGCAGGATAATTGTAATTTAGCCTTTTTGTAATAATCCTGATGCATTGCAGCCTAATTGCACAACGTAATAACATGTCTCTGACAATCCAAGAGGCTAGCTTCTTTACAATTTCTTTGAAACCTGTATTAAAGTTATATAATGATGAAGTACCAAATTCACTTTATAATTTCTTGAATCCTCTTTACGGGTTCTGTAAAACAAAAATGTAAAATATTCGGTAAAGAGCTGAAAAAATCAAAACAACAAAGTATGTAGCAAATGACAGGTTTCTATTGAAATTAATCCAGAATATAACTAAATTATTATTAATTAAATGTCACTTCAACCATTGAACAATCATCCTACATGCCTAGGTTACATTTCGAAACACATTCTAAAAGTCAAAAAGCAAAGTCATCTCCGTTCAAGCCATGAAGGCTTGGAAAGTAAAGGCTTCCACTATCCGTAACCTTGGCAATTGTTGGGGTAGAGTGGTTAACTCTACTCCCGGCCGCCTTTGCCCTCATGACTTAACTTTGTACTTATTTTAGGTGTAGGCTGAGTGAACCTCAGGGCCATGTGCACCTCCGGAAGTGCAAATCTCCTTTCTTAAATTTCTCGGCTTCCTGACGGGAAATCGAACCCACGTCCTTCCTCGTGAACCGAGCACGCCTTACCACCTCGGCCAGGCAGACCCTGGAATCACACTCTAAAGTTATGAATGAGATGGATATAATTCATTCTGGTTCGAGATGATACGAAATGTAACGATAATTACATTCATATATACATCATCATTATAGACAGTTATGCCTTACAGCATTTAGTCTACAAGCCTCTGTGAACTTACTGAGCATCGCCACAATCCTCTATTTGCAACTAGTGTTGTGGCCTCATTTAGTTCTATACCTCTTATCTTTAAATTGTTAACGTATAATCATCGTCGTCTTGGTCCTGCTCTACTTCTCTTGCCCTCCATAAGAGTGCTTTTTGCTAGAGGCTTTACGTCGCACGGACACAGATAGGTCTTATGGCGACGATGGGATAGGAAAGGCCTAGGAGTTGGAAGGAAGCGGCCGTGGCCTTAATTAAGGTACAGCCCCAACATTTGCCTGGTGTGAAAATGGGAAACTACGGAAAACCATCTTCAGGGCTGCCGATAGTGGGATTCGAACCTACTATCTCCCGGATGCAAGCTCACAGCCGCGCGCCTCTACGCGCACGGCCAACTCGCCCGGTCCTCCATAAGAGTGTCTATTATTCTCCTAGATAACCTATCCTCCTCCATCTGCCTCAAATGACCCCACCACCAAAGCCCGTTTATGTGTACAGCTTCATCCATCGAGCTAATTCTAACTTGGCCTTCATCTCCTCATTCGGAGTACTCTCCTGGCGTTGTTGCCACCTGTTTGTACCTGCAATTATTCTTGCTACTTTTATGTATGTTACTTCTAACTTATGTGTAATACAGTATATACCAAGTCCACCCAGTTTTCGCTCTCATGAAGCAAAGTTGGTCTGAAAACAGACCAATATAAAGACAGTATCGACCGGGAGATGATTTCCTTCTTACAGAATACTGTTGGTCCCAACTGCGAGCTCACTGCACCTTGATTCAGTCTCACTTACTATATTAACAACAATTCCAAAATTCATGCACTGACTAGAATTTAAAAAAAGTGAAAAATTATTATGTACTTCAAATTAAGCGGTAGATGCGACCCAGAATGCCCCACCCTCCCATAAAATAAATTAAAACTATGGTATAATCTGAGCAAGAGACTGCTTCCAAAGCACAGGTCTGAATCGATTATGCCTGTTGTCTGAAGAGGTCCAAAATCCAGGTCACCGGCCCCTCTTAATGGTACTAATCGCTGGTAGCCTAGACTCACGGTGATTCTCACATAGTGGTACTAATCACAGGAGCCGGCCAGAATCGTCTTCGATAGCTTCTTAAGCACGACATGTTACGGAATCCATACAAGTCTGTTATGTCTGCGATATTGAGAAAACTGTTGAAATTCCCATCAGATGCAACGTATTATCTCCACTCCACAAGAAAAAAGACGATGCACCTCTCCTGACCGGGGACACCTCTTGCATATTCACAGCAGATCAATATTTACGAACACCTGCCGGCCCGATAATTTCACCTCGTTACCACGGAGATAATGTGCTTCGTTCCTTTCGAGTGTGTCAGAGCTGCAACACAAAGGATTTCTTCAGCTGCTTTACGGTGATCAACATCCCTCGTTAATTACAGATCGATACTCGTGACGCGGTCGACGAGCAATTACAAGGTTTCACTCTCCTGAAACAGAGAGTTAGAGCTCTCGTGCCGTGTAGCACGGCTAATGACTATTTAACACTTTCCACGTGGAGCAGTGTTGCCCAAGGGAGCGTCCACCTGGCTTCTCCAATGAAACTATAATTCGTGACTGATATTAGTCTTCGTCCCAAATACAGGGATAAGACCATCATCCTTGATCTGCGTTTAGGACTGCCGCTCAGGTGGCAGATATCCTATCAGTTCTTTTTCTAGTCTTTTCTTAAGATTTCAAAGAAGTTTTAAATTTATTGAATATTCCGCTTGATAAATTATTCCATTCCCTAACTCCTCTTCTTATGAATAAATATTTACTCCAAGTTAACCTCTTGAATTCTAACTTTATCTTAATATTATGAATGAATGAATGAGCGAGTGAAATGACAAATAGAGTACTATTCTCTTCCAGTCACGGATGATCACCAGCTGGGAAGAGTTAGTTTTTACAGGTGGTGGTGGTGATTATTGTTTTAAGAGGAAGTACAACTGGGCAACCATCCTCTATATAACACTAATCAGAGGGAAAAATGGAAGGGATCCGACACTTCGAAAAATGAAGATATCGGCCAAAGTAAGACAAGGGCCACGGAGGGCGTGAAAATGAAAGACTCCCTAGCCCTCGCAAACCTAATAGCGTCGGGGTCGGAAGAGAACAAGAGTTGACCAAGAGAGGTCGGATAGGATAGATAAAAGTGAGGAGCCTGGCACAAGTAAGTGGAAGCAATGCCAGGACTCAGCTGAGGGCCCCGTGGTCGCCAACCCACGCTCCAAAGTTCAGAGTCCCTGGGGCCCCTTTTAGTCGCCTCTTACGACAGGCAGGGGATACCGTGGGTGTTATTCTACCGCCCCCACCCACAGGGGGATTAGGTTTTACAATCAGTAGCGGCGCTAAGACGTTCGGAGGCCCCCCACAATAATTGAAAATGGGCCGCTCGTTTCCTGATAAGGAAAGTTACAAGTTTATTTTGTAGTACAGAATGTATATTATTACAATGAGCAACGACGCAACGATAATAACAATAATTACATAATTTTTTTTTAGTTCTTTAATCCGAAGATTAATATAGTACAGTTATTCGGTACGAACGCACGCACACACACACACACACACACACAAGAAATGCACATTCCAATTATAGTAACCAAAACACGCTGACTGTCACAATATTAAGAAATAATCTCCTTCTGATCCCAACTTGGCAGGTTCGATCCTGGCTCAGTCCGGTGGTATTTGAAGGTGCTTTAAATACGTCAGCCTCGTGTCGGTAGATTTACAGGCACGTAAATGAATAGCTGCGGGACTTAATTCCGGCACCTCGGTGTCTCCGAAAACCTTAAAAGTAGTTAATGGGACGTAAAGCAAATAACATTAAAGAAATCATTTCGTTTCTAGGACCAAATAATTTACTACTATTAACAACTCAGCCGTCGATCGCAGGCCTACTTACCTACACTGTCTGTCTGGAGTTTTAAACATTCTCGAGACTTCAGTATTTAAAGTTTGGATAAAGAGGATGTCTTGTTATTGCATCTTCGCTGACTACTGGGTTCTCAGAACTGGATAATTACTTCAAAAGCCTTGTTGAATGTCGTGAGTGATAGCAAGGGATGGTTATTATTGGAACAGGTTGGGAAACGCACATTATTTCAGAAATAACTACGCTACTCCTATTGACGACGGCCTAAGTTTGTAATAACCCTCAGTAATACAAATTATACTCTGCTGTGTGCCGTAGCTTTATCAGTATGTAAAATCACTCTTCAGCTATTGAATTAAGAAAGTCATCATGGGCCCCTCACAAACCATGCCCTGCCCCCACGCCCCGCGGGGTCTACGGGGTCCTTATCGCCGCCACTATTTACAAAATACAATATTTAAAAAAATACAGCATTGTCACAATCTTGGCCTTCTGAGATATTTCCTAGACCTTAAACATGTTACAGAGTCCAGGATACCTCCTCTTGTATACTCCTACTGCATGTGAATGTACGAAGACGGTGAATAGAATCCCCCACCCCCGCCAGTCATGGATGGCCGCCAACTGACGGAGGAAACATCCGCCCACAGAAATCATCGCAATCACATGTAATTAGGTTTGTTGGTAATAACAAACATACCAAACTCCTTTCAACTTAAGAAAACTGCCACAACACACGATGACACTATCATTTACTGCTATAGTACCTTATATACCTCTGTGGATCAGTGGTAGAGTGTCTGCCTCCGGGTCACAAGATAGCAGGTTCATACCCAGCAGAGGTGGTAGGATTATTGAAGGGTGGAAAAAAGTCCATTGGACACTCCATTTCGTACGATGTCGGCATGTAAAAGATCTCTGGCGTCACATTTGGTGTTTACCGACAACATTGATTAAAACTCATCCACGGACGCCCACGAGAGATCCAGTTTACTCTGCCAACTACAAGACCAGGAGTAAAACGGAACGTCAAAATTGACGAGCAGAGAGCAGACATTTAAAAAAGTTTGCATATGTTAGCTGAGGCCATACGATTATTATTATTATTATTATTATTATTGTTATTATTATTATTATTATTATTCAAGGTACTGCCTAGACTGTAATGACGTCACAGAATCCAGGATACCCTAAAATACATGTTCTTACTCCTAACTTCATGAATTTTCTTATTTTCATCCCCTTTTAAATTTTTTCCCACATTCGTCTTATAGTATGTTGTCATAGTTTTGCTGTTTTCACTAGTGCCTTCCATTCTCCGTTCAGTAACTTAGCAATAATGTAAAGTTCAGGTTCATTTTCGATTTTACTTTTCTCCTTCCCACGTGTATATTTTTCCTTCATCTGTCTTGTTTCCTTACAGTATTTTAGTAAGTGAGCCACTTCCATATCCTTACTGCATGAAATGCATGGATTTTCCTCGTTGTCTTATAACTTTATTCTTATGTACTCCCATCAGCCAATAAATTATCTCTCTCATTTCCCTTCTTGCTAACATTTCAGTCCTAACTGTCATATTTTTGCTTATTTTACAGAATTCACCAAGTGTTCTCTGGCTATTACATTCTGTCCTTATTGTTTGTCTTTCAATGCCTTTCACTCTTTGAACCACCGTTTTACACGATTCCATATCATCGCTTGATAAATTTCTTTCTCAGTAGTACCCCATTCCTATGTCATCCAGTAGTTTCACTCTAACCACCCAGTAACCCTCATATAGATGTTTCATATGGTGCTGCTATGCTATCCTTATCATTTCAACCCCGCCCATACACTCCTCCTTTCACTCATCTTTCTTACCCACTGTTTGCAGTACAGCTTGGTAGTCCATCTTAATGTTATGGTTTTCCCTACCTTTGAAAACTGCATTCAAGATCATTCATCTGTTAATGTCATTCCACTGACAACTCCAAACATACCACTTAATCCACCAGCTCGTCCCCTTACTCCCAAGTCTTCCCAGTCCAAAGATTGCAATATTTTCGTAATGCTACTCTCTTTTCGGTAATCACTCTGAACAAATAGAGCTGTTTACCTTTGGATCTTCTCCAGTCCTGGTGTGGGTCCCATATACTGGAACCATACCCTAACTGGGGTCTTACCAGAGATTTGTATGCCCTTTACATCCTACCGGGCGAGTTGGCCGAGCGGCTAGAAGCTTGCATCCTGGAGATAGTGGGTTCGAATCCCACTGTCGGCAGCCCTGAAGATGGTTTTCCGTGGTTTCCCATTTTCACACCAGGCAAATGCTGGGGCTGTACCTTAAGGCCATCGCCGCTTCCTTCCAACTCCTAGGCCTTTCCTATCCCATCGTCGCCATAAGACCTATCTGTGTCGGTGCAACGTAAAGCCACTAGCAAAAACAGAAAAACTTTACATCCTTACTACAACCCTAAATACCCTCATAACCATGTGAAGAGAGCTTTAGCTCCAACCTCGTTAATGCTATTCCTTATATTAACACCTAAGTACTTACCGTATAGGAATCTCACCAGAACTACTTGATACGAGAAATGCAGAATAAAAGCAGCACGGTTTGTTCTGGGGGATTTCAGACAAAGGGGTAGTGTTAGGAAAATGTTTCAAACTTTTGTCTGGGAGGACTTGGGAGTAAGGAAACAAGCTGCTCGACTAAGCGGTATGTTCCGAGTGATGGCGTGGACGAGTAAGCATGAGTCGAGCTTTCAAAGGTGGGAAAGGTCATAATATGAATATTAAGTTGGAATTTGAGAGGACAAATCGGGACAAACATTCGTGTTTAGGGATTGGAAGAAATTCAAATTAAATTCAAACTTCTTTGAGATAGGAAATCTGCCACCTGGGCGACAGCCGTAAATGAAGATTTGATTGATTTATTTATTTATTTATTTATTTATTTATTTATTTATTTATTTATGTATTTATGTATGTATGTATGTATGTATTTATGTATGTATGTATGTATGTATGTATGTATGTATGTATGTATGTATGTATGTATGTATGTATGTATTTTACCGTATGTCAACGTCTTGAAATGTGTTGAGGTTTGGAATTTCTTGCTATATTGTTGTAAAGCGACAGTACGGCTTATTCTGCACTCACACTTCGTAGGGGTTCTAATGTGGAGATTTCCAAACCAATGAGAGATATTTTATGTTTTTTAAGGATGCACCGTGAGATACAGGAGACTTTTCAACAGATCACTTCAAGATAATGACAAGCAAAAGTATGTTTATGGATGGAAACAGTACTACTATACAGTACTCGCTAGGGATTTTATATTTTGTGATTTTTAAGTTTCAAATCCAACGCGTGAGTGTTCCAGGCAGCATTCTAATCTATTTTATAGGCGGCCAAGTGGCATCCGACACACGATTCTCTTTTATAATGTTTGTACAGAAACTCCTTTTTTTATTTTAGGATACTGTCTAGAATTTTTATAGAGATTAGTATGTTAAACAGAAGGAATTAAGCAGAAATAGTCCTATAAACGAATACACCCGTGTGAAGTCACTGTTGATCGCAGATGATGATGATGATGATGATGATGATGATGATTGTGTTTTCTCATTCTTTTTATGCATAGAAACATTCCGTAAAATGTCGATCTCTTCAGTCATGAACTGCATAGGGGCCTTGTAGATGGGGAGCGCAGACGAATACACCCACGATATCCCCTGCCTGTCGTAAGAGGCGACTAAGGGATGACGACATTAGGAACCACTTGTGATTTGTACCACTACGTGAGGAACACCATGGGTCGACGTTACTTCAGATTAGTACCGCCATGTGAGGAACACCACGGGTCTGGACGTTGCCTGTGATCAGTACCATCGCGTGTATCCCACCGGGACAGGAGGGTAGGGGGGATGGGCACTCGGCTGCGAGAAAAGGTGTCTTACGCTGCGCTAGAACGTGTCGGTTCCCCTGTGTTTAGAATGGGCCTACGTTACCTCTACGTAGTACCACTATATGAGGAACAACACGGGTTTAGCTGTTGCCCGCGATAAGTACCACTAGGCAGTGGCGGCTGGTGGAGGAAATCAGTTGTGTGCTGTAGCCCATCCCCCCTCCAGAAATACAGTATTTAGAAATATATGATGTTTCCTCCACAGAGCTTTCAATACTGAACTAACACGCAAACTAGCCCAAACTAATTAAACACACAATAACACCTGCAATGACAAAACATTCACGAACTCAAAAACACTTGGTGTGAGCGCGCAAAAACAGAACTTCTCAATGTTACCAAAATCAGTGAAATAAAACCAGCAACGTCCTAATGCAAAATCACAAGTTATGTTGTTATAGTGAAATGTGTAAATTAGATATTTTTGTAATTAAAATCACAATATCATGTCCTTATTTCGACAACATAAAGTACAATTTTCATAGTTCATCGATTTACAAATATGGCTATGGAATAGGCAAGTCCGGAGTGTTAAAAGACTTGACGAGAACAGCTGATGGCTTCCTCTACAGTATTTTGTTTTCTCATTTGCTTTGAGCGATCCCCTCTTAAATACTACAGCTGAGTCAAGAGGGTGCCACCTGCCACGTTCTCATATCAGTCGAAATGCAAGTGTGACCAGTGCTGCCTCTCTGTGGTCGAACGAATCACTGTGAAGTTATGTTTTAGCTGTAGTTTCCACAGTACATCGGAGAGGTTGGGCACGCATGCTCAAAAGGCAGAGTTCCTACTTTCAGGCAAAAAGCTTAGAAATTCTCGCTGAGCTGTGATCTGCACAGCACCCAGCGTGGAAAGCACGACCAGTTACCTGGTTGTGAGGGCCGTTTGATGATTTCCTACTCCTTAGTTGACATCTTTATCAATGCACTATATTTGATTGTAGATAATATTATTAAAGTAATGTATTTTTCAGATATACAATATTCTGCAGCACTTCAGCACATAAGGTATGGCCACCCCTGCGACTAGGTGAGGAACTTGTTACTTGATGATGATGCTCGTTGTTTAAAGGGGCCTAACATCCAAGGTCATCAGCCCAGGTGAGGAACACCATGGATCTGCTTTGCCTGAGAGTAGTACCATATGTGGGAAACACCATGGGTCTGTGTTACCTGTGAGTGGTGCCATCGTGTGACATACCATGGATCTACATTACCTGTGATTAGTACCACCATGCGAGAAACACCGTGATTCTACGTTACCTGTGATTAGTACCACTATAGGAGGAACACCATGGTTCTTCTTTACTAGTGATTAGCACGATTATGAGAGCCCGATGACCTGGATTTTGGACCCCTTTAGATAATAAGTGTCATCCCAGTAAAGAAGGCATTGTGAATTGGATCCACTGATTGTTTTTTGTTTCACGATAATTTTTTTATCACCATTCGTTTAAGATTCTAATCAGTGGATATATTTTGAAGTTTTAATTATTGTTTCATTCGTTCACCTCGTGCCATTAGGGGCCGATAACCTAACTGTTAGGCCCCTTTAAACAACAATCATCATCATCATCATCATCAACGATATCCAAGCAAGGAAAACGGGCAATAGAAATACAATGCCTGTGGAAACAAGAATCATTCTTCAGAGCTCCAATAGTGATATCGTGTACTAGTGTTATTCCAAAAAGCTGGCACAGCTCTCTGGGGCACGGTTACTAGACTAGACGGTAGGGATCATCAGTTGGGTGCGCAGTAGCAGGCCACGCCTCCTGACGTCACGCGGTACCCAAGTTCGCTAAACCAAGCAGAGTTCCATTAGTCTACTGATGGTGTTTACCTTCATAACAGTGTAAGAGTTAATTTTTCTGTGCTGTGCCATGATGTGTTGTGCTGTCGCTGGTTGCTTTAACCACGACAGACACCAGAAGGACTTATACATGAAATTTCATTGTTTTCCAAAGAACAGTGGCATTAAATTAAAGTGGATTAATTCCTATAAACGGGCTGATTCGTTTACTGTTGAAAATGCTCGTGTATGCTCTGTACACTTCGACGACTCGGACTACATAAGGGACTTGAAGAGTGAGTTATTAAACCTTCCAATTAGACGTAACTTAAGGAGTGACGCAGTACCGGTACCACATTTATATTTGCCACTGAGTAGTAGGTAATGATTTAGCGTGTCAGTCCAGTAAAGATCGTGAAATAAGGGCACAAAAGGGAACAAAAGCGAAATCATCGTAAGGAGATACGGCAAATTTCACGATTGCAGGCACCAATTGAAGCAGAAAAGGTTAATAATGCTATCTTCAGGAAGGAATTAGATAACAAAAGTAAACATCAGTGTTTCTGTGATGAGAAAATTGTTGAAGTGACTGCAGAATTGGAGTTAGACTAGGAAACTGTGACTTAAAACAGCAAAATAAGGATCTTCAGGACCGTCTTAGTGTAGCTAATACCGAAATAATACAATTAAAGAGTAATGTTCAAGTTTGTGAGGGTACTTTTCCTAAAAGTCAACAGGAAGCTTTAGTTAACGGCAGAAGCTCCAGGTGGTCATCTGAGGATATTGCTAAGGCAGTCACCTCACGGTCTATATCAATTTTTTTTTTGTTATTTGCTTTACGTCGCACCGACACAGATAGGTCTTATGGCGACGATGGGACAGGAAAGGCCTAGGAATGTGAAGGAAGCGGCCGTGGCCTTAATTAAGGTACAGCCCCAGCATTTGCCTAGTGTGAAAATGGGAAACCGTCTTCAGGACTGCCGACAGTGGGATTCGAACCCACTATCTCCCGGATGCAAGCTCACAGCCACGCGCCCGTAACCGCACAACCAGCTCGCCCGGTAAAATGAAGAAATGATTAGAGGACCCCATGATAATATCCAAGTCATTTTGATGATAAGTGTAGCTCAAAAGTGGATACAACCTATCTACTACAACTCTGCTACAGCGATGTCAAGAGAACTGTCAGTAGAAGTAATTTAAGTCGTAGAAACCACTGCATTTAAAGTTAGAGCAGTTGTATGTGACATGGGACCTTCAAATAGGAAATGTATGACTGATCTGAGTATTTCGTTGGACAAACCCTCGCTGGAAAACCCATCAAAGAGCTTAAACATGTGGTTTTCTTGCGATGTGCCTCATGCACTTGAATTACTGCGGAAGGATATCAACTGAAAAGTGGGCAATCTGTTACAAAAGAAGCATTTACAAAATTAATTTAAATGCAAAGTGAGGGCGAAGACCTGCAATATGAGCATACTCTTTCAATGAAGCATGTTCTTGTGACTGAAACGGAGAGGCAAAATGTATGGAAAGCCGCTGAACTGTTATCACTGACTGTGGGTAGAGCAATATGCCACAACTTTCCAGAGCTCAGCTATGTAGGAGAGACTGTAATCACTATTAATAATGGATTTGACGTCCTAAACTCCCGTGTCCACGTGTGTGGTACAAACAGCTTAAAAAGTGCCTATGGGAATTGTGTAGAACAACAAAATCATGCTCTTGACAAATTATTCGAATTATTTTTCACCATGGGAAGCCTCTTTCCCCTAAAAACGAGTGACCCTGACATAGTGGAAGAGGTTGACGTTTCTTCAGGGGCTTTTCACCAACATTCCACCGGCCAGTACACATTTATAAATAATTACTTATACAATGATATGTTAGGTTTTTACAATACTACTTAATACTAACAATCCTCCAAAACAGCGGTAAAAAGCATCCCGTGCGATTGGTCATGTTTATTTATTTTTAGTAAGCACCTTTAGAAATAAAAGTACGTTGGATGGATAGAAAATACGAAAACCGAAACGTAAATACTTTATTTGCGTGGCGAAAGATAATTTAGTACTGAGAAAGCTACTAGAATTCGTGTTAATCATTGTTATTATATTACTTGTAATGCTCTGAAAAGTATTGAAATAAATTACAACATAATTATCTACACATAACAACTAGCAATTATATTTGACAAAATTTAAAAATATTAATCAAGTGGTTAAAAAAAAAACAAGCAAATCATTAACAGAAACGCACAATTACAATGGGTCTCGTTCACTGCAAGTTCGGCAGTGGAGGCCATATGACGTCACCAGCCAAAGCGAGCCTGCGCGTGACCCCTACCGTCTAGTCTAGTAACCGTGCTCTGGGGCATTACACCTGCATCACCACACGCACTTTGAACTGGAGCACCTGCCATATCGTGTGCAAGTTCCTAGGAACGAATTTTCCTCTGAGTTACACCAAACAGCATGAAGTTCCAGGCGCCACTTCCGGTGGTAATGAAGTATAGATTCCCATAAGGGGTAAATAAAATGCCTAGGGACTTCATTTGTGCACATTCGGAATGGATCTGTGTTACCTACAAGTAGTACCACTATATGGAGAACACCACGAGTCTAAGTTGCCTGTAGGTGGTACCATAGTGAGTGATACGCCGTGACTATGATTAGTACCACCAGGTGAGCGGCACCAAGAGTATTACATGGTCTGTGATTACTTCCACTAAGTGAGGAACACCACGGGAATATCGGTGGCTGTGATTAGTCCCACCATGTGAGGAATACCTTGGGTTTGTTTTAGCTGTAAGTGGTGCCATAGTGTGTGACATACCATGGATCTACATTACCTGTGATTAGTACCACTATAGGAGGAGCGCCATGGTTCTGCTTTACCAGTGATTAGTATTATTGTGAGGGGCCGCTGACCTGGATTTTGGACGCCTTTTAATAACAAGCCTCATCTCAGAAAAGAAGGCATTGTGAATTGGATCCACTGATTGGCTAGGATTCATGGTCGTTTTTTCATCATTCGTTTTATATTCTAGTCAGGGGATAGATTTTTAAGTTTTAATTCTTGTTTCATTTCCTTGCGCCTCATACCATTAGGGGCCTTTAAACATCAATCATCATCGAAACTAGAAACAGGCTGCTGATTTTGATTTTTAGGTAGTGATTTTATTTCGCGCATTCTCGAAGTACAAAGGGTGCATTGACATAGGTTTGTGCTTACTTGAGGATTAACGTTCTAGAATCCAAAAACAAGAAGTTAATGAAATACCCTCTAATTCCACCGGCCGCGGCCAGGTTCGGATGTGCTGACTAGGGAACAGCGACGGAGGAGCTACGAGCCAGTACATCACATTACTTCCTGTGCGAGGACGGTGATAATGACCCTGTTACCAGCCATCAATACACATGGCGTGTATTGAGGGCTGCAAATACATCACGTTAAACACAGCGTTGAGTCAATGTTTGGGACAAACTTAACACAATGGAAGCCTTCTGTCAAGACTCACTAATGTGCTGAGTACAGACTGGAGTCGAAAGTCTGCACGCGGATATTTGCTCAGTAACGTCTTCGATGCTTCGCAAGCGCGACGTAGTACGGAAACCATGTAAATCCTTATGTTTGCATATTTTTGTCTCTCTATCACAGCGATATTGAGAAAACTGTTGAAATTGCCAGCAGATAGAGCCTATTACCTACACTTTACAAGAAAAATACTATGAACCTCTACTGACCAGCCCCCGTGGGTAGGGGAAGCAGATGAATACACCCACGGTGTCCCCTTCCTTTCGAAAGAGGCGACTAAAAGGGGTGACAATGACTTGATGGATCTTGAACCATCATATTACCTGTGATCAGTACCATCATATGAGGAACACCACGGGTCGACTTTACTTGCGATTAGTACCACTATGCCAGGAATACCATAGGTCTGTGGTTAGTATCATCATCATCATTATGGGTTGTCAATACCCTTAATTAGTACCACTATATCCGGTACACCATGGCTTTACGTTCCCCGTGATTAGTACCACTATGTGAGGAATACCATAGGTCTGTGATTATTATTATTATTATTATTATTATTATTATTATTATTATTATTATTATTATTATTCATAATAACAAATACGTCGAAATTGGGAAATATCCCGGTAGCAATGATCACTTACAGTGGTGTGATAATAAAGTTAAAACAAAATCACCCAACAACAACAAAAAATAACTACAACAAGAGTACAACAAGAAACTCCGTGGAAAGAAACTATTACAAGATATAATAGTTTAACATTCTAAATCCACCATCACCATATACACATTCACATAAATCTTAAATACTCACCGTGATTATTACTACGGCTTACAATGCTATAGGTTGAGCTTAACATTACAACACCGTCATATACAAATTCACACGAACCTTAAATATTCCAAAATGTTACACTATGACTTACAGTAGACTGAGTGGTCCAATTACTATTATCTTAGCATTTTAAATACAGCACGTTCATATGGAAATTCACACATACCTTAAATAATTCAGATGACTTAATACTAATTTTTACAGTGCATTAAAATATGAAACCATCATAGAAATGTACACACAGTTTACAGAATTCTGGAGTATCATCGTGGGTGGTTCACTATGGGTTTACAGTACCCTTCATTAGGACCACTATATCCGAAACACCATGGCTTTAGGTTGCTTGTGATTAGTACCATTGTGTGAGGAACCCCGCGAGTCTACGTTGCATGTGATTAGTACCGCTACAGGTTCTACTTTACCAGCGATTACTACCATTATGAGGAGGAGATGACCTGGATTTTGGACCCCATTAGACAAGCTTCATCGATTTAGGATTTTGCTTTGGAAGCAGCCCCTTGGTCAGTATATACCATAGTTTTAAGTTATTTTAGGGGAATATGGGGCGTTGCGGGTCGGATCCACTGATTGTTTTAAGTTCATAATCATTGTTCATCATCGGGTTTTTTATTCTAGTCAGTGGATGAATTTTGGAATTTTAATTGTCGTGACAGCTAGTCTCATATCGTTCCATTATGGGTCGATGACCAAGATGTTAGGCTCCTCTAAACAACAATCATCATCATATCCTGACCATGATTTTTGAACAGTTTAAAAGCAGATGCATTTCTTTCAGTGAAATAATTGTATCATCTTCAAGTGATAACTCGAAAATAACAATGTGGCAATAGGTAGGTCGCTTAATTGCGGCCAGTATCCAGTATTCGGGAGATAGTAGGTTCGAACCCCACTATCGGCAGCCCTGAAAATGGTTTTCCGTGGTTTCCCATTTTCACACCAGGCAAATGCTGGGGCTGTACCTTAATTAAGGCCACGGCCGATTCCTTCCCACTCCTTGCCCTATCCTGTCCCATCGTCGCCATAAGACCTATCTGAGTCGGTGCGACGTAAAGCAACTAGCAAAAAAAAAAAAAAAATGAAACCTTGGATTGCAATTAACAAACAACTGATATTTATAGGAAAGTATATGCTCACTCAGAATTCACCAGTCGTTTCATCCCCACACACTCTGAAAATAAGATTAATTCATACGACCCTGTACTCAACTACTGTGATGTTTTATTAGTTGACGCTACTGAGGAACAAACGAAGAAACTGCAGAAAGAAAATAATTCTTGCATCCGATTTATTTTTATATTAAAGTAAATCAAAGTAAAGTTTAAGCAAATGAGATATTTAAACATTGCCACATTCATTTTTCCATGTTTAAATGGAGCTACATCGCAGTATCTTACGTTAGACCTCATCTACCTCTTTCCATTCCTCATCATTACACTCGATATAACTCCTCCCTCACTAGACCCATAAATAGTACATCAGTGTATAACAGTTTATACCAAGTGTCTGGTACCAGGTTATGGAATTCTCTCCCGTTGGGAGTTAGGAACTGTACGATTTTAGCCTCTCTTCTTGCCGGGATTTCGTACTTAGTGCGTAGCCAGATTGTACGAATGCATGAGTGAATGTGAGAATTAATGACGTAGTACTTATTTACAGTAATTCACACGTTTATTACGATACACGGGTAATAAGGTCTTCTATCACGCCGTGTGTCTGGGTGAGAAGAATCAGAGAAGGCATCAGACGAATCAGGGACGAACCAGTAGTGCATGCTATAACTTACTTGTTTAATTGTAAATTATTGTTAGAATCATCCGTATCACCCACTGTTATCTAGTTACTCCCGGAACTGTGAGTCGAGGTGAGTGGCTCAGATGATTGAGGCGCACGCCTTCTGAGCCAAACTTGGAGGTTTCGATCCTGGCTCAGTCTGGTGGTATTTGAAGGTGCTCAAATACGTCAGTCGTGTGACTCACTAGCTTTGCTGGCATGTAAAAGAACTCTTACGGGACAAAACTCCAGCACCTCGGCGTCTCCGGAAACCGTAATTAAAAAGTAGTTTGTGGGACATAAACATTATGATTATTCCTTTTTTGATTCGTTATGCCCAACTAAGGAGCGCATGTGAACTTATTTAGCATAACGTTTCTTCTTGTCTTCCCACAATCTCTTCATCCTTTCGCAGTGCTTCCTTTTGCGTTCTTCCGTCCATTTTGTAACTTGTCTTTTATGTTCATCAGCAAGTTTGTGTTTGTTTATGAGATTTCTTTTGTCTTGCATGATTTCTTAATTTATACCAATTTCCTGAAGATCTTTGTTTATTTCTGTAAGCCAGTTGTTGTGATGTTTTAGAGATACTGCGAGGTTTAGTATGTTATTTGTTAGTCTATTGTTATCCATCCTGATCAGGTGACCATAGAATTTAAATCTTCTTTTTCTAATGGTGTCTGTGATTTTTCTCTTACTCGATTGATTTCCTGTGATTTCCTTTTCATCCAAAATACCGTTTTCACATTTAGGTCCTACAATTTACTTGAGAATGTTCCTCTATGGTTTGTCGATGTTTTTATTTGTGATCTGCCACCAATTTTCAGAGTTTCTGATGCATAAAGGCTTCTGGTTTGACAACTGTGTTGTAGTGTCGTAATTTTGCGTTTTGGGATATAGATTTTGTGTTGTATCTGATCCACTTTTGTATGCTTTTAGTAATTTTGTAATTATTCTTTCGTTGTTTGCTTGCTGATTCATTCCGTTCGGTTGTACAATTTCGCCTAGGTATTTTAATTTATCTACTTGGGAGATTTTCCCATACCTAGTGATTAGAACATGGTTGTTAAATCCGGTTTTGTACCTTCCATATACTTTGTTTTTTCATATGAAATTTGCAGACCTTGCCGCTATTTCATGAGGTTTTTGTACGGAATGGAGTGCTTCTTGTTTGTTGGGATTGCCAAATCATCTGCAAAGGCGAGGCAATGAAGGTGAATTTTGTTTTTGAGAAGCCTACCAATATTGATCCCTTTAGTTTAATTTTTCCATTCTCGAACTAGCTTTTCCAGAACGAGATTGAATAGTAGTGGTCCCATCGCCTTATCTAACCCCTGTTGTAATTTCGAATGGCTCTGAAATTTCTCCTAGAAATTTAACTTTCGCTGTTGTTCTTGTTAGTGTTTGCTTGATCAATTCCCTTGTTTATTATTATTATTATTATTATTATTATTATTATTATTATTTTCCTACCACTTTTTTCCACACCTGTGGGGTCACGTGAGCGAACTGCGTCGCACATGTGGATTTGGCCCTGTTTTACAACCGGATATCCTTCCTGACGCCAACCCTATACGGAGGGATGTAACCACCATTGCTTGTTTCTGTGGTGGTTGGTAGTGTGGTATGTTGCTTGAAATGATGAGAGTGTTGGGACGGACACATACACCCAGTCCCCAAGCCAGAAGAATTAATCAGAAGCGATTAAAATCCCCGACCCGGCTGGGAATCGAACCCAGGACCCTCTGAACCGAAGGCCAGTACGCTGACAATTCAGCCAACTAGTCGGATCCTTGTATTATTATTATTATTATTATTATTATTATTATTATCCCCCTAAATAAAATGTAATTTATTTTCGATACTTCACTAAAGTTCTAATTTCAAGCATATTCATGTTTCTTGTTTTATTTTCAGATTATTCCCGTCGTCAGTGAATGGAGTATATCATCCTTGTTCACTGGGCCACGAAATAAGTGAGAGAGGTGAGTAGAGTTTGTAACTTTTACGTTTGACCAGTCGAGACAGTAGCAGAAAACAGTTGTAAAAACAGCGTGCGCTGTATGCTCGCATAATAAGATGTTCTATCACACCTTGTGTGTGGGTGAGAAGTATTAGAGAGGAAATCAGACAAATCAGGGACGAATCATCACTATCACTCATCTAGTTACTGCCGGAATTGTGAGTCGGGCAAGGTTGCTCAGATGATTGAGGCGCACGCCTTCTGAACCAAACTTGGCAGGTTCGATCTTAATTGGAGCTTAATGTTGTCGACAGCTCCCAATTGGAGAGCTGTGCCAGGATACAGCGAGCCACCTGGTGACGAACGAGCGTACCACTACAGCTCCAACTGTACAACATTCTTAAATTCAAACCCTCATTATTGTAGAAGACTTCCTCGTGAACAGTCGAGATTTTCTTCTGAATACGCGGAGCAAAGTTCTCTGTGAAACGTAAGGAGTTTCACCTTGTTTTGGCACATCATAAGCCGCCCAAAACCCTATGTCATTTCTACAAGTACGGAAGATCAATATTAACAAAATCTCTTCTGTTCAGCACGTAGATGTGTGGCTACACAAAATATAAAATAATCAACTGCTGCTAGGTGGGTCATCTGACTGGATAATTTTTTAAATGCCTATAATTACAAAAGATCCAGTCCTTATGGCAACCTGTGTTAGTCAATATGTTCACAAAACACAAAATCATTATGAACTATTTGTGAGCCGTGATGTGCACATTTAGAACAAACACATGCTATATAGTACATAATATTTCCAAAAGTATTGACTTTCTGATGTGACCTTCCGACAGTTACATTTTAAACTTATGCAATACTTGGTGTAAATCACTGAAATCAGGCGACGTATATCAAATTAGATGCGAGAGCTCAGGAAAAAATGCAGAGGTCTAGTAGCACAAGTTTAGGTTCTAGATGGAACTTCATAATTTTTTTATGTGGTCCTGAACTTTTTACCGCTACTCTATTGTGTGACTGAAGCCTCAGCTCGGAGACACGCCACAACTTCGTCAGTTGCTATGTATATTCGGAGCTTCTGTACGGCGCTCAAACATGGACTCTGAAATGTAATGTTCATGTGTACAATCAAGGGAAGAAAGTCCCCTTGGTCATATTAGAATGAGAAATGAAAAGTACAACCTACTTGAACTGATCATGCAAGGCAAAATTGATGGACGTAGAGGTCGCGGTAGCTGGGAACACTCTTGACTGGGAACGTACGGGATTGGAAAGGACTAGATTGGAGTAAACAGCAGTCGAACATAGTACAGACTTCGCTATGATTGTGGCCAACTTCCAATAATGGAGAAGGCACACCAAGAACTTGGCGATTAGAGAATGTTTAGTAATGTTTGCCTTGTCACGTGGTGCAGTTAAATTGCTCAACGTGTCAAGGGCATCGGCCAGCAGGTTTCATTTTACGATCTGCTTTACGTGACACAGGCACAGATAGGCCTTGTGCGGAGTATGGTTTAGGAAAGGGCTAGGAGTGAGAAGGAAGAACCGTGGCGTCAATCAATAGCTAATATGGAAGTTGCGCCGTGTCCAGCAAAATAATTTTAAGTATTATTTACGTCTGTAGCAGTGAAGCTACACAGAGTGTAATAAAACTGTCAGGGCATATTCCTTACACCCAGAATAATAAAATGTGTTATGTGGGCAAGGGACCGCAAACTCTTTATTTCCAAGTTAGAACTCCGGGGTGCGCTGATGCAAATGCGTCGTGGGGCATTTTGAACATATCATATGAGAAAGAGTTTCATGTTGTATGCTGGTTCGTTCAGTTCCTATGTACTCTCCCATGATTAATGTGCCATGTATAGTTGCAGAAAATGAGCTCTACCTTGGAAATAAGGTGTTTAAGGACCCATGTCCATAAAATATACTTTCTTCTCCTACACATGAGGAATGTGTACTGAAAGTTTGACTTCCTTCATTGTTACGCCCTGCATATTGAAGAGGTGCAAGGCACCTTACTTGAAATCACTAGCTTTTCTTACGTGGTCTGTATTGTTGGCCACGCAGAGTCATAAACTTATATTTCCCCCCAAGTTGAATCCTGAATAAAGTAACATGTATGGTCACGGTGTAGCAATTTATATTACATTTATTTATACAGGCCTTAACTACGACTAATTTCTGGCGAATAATTTTTCTGTGGTATCGCTTAGTAAGCATATAATAAAAAAAGGTGCTGATTATTACTAGTCACATGCTTGAAAATTCACACTGCCAACTTGGCGAGCGCTCTAAATGCACATGAATGAATTACTTTATGGCGTATGACGTCCGGAGAGGCCTGCTGCAGGTCCTTCGAGTTGACGCCGTAACCTGTGATAAATTCTAATGACGAACATGGCACACACACACACACACACACACACACACACACACACCCATCCCCCGAGCCATCGGAATTAATCAATGAACTCCCTGTGGGTGGGGGACGTAGACGAAGAATACACCCACGGTAGCCCCTGCCTGTCGTAAGAGGTGAATGACTAAAAGGGGCGACTAAGTAATGATGATATTCAAACCTTAGGTCTACTTGTGATTAGTACCATTACATGCAGAACACCATGAGTCGACTTTAGCTGCCATTAATATTACTACATGTGCCTGGTTGTGCTCCCTCTTAGAGCAATAATCACTACTACCTGAGGAGCACGTCCCGCTACTACCTTCAGCTGGGTCTGTGATTAATATCAACGGGAGAGGATTACTATGGGAGCAATACCATTATATGAATAACACCATGGGTCTGTGCTGCCTGTGGGTGGTGCCAAAATGTGTGATACACTGTGGATCAACATTGCCTATGATTAGTAGCACTATGTGAGCAACACCATGAGTATACGTGGCATGTGATTCCTTCCACTAAGTGAGGAACGCCACGATAATACCGCCGGCCGTGATGTGCGAAACACCATGGGCCTGCGTTGCATATGAGTGGTACCATTATGTGCAAAGCATCATGGGTTTATGTTACCTGTGAGTAATGCCATTTTGCGTGAGATACCACGAGTCTACATTACCTGTGATTAGTGCCACTGTAGGAGGAACACCATGGTCCTGCGTTAATAGTGATTAAAACCACCAAGCGAGAAACACCATGAGTCGACGTTATCTGTGATTAGTACCACTGTAGGAGGAACACCATGGTCCTGCTTTACTAGTGATTAGTACTATTGTGAGGGGCTGCTGACCGGAATTTTGGACTCTTTAGATAATAATCCTCACCCCAGTGATTAAGGCACTTTGGATTTGATCCACTAATTGTTTTTGTTCACGATCACTTTTTCATTATTAGTTTTCATTTAGTTGCACCTCGTGCCATTAGGGGCCGATGACCTAGCTGTTACGCCTCGTTAAACAACAAAAATCATCATTAACCAGTGAAGATTAAAATCCTCGATCCAACCGGGAAACGAATGCGGGACCCCCTGGACCAAAGCCCGCTAACAATTTAGCCATGGAGCCGAAAAATGAATGAATGTATTACATTAGTGCGCGCATTGTATGTAAGAGGAGAGAGCTTGTTTTCTAGTACATTCGGTTAAGTTGTATCTCACAGGAAGTCTGAGTAATAATTCTTATCCTCTTTTCTTCCGATACCTCAGGCTTTAACAGGTGTTAGGTCAACACAACGACCTCCGTTCTCCATTTCGTGGCTCACCTTGAACCATAAAGTGGCGAGTTTACAGCCACAGTAAACGTGAAAGCAGCGGAGACCGGCTTCCAGGAGGTGGGAGAATTAGTTCGTACAGTAGAGTTGTAGGAGCTCACCATAAGTTATGTTCCTTGTGTGAAGTAGAATTACTCACAAGTGAACACACACACACACACACACACACACACACACCTGTCAGGTTGATATAACAAGTGGTGCAAGGGAGGCTAATTTGCGGGACCAGGGAGGTCAATGAGCGGTTTGAACAAGTGGCACTGCCTTGAGTGGTTTGAGCACTAATTCCTCGTATTATCAAAATCATCTACAACATCATTTCTAATCCAGAGCTCGGGGCACATTACCTCGATGATGATGGTCATTAGGGTCCGCATTCTTACGTAATTGCATAATTCTATTCCTTTACTTGAAGACAACTGAAAATAAAAATGTCGTCAGTCCTATTGTAAATATTTTATTTTTTATTTTTATTTTCCCTACCCGGTATAAGGAAATATCCTCATTGGACTAATCACACAAACGGGATTGTAAATAAAGATTACAGATCTTTTCGTGTGGTTGTGAGAGTATTTAGGCCTTGTAGTATGGATGTAAAGGAGCGGGCGTATAAGTCTCTGGCAAGACCTCAATTACAGTGTATCTGACCTACACAAGGATTACTTGATACTAGAACTGGAAAATATCGAAAGAAAAGCAGCACGATTTGTTCTGGTTGATTTCCGACAAAAGGAAAGTGTTACGAAAATGTTGCACACCTTGGTCTGGGAACTCCTGCAAGTAAGGGGACGAGCTGCTGTCAGTGGAGAGATGGCGTAGAATAACATAATAGACGAATGAGATTGAGTGAAGCCTTTGAAAGTAGTGAGGAGCGTAATAATGAAGATAAAAATTCGAACTCAAGAGAACGAATTGGGGGGAAATATTGGTTTACAGAAAGGGGAGATGCGTATTGGAATAATTTACGACCGGGCGACTTGGCCGTGCGGTGAGCTTGCATCAGGGAGATGGTGAGTTCGAACTCCACTGTCGGCAGCCGTGAAGATGGTTTTGCGTGTTTTCCCATTTTCACCCCAGAAAAATGCTGGGGCTGAACCTTAATTAAGGCCACGGCCGCTTGTTCCCACTCCTAGGCCTTTGCTGTCCCATCATCGCCCTAAGACATGTCTGCGTCGGTGCGACGTAAAACAAATTATAATAAAAAACGAAGGATATGACAATAAATTACCAAATTCTTTGAAATCCTTTAAAGATTATGTAAACACCTGATAGATAATCTGCGACTTGGGCGACATCCCTTAATGCATATCTGCATATCAGTGGATACTTGACTGCTTCCTACGGTGATTGTTTTAATGTAGAATAATCAAATTTATCATATATTAATGGCGTTAGATGCATCATCATGTTCACAAAATTCTGGTGATTATTTTCATCCTTTTATCTCCCCGGAAAATCCTCAGGTAAACGAGATATCACTCGATTCCCGTGACGTGGTAAACCGATCTCTTCCCGCGTTAAATGCTGTTAAGGTGGCATGGTACTTCCCAAAACAAAATTCTTATCTCTCCTTCCTTCTCCCGCATGCCTTCCACTTCGCTCATACGTGGTCACACCCTTCCTAGGGAACCGCCTCCAAGCTCCTGCGTTCTCTTCAGCTTTGCGACCACATTCTTGGCGTCATATTGCGCAATATTAAAATTGCGTTAAATATCGCATATCAAGTCATGAACAGAATGGGTCAATATATACAATTATAATCAGCTATGAATTGCCGCACTTGCTAATTACAAGTATATTTACAAGTCTCTCCCTTACGGCGCATCAGGCATTCCGGCACGTCGCAATACCTGCGGACGGTTAATCCCTACTCTCACTTCCCCAGGACCAATTACCTCATACAGCAGCTGGATCTGAACTCAGGGCTACGGGTCACTTAACACACGATGACTTCGTTGGTTCGACTCCAGAGACAGTCCAGTAATTCACGCAGTCACACGCAGTGAACAACTAAACAGCAACAGCTCAACAGTATTCAGCAGCAGGACGATACTCACTCACCATATCGGCTTCCCTCACTGACTCGCGGCGATCCTCAGTCCACAGAAACACGCAATACTCTCAAGTAGTATGTCTTCCGTTCCGTCTTCTTCAGCCCACCTAGTCACTGGATTCTCCGACAACATAACCACAGGTCCTGGTTCAGACCTCGGTGGGACACTAGCGACAGCCAACACCGCTGTCATCCTCAGCACACCCACTGAACTAGTCTCTCTCACTGACTCCACTACGGAGTCCAACTCTGACAGACTGCTGGGAGCCAGAAGATTCGCGAGGTGACTAGAGGCAGAATATTCCCGTTAAATCTCGAAGAAACTCACAAGTAAGCCAGCCAACGAGAACAATACACGGAGAGACCGGCCCCACCCCACAAGCCGGCTGGAAGATCCCAGGTCGTGTGAGTCACTAGCCCCTTCCTAAAAGTATCGAAAGGGGCTAGCACGGGGCTGGTACGTAACAATATGACCCTTTCTACTTTCAAAATATGGCTTTGGAAACTCTTATTTTGCTACTAATGTCATTACAATGACTGATCCAGCATGCAATCAGCAGCAAGCAACAGTTACACACAAGGCCACACACAGGCCAGCCGGGCAAGATAGAGTGATAGAGGAACGGGCAGAAGAAATTCCCACAATCCTCAATATATGGAATCACATTGTTTGTCTGGCAACGCAACCAATACAATGAGGAAATTCCACCTAGATGAAATAAGTCCCGTTCCACTACAAACATGCGTAATTCAAACCATCAATAAGCATGTGACGAACTCAATTAGTCATATAACACTTCAATATTATTGTATTCAGAACAGTATTACTCTAATAACGATTCCCGGCCGGGTCGGGGATTTTAATCGCTTCTGATTAATTATTCTGGCTCGGGGACTGGGTGTATGTGTCCGTGATAACACTCTCCTCATCATATTCAGACAACATACCACAGTAATAACCACCACACAAACACGAATGTACGTAAAGCACGTCGGAAACTCCGACCGTCATTTTCTTGGAAACGGTCGAATATTCGGAAACGGTCGGATAATCGGAAACGGTTTCAGTATTGGCCTGGAATTTAATTTCTGATACCCTTCCTGACCAGGTGATTCTCCAGGTGAAATTTCCAAGCTGGTATCAAGCAGGAATTGAACACCAACCTTCCAGGTCCCATGGCAGGACTAAGCCATTGCGCTAATTACGCCCTTCCTCCACTGGTATTTTCTATAATATCTAACTTATATAACTGTGTAATTATGAAGAAATTTTTTATAGAACTCGTGTTATTTTCATGAGTCTCAGCCGTCTTACGAAGGGTGTCCAGATTGAAATAGAGACAAAAGAGGAGAAACCATTTAAAAGGGAGGACAATGCCAAAAAAAAAAAAAGGACATAAAAATCCTCCACCGAGAGTTTGAATTTAGACTTGTATAATCTAATTCTCACTTACATAAACAAAATGTATGCATTTCGATATTACACTGTAAATTCTTACAAGATTTAAAATGAAACTGACACGCCTTATTGGTACTCTCCTGAATATTCAGTTGCCTTCAGGAGTTTTGGCGTGTCTGACATGTAAAAAGACTATATTAGACCATCAAGAGGATTTTCACAGATGCTACTTTCAAACGGTTCCTATTATCAGTCCATTGTGCTGATATCAATGAAAATACTCTTCCTATATTTGGATCTTGCCCTGATAGAGAAAAAACGTAGTCTGCAAGTTTTAATAACTCTGAACTAGAATCAACTTTGCCCATATCTGGTTACAAGGTTACTTCCTATATTCAGAGTCATTACTACTGTCATTCAGGAATTATTTGAAACTGCAGAAAGATTTCACATCATCAGTTTCAAAGCCAAATATCGAATACATTTTAACATCACAATAATCACTATTACTTCCAGCGCCATCCATTTAAAACGGGCTTCCTTCAAATCCTGTCTCTTGTCACGTTATCAACTGTCGCACATTAGCATAGCTGGATTCCGATGGGTTATTTCCGAGAGAGAAGCATACAATATACAGAGTAGTAAATAGAGGCATGCATAGGTAGGTATAACAATCGTTTGTACTGTATATACATAATCACATTTCTAATTAATAACACGATATCGACGATGTCATCGCGTAATGAGGAATACTTGTAAAATTGAAGTAACACAGATTACCCCAAATAAGCAGATTCATTAAAAAAAGGACATTTGTGGGTTTTTAAATAATCCATCCGGACGCAGGACAGTAGTCTGAAAGGACATGTCAGGATAAAAGAGGACGTTTGATCACCCTAGTCTTGCACCACTTCAATCAGCGGGGGCGCGTAGTGTTGAGCCCTGCTCCTGATTGCTCCAGCACTTCCTACTCGCTACACCAGGTTGTAATTCCGTGCTCACGAGTCTGAAATGGGTCTTTCTCCCACACACAGAGTTCTGGTTATGAAATCAGCATAAGTTTGAAGGTCAGTGGTCACTGCTAGCAAGGTCGAGCGAGATGAGGGGTCCGTAACTTTTGTTAAGTGACGTGCAAATGAGAACATTCAGCGACAGGCGAGTACGCTTTGAAAGATAATACTATATTATCACAGTCTCGCAAAGCACTTAAACAATGACGTTACACACATCACCCTTAGACACTGACGTCAATATCCGCCTATGAGACGATCCATTCTATCTGAGTGTACAACAAAACTAAAATTACCACCACCACCACCACCACCACCACTACTACTACTACTACTACTACTACTACTACTACTAAAATGTTTTCCTTCCGTACCCTTGAGGGGTAGGCCGCGTTTCCTAGAACAGCCATTCCCAAACTGGGATCCGTGATAATAATTTAAGTTGTAAACGTACAGTACCGGTCAAATGTTTAGGAACACATAAAGAAATCCCCTAATGTCATATAGAACCTAAAATTGTGCCATTAGATCTCCGTAATTTTCTTTCTGAGCTCTCACATCTAATAGGCCTGATTTCATTGAGTTATTCCAAGTACTGTAGAAGTTACGAATTTTAACTCTTGGAAGGTCACACCAAAAACATCAAATGTTGGAAATATACCGTACTGAATATTCTAATTTGTTCCAGTTATCACCACCAAGAATATATATATTTTTTTTGTAGACTTTTAGTATAAATATAAACATTCAGAAAATATGCGGCACCGAATTTTTGTCTATTTTATTCTTTTTCGAACAGCGCGTCGGCCTCTCACCGCTGGATACCGTGGTTCAAATCCCGGTCACTCCATGTGAGATTTGTGCTGGACAAAGCGGAGGCAGGACAGGTTTTTCTCCGGGTACTCCGGTTTTCCCTGTCATATTTCATTCCAGCAACACTCTCCATTATCATTTCACAGCACTTATCACCCATTAATAAATCACCTTGGGAGTGGCGACCCAATTGAAACAACAGCCTATATATGTTTCATTCATTAAATCCCTGACCCGTTCAATGACTGGAAAACAGGTTGTAGGTTTTCATATTCTTTTGCGAAGCAGCGTCAAGATGGTTGATTTTTCTTTGCCATTTATGGTCCAAGGTCTCGGGGTGAACTATCGGCATCAGATTTACCTGCCCTGATATTATATTCACTCTAATGATGGCATCCATAAACACATTCTCGATGCCGATAGCTCTCGCTCAGACCTATAACAGCAACAAGGAAAAACTGAACACCTTAGTGCTGGTTTGAGAAATAAACTCAAAAAAATCGGTGCTACATTTTTTAGGAATTTTTATATTTACACTAAAATGACCCCCACCTGTTGGTAAGTCTACAAAAGAATCTTGGTGGTGATACTTGGAACCAATTAGTGTACAGTACATAATATTTCCAAAAAAAAAAATTGACTTTCTGATGTGACCTTCCAACAGTTAAAAATGTATAACTTCTACAATACTTGGAGTAACTCAGTGAAATCAGGCGAAAGCTCAGAAAAAATAATAGAGGTCTAGTAGCACAATTTTAGGTTCTAGATGACATTTCATGATTGTTATGTGGTTCTAAACTTTTGACTGGTACTGTACTTAAAGAGCGAAATTTTATTGTACACACACAGTTCATAGACTACATTTAGTAACTATGTCTTAACTGTTGTGTTACTTACATACAGTATATGTAACTCTTCGCTATTTGCTTTACGTCGCACCGACACAGATAGGTCTTTTGGCGACGATTGGAAAGACAAGGCCTGGGAATGGGAGGGAAGCGGCCGTGGTAGTAATTAAGGTACAGCCCCAGCATTTGCCTGGTGTGAAAATGGGAAACTACGGAAATCCATCTTCAGGGCTGCCGACAATGGGATTCGAACCCACTATATCCCAGATGCGAGGTCACAGCTGTGCGCCCCTAACCACACGGCCAACTCTCCCAGTATATGTAACTCTTAGCGTGGCCGGTATATAGTACAAGTTAGCAGCGGAAAAAGACGAAATACAAAGCAGTGTAAATGATGTAATTGAGAGACACTTGGAATTGCTAGTATCCACACTCAGACCATATTTTCCGCGTCTGGTTGAGAAAAACTCGTGGATCAGAAATCCCTTCTTTGAAACTGAACATGAACTGCCCTCCCTTGATCAGTAAACTGTAAAATTATATCAGGTGGAGTGGCATGTTTAGTTCCACGCATGTATCACAACTCCGTCTCTGTTGGTCCATGACCTTCCCTATAGCCTACATTTTCTAGAAAGGAAATAATTCGTTTAATGCCTTTCATGACAACGTACTTGTATGAGTGTACCCTTGCTGCTCTCACACAAATAAAACCGAAACACAAGAACAGAGCTGACCTTCAGTTCGGGTGAGTACGCTTGGTCTTTGGAAAACAGCACCATCCGTTCCATTGAGCCAACAACCGCAACAAGTGAATTTTTTCAAGTAAATTTACGAATCCAGACTGTTGTAATTAATTCCCAAGTGGCACATTGATTTATAATTTCTTTGCAAGTATCTTTATGTAAATGGAGTTAAATTAAACATTCAAAGAAAGTAAAAATGTGTCCTAAATTATAGGAGTAAAATCATACATGGTATCAATACAAATTTCTGTCTTTTGTTTACTGAATGCAGTATTGTGTTCTGTGGCTAAGAAGGCATTGGACATGCATGCGGTATGTTCAGAAGGCCTCAGAGACAAAACGTTTGGGAAACCCTGGTCTAGAGGGCGACGTCCTCTGTCAAGCCTCGAGACGTATTGCGGTGAAGGTGAGAGGAGACCGCCCGTGGCCTATAAAATCAACTGTTCCGCGATTCCTCTTAATGAGGAGAATGGAAACCATGGATAACCATTCTCAGGACAATCCATGGTAAAGCCGTGAGTACCGTTAGCTGAAACTACTATTTTCGGTTTTTACATAACACGAAGTTCACCCAGGTATGACAAGAAGCATAAAAATTATGCGTTTGGCAGGTCCGATCCTGGCTCAATCCGTAGGTGTATGAAGGTGTTCAAATACGTCAGCCTCCTGACGGTAGATTCTCTGACACGTAAGAGAACTCCTGCGGGACTAAATTCCGGCACCCCTGCGTCTGCAAAAACCGTAAAAGTAATTAGTGGAACGTAAACCCAAAGTATTATTATTATTATTATTATTATTATTATTATTATTATTATTATTTATTGTCTGCCTGGTTGCGATGACCTTTAAGGCACTCAAGTCTAAACGGTCTGACACCGTGGTTAATCGGTTTAACACCTCTCCGCATTGCTCATATGGAGTGGGAGCAAAAGAATATCTTGATGATGATTCGTCCATCGAATGGGGACGTTAAGCCTTGAGCAGACCACTTTGTGCTGTTCGACAACAGTAGGCTATGTGCCGGCACCGGGTTTCATCCTCTCCCTTCCTACTATCATATATAGCGTCATTCATTTCATCTCATTAAATCCTCTGATAAGGTTGACGTCAGGAAGGGCATCCGGTCATAAAATCCCCCCACAACAGATTCATCTCGCCTCATATCTGATCCCGTAGAGAAAAGGGTCAACGGTTGGACAAACGCCAATTATTATTATTATTATTATTATTATTATTATTATTATTATTATTATTATTATTATTATGCGACCAGATTTAGCGGTACTCATTTAATTTCACTTGGAACGATTCTCCACCTGCAACGTAAAGCAAACATCTTTCCGCAATTGGAAACACTGTCCAAAATTGCTAGCGAGAACTTCTGGGAGGCAGTGGTTAACACTAAAAGGGGAGGTGGCGGACCCTTGTGGTGAACTGTAATACTATCCCTCGTATGGGGGTTCTTGTATCTTACCGTGCTCCTCGCTTATAGGTATATCTCTGCATAAACCATCACGTCATCTGCTTTAACCCCCTGTGGGTGGGGGACGCATAAGAAGAATACATCCACGGTATCCCCTGCCTGTTGTAAGGTAACTAATAGAGGTAACAAAGGGATAATTTAATTAGAACCAAGTAGTTTCGAATAGTACCATCACGCGGGAAACACCATGGGTCGCCTTTACTTGCGAGTAGTACCACTATATTAGGTTTGTGATTAGTAGCAGCAGAGAGTGGCTCATTGTGGATTTACAGTACCTCTGATTAGTACCACTATCAGCGGAACACCACGGGTATACGTTGCCTGTGGTTGGTACCACTATATGAGCGACACCGTAGGTCTGCGTTGCCTGTGTAACGTACAATACTTGTGAGTAGTACCATAATGTGTGGAACTACGTGAGTACCTCAACATGAAAAATACCATGGGTCTACTTTCCTAGCGATAAGTACAATTATGAGCGGCCGTTGATCTGGATTTTGGACACCTTTAGACTACAACCATCATCGATTCAGGATTGTGCTTTGAAATCATCCCCTTGGTCAGGAATACTATTGTTTTAGGATCGTTTTTGGGAACGTGGGGCATTGGGGTGCGATCCACTGATTGTTTTAAGTCCATAATCTTTGTTCATCGTCGTCTTTTTGAATTCCAGCCAGTGGATGAATTTTGGACTTTTAAATTGTCATATTTCGTACCATTAGGGTCCGATAGCCTAAATCTTAGCCTCCTTTAAACATCAAGCATCATCACCATCATCAACTGATTGCGCATGCGCATAGTCTTCAGGATCGTAGCGCTAAATTAAGTGTGCTCCCTGCATTGTCACTCACAGATGTCAGTGTAACGGACCTTCGAAATAAGTCGAATAGTTTTGATCAATTGATGAAAATAGATCGAAACAAAGGGAACGGTTGTAAATAATCCATGAATGCGTGAATATGCAAGAGAACAGGGAGCTCACGTATTAATGTGCTCTTCAGGGCTCACCGCAACTGGCTACGAAGCTTGGTTGCCAGCATATCGTGAAGAACGCTGTTTGAGAGAAATTAGTGGGTTATACCAAAACATGAATTTGACAAACATATTAGAGTAGATGTACATGCATGTCACCTCTGTTACCCTTTCCCTTCAATGTAGCAATGGACGAGCTAATGATAAACGTGGCAAGGAAAATTGGGGAAGGAAATATGGAAGTGATAATGTTCCCAGATAACGTTTTAGTCTGGAGAGAAAAGGAAGAGGATATCCACGAACAGTTAGATCTATGGAAAGGTGAGGTGGAACAATATGGAACCAAAATGCCAAAAAAGAGCCAGATAGTGATCTCAACTACAAAGGAGTAACCTGTGATAAGGATAATGCTTGGAGGGGAACAGCTTAGGAAGGTAGAGAGTTTCAAGTACCTGGGAAATACCATAGAGGAAAGTGGAAGAAATATAAGGAAAGAATCGAGCGTTGAAGACAAGCAGGAGCGTTCTTGAAAAGTGTCAGAAGCCTGGTTTGGAGCAAGGTTGTCCTTCAGAGGAGCAAAAGAGTGATAAACAGGACGTAACATGTACCAATTCTGACGTATGAAGCAGAAACTTGGTAAATGACGCAGAAAGCCGTGACTAGGATACCGGAGAGTGAAATGAAATTTCTGAGAAGTAGAATAGAGAATAGAGATATAGTAAAAGAATAGCCACTACAGAAAAGGATAGAGGCATCTAGACTTAGATGGTATGGACACATGAAGAGAATGACAGATGAAAGGGTACCCAGGAGGATGCATGAAATGGATATAACAGGAAAACGATGAAGAGGAAGACCAAGAGACAGGTGGATGAAAGGAGTGGAAGAATGTGTACAAAGAAGAGGAGATGATAGGGCAAGAGTGCCGAGGGAGAAGTGGTGGGAAGACAAGAGGAGATGGATAGACTTATGTTCCAGGCAGATCTGGCTAACAGCTGGAAACTGCAGATGATATAGGTTGCCGTAGTTGAGTGGAAATGGAAAGTTAGGCACAACGTATGGCATTGAGATCTGCAGCAAACCAGTGTGTAGACTGCTGACCCAGAAACCCAGGGAAACTATGCAGTTTAATATATCACAGTTGTCACACCCGCAGGTCGAGTCAGGTGCTTCTTTCCTTGTCAGTAAAACTGGTAGGAGATAACAGAGACGGGCTTTGACTGACATCACCTTAATACATTGTTTTCATTGCTAGATCGTCGGGTGAGGTTTTTAAATCTTTGTATTAATTTAAAATGTTTGCATTTATCATTTTATATACTTGAATCGTATAGAACTGAAGGTGTACTTTCAAACTTGTTCGTCTGAACAAGATGAAAATATATATCCATCCACTCGCTGTGTATTCTGAAAGAAGTTTTAAAGCTATGAGGGTAAGAAGAGGGCCATTGAATGTATTCACAAACTTTCGCTCGGCCATGTAGCGTCTTCAAGTGAAAGCAGTACGCCTCACATTTCTAAAGACTTCTCTGTATCAAAAAAATGCTGAAAAAAGAGTGAAGAAGCCAAAGTTCAACTTCTCCAATGATTCACCGATCTGGAAATTAAACTCCAGTGATGCATTCTTTGTTACTTTTCCATGAAAGCAGTAATTTGTTCATGAATTAATTTCACCACTGGTAAATTTCTAGCTTACGGTTTCCCGAAACGCTGAGGCGCCGGAGAGGTTGCCTACCCAAGGCGTTCTGCGTTCACTTGGGACGATGTGGGTTTGATTCCCAGTAAGAAAGTCGAATAATTTAGGAACAACATTTCTACTTCTAGAGAAGTGTTCTCATCTACACTATTTCTTAAAATTCCTCTTTCATTATTTCTTCCTCTCATTCCAATTCGTTCCAAATCTTGCTAGACTTTTTGAATCTAGGTTGTTGATTTTTCTTCCCAAAGGTCTTTGAACATGTTTCTTGTTAATCTGTTTTCATTCATTGTTACGATATGTCCACAAAATCTTTTATTTCCCTTTTCCTTCCCGTTATGTTTTCTCTGTTCTGATAATTTCGTTCTTTACTTTAGATTGAACCTATTATTATTCCTCCTTCGTTATGCCCAACTAAGGAGCCCGACTGAACTTATTTAGCTGATGTGGTTGCCTTTTTCTTCTCACAAAATCTCTTCATCTTCTCGCTGTGGCATTTCTTGAGATCTTCTGACCAGGTTTTGTTGGTCGTAGTGCTTGGATGATGTTTAAAGCGATGATTGTGGACTAATTTTCTGAATTTGGATCTGTCTAACACAATGTCATCTGTGATGCCTATTTCGTGAAGATCTCTTCCAACTTCGAGCAACCAATTGCTTTTTTACTTCCATTGATAGGGTAAGGTTCAGAATTATTTTGATCAATCTCTGATTACTCATTCTGACAATATGTTCGTAAAATTTAAAACTTCTTTTCGTAAATGTGTGTGGGATTTCCTTTCTGTGTTGGTACAGGTCATGAGATTTCCTTGTCCGGATTCCCCCTGTACAGACTGGTCCAATAATTTTTCTTCAGATTTTCTCTTTTTTTTTTTTTTTTTTTTTTTGCTTTTCTACATATTTAATCAATGATGTTCTCCCAATGATCAGTGTTTCAGATGCATGTAGTGGTTCAGTCTTGATTACAGTATTATAATGTCTTGATTTTGCATTTAGGGATATGGATTTTTAATTATTTTGATTCCAAGTGAGTCTGCATGTTCTTTGTAGTTATGTAGTTGAGAGACCCTTTCTTTGCTTGCTCCATGATTCAGTCCTGAAGGTTGAATTACTTCTCCCAGGTATTTGAATTTAAACACTGGGGATATTTGCCATATTGCGTTTTCATTGGTTGTCCATCTAGGTACCGAAGAGATCCTTCCATGTAGTGAGTTTTCTGATGTGAGATCTCGAGTCCAGTTCTGGATGCAATGTCATAGAGTTTTTCAATTGATGCAATCGCTTCCTGTGTGTTATTGGGTAGCACTGCTAAGTCATCAACGAAGGCCAAACACTGTAAATTAATTTTGTTTTCACATAATCTGCCAAGGGTTATTCCTACTTCTTTTTCCCGATTCCTAATCGCTTTCTCCAAAACAAGATTAAACAATAAAGGACATAACCCATCTCCTTGTCGGACTCCTGTTTTAACATCAAATGTTTCAGACAATTCCCCTAAGAAGTTAACCTTTGAAGTGGTGCCTGTTAGTGTTTGAATGATTAAATCTCTTGTTTTCCTGTCTACATTGAATTCTTCCAGAACACGGAAAAATTATTATTATTATTATTATTATTATTATTATTATTATTATTATTATTATTATTAGATAAGGTCCGCCTCTGTGGTGTAGTGGTTAGCGTGATTAGCTGCCACCCCCGGAGGTCCGGGTTCGATTCCCGGCTCTGCCACGAAATTTGAAAAGTGGTACGAGGGCTGGAACGGGGTCCACTCAGCCTCGGGAGGTCAACAGTAGAGGTGGGTTCGATTCCCACCTCAGCCATCCTGGAAGTGGTTTTCCGTGGTTTCCCACTTCTCCTCCAGGCGAATGCCGGGATGGTACCTAACTTAAGGCCATGGCCGTTTCCTTCCCTCTTCCTTGCCTATCCCTTCCAATCTTCCCAACCCTCCACAAGGCCCCTGTTCAGCATAGCAGGTGAGGCCGCCTGGGCGAGGTACTGGTCATTCTCCCCAGTTGTATCCCCGACCAAGAGTCTGAAGCTCCGGGACACTGCCCTTGAGGCGGTAGAGGTGGGATCCCTCTCTGAGTCCGGGGGAAAAGCCGAACCTGGAGGGTAAACAGATGATGACGATGATGATTATTAGATAAAGGCTGCGCTAGGAATGAACTCGATTGATGAAGCTGTACGCATAAACTGGCTTCGGTGGTGGGTTCATGTATGGCGAATGGAGGAGGATAGGAGTTACCTAGAAAAATAATGATTATTGGCGTGCAGCTGTGAGGTTGCATCCGGGAGATAGTGGGTTCAAATCCTACTGTTGGGAGCCCTGAAAATGGTTTTTAGTTCCCGTTTTCACACCAGACAAATGTTGGGACTGTACCTTAATGCCACGGCTGCTTCCTTCCCACTCCCAGATCTTTCCTATCCCATCGTCGCTATATGACCTATCTGTGTCGGTGTGATGTAAAGCAAAATTGTAACATAATGGTCTCTGTTATGGAGGGTAAGAGAACTAGAGGGAGACAAAGGCGTCAATGGTTCGACTCAATTTCTAACGGTTTAAAGATAAGAGGTATAGAACTGAACGAATCCATAGAACTAGTAACAAATAAAGGATTGTGGCGGCGGTTAATAAATTCAAAGAGACTTGCAGACTAAATGTTGAAAGCCATACATCTATAATGATGATTGAATGTATTTATTAGATTGATAATCCCTGTACTGGGCTGCGGGTCAGACGGTAGACCGCTGGCCTTCCGAGCCCCAATTGACTGCTTCTTTCCTGTTGTTCAAACACGGCAGCTTCGTGTCAGTAGATTCACCGGGACGTACAGGAACTTCTGTGGCACTACATTCAGTACCTCAGCGTCCAGAAACAATAAAAGAAGTTAGTGGGACGTAAAATAAGACGGATTAAAGACCACAAAGACTAGACATGCAGTGAATAGAGGGAAACAATCAAGATGACTGCAAATTTGTCAGCCGTACGCTCTGTACGCTCCTGCACTAAGGCACGGGCCGCCAACTCCCTCCCCTTCATCGTGCATCTCCTCCACCGTAACAAATCTCCCGGCCTGAGTGTTGGCGTTACCGTCTAAGGGGCCCTCCTCTCCCTTCAGGGGAGGAATGAAAACATTGTTGTAGTAGTAGTAGTAGTAGTAGTAGTAGTAGTACTAAATTAAGCACGTTTGAATAGATTGCATTTTCACGAGAATTACTTGACCGATATTCAAAATAATCACGGTGCGGAATTTGTGATGTTTGTATGTGTAAGGCTGTGTGTAGAGAAGTGTACAGTAGTTCTATTTTTAAAAAGTTAGCACCATTATCTCATAAGATATCGACGCCATGATGCTCTGATTACGAGCCCCTTAGTACCATTACTGAATGTGAATACAGAATGTCGATATCTTCAACGATTCACGAGTTATTTGAAGTGGACAACTTAAATGAACAAGCCTTTATATTTATAATCTCTCTGATGTTGCGTGCTCAGTGTAACAGAAGTCCATATTCCAATCACGCATTTCCCACGGAATTCAGGTTCCCATTTAAGCGGGCTACTTTCCATCAGAGCTGCTTATAAACCAGGAATAATTATGGCTTGGCTCCGCCTCAATGTTATGTAGTACTCCAGTGGTATGTGCCGCTCGGCAAGCTGGCTACAACCAGTTCAATTACACGCGCGTCGTACTTAAGCTGTCAAAACCTTTGAGTGAGGGAACTAACCAAGTTGGATGTTTTAACAGAAAGATGTTCGGAGGCACGATAAACAAGACCATTGCTAAATTCTCAGGCTACTGCAACGCATAGTGCGTGAATTACACTTACCAAATACATGTATGTACGTCATTGTGTATCGTGAGAATCGTACTATAATAATAATAATAATAATAATAATAATAATAATAATAATAATAATAATAATAATAATAATAGTACCAGGGGTACACCTTACCCGGCTAGTTAAACTGCGCGCCTACCATGATGCCATCTATGCCAAGAGACTTGAACTGGTGAACTCCCAGAAACTTTCGTCTTCTACTGTTAGATGTCTCTACAATCGTTTTAGTGGCTCCCTCTTCTGGACTAAAGATTAACTACTCGATAGATTAATATTTATTTTTGAAGTTTATAAACCTGGTTCTGAGGATTGTTTTGTTAATGCACCGAAGTTTCCAACACTTCAGCTGGATTCTCCTCGATTGTAATCAACCTATCAGATTCTTGGAAATATCTTCTGTAACCAATTGAGACCGGAGGTGTGTACAGGAATCCAGTCTATCAGCAAAAAGTTCTGGAAGCTTTCCCTTTATGGTACTTTAAAAGCAGGGCACTTTTGGGTAGTCTTATCTGAATTGCTCCAGTGCTGAGGAGTGCGACTTAACGTGAGCCAGGATGCAGGGGCGAGGCCTGCGTGAGGAAGATCCAGCGACTCAAGGTAATGGCAGAACTTACCTAGACACGTGATAGCTCCTGTGGATAGTTTGAGGGGAAAGTTTCAACCTCTTGTTATTTAATGTAATTTTATGAACTGCTGGTTTTAAATGTAGAATTTTCGGCAAGTCTGAAGTTTCTGGTTCCGTAATTTAAGGGAACAAAGGGAGATGACCCTCTGTCGTTACCATTCAACCTTGCATTGGGGACTAAAGATTTCAACCTATAAATTTCTTAATCTTGCCTTGGCATTAATGTTTCCCGATGAGTCACCCCGGAGCGGCACAGGATTATCCTCTGTATCTTCCGGCTGTAAGCCCACTTAGGGTTTTAACAATTTCTAGGAGTGCAGGTGTTCCGTCTCCTTGCATTTTTTTTAAGGCCGGTTATGTACAATCTTTTCTTTTTACTATTGAGGCCAGGTAGTATGGGCAATTACGCCTCTTTGTTTCCTGTATTATTCTTAGGGCATGTGTTTCTTCGATTCTGCTTCATTTTTGGATCAGTGACCAATGCTAGTGTGGATAAATTGATCAAAATTTTAAAGTGAGGTCACCCGATGTGATCTAGTGCACCAAAAGAAAATGATTGCCTCTGCGAGGCTAGACTACGGTTTTTCAGAGTTCAAATTCCTCATTAATGTACTTTCTTGGAGCAGATGCTGCTCTTACAAAATAGTTGTCCCTTTTCTTTGTAATTCAACAAATTGATAATTATCTCAAATTTTGTACCTGATTTTCGGACTTCTAAGTCCCTGTTATTGTTAGAGCTGCTGAACTCATTAATAATCTGTTCTATTTGCTGGCTATTCATTCAGATTCTCTGTCTATCAATTTTAAACTAGAAAAAATAAGAGGAAGGAAATAAAATTTCCAAAACTTCTTGTGTTAAGTTCTGCTCTAGGTAATTCCTTGTGCAGCCATTCAACCCAGGCGCTTCTTATCCCTCTGTGAAAGAAGGAAACCCCGTATTGTTATTATTATTAATAATAATAATAATAATAATAATTTATAATGGCAATGAAAATGAATCGGTGGCTTCAAGAGTTCAGAAAATGAAGTTGCTTTTCAACACACAAAGGATGTTCATAACAGAAAAGGCTTGTCTTGGAACAGTAAACTTCGTCAAACCTGAAGCTCTTTAGGCTTCAGAAACCCTGAATTTACACCATAAAAATTCAAAGGAACAATAACAAATTAAAGAAAGGAAAATAATGAGAAAACTCCTAGAGCCAAGAATTACAAATGGAATATATTACCCCAAACCCAACTTGTAAATATCTAAACTTACTGATACAATGAGACTGCGACGAATTGAATTTATAAGCCATTTGGAAAAATTGAATAAAAACATAATTACTTTTCAACTACACATTTTTTGCAAATCAAACGTACGACATCAAAACGGTATAAGCAAGTAGAGAAAGACCTCACGGAATTAGGATCATCAAATCTGCAGAACAGAAATGTAATCATTAAAATCGTTCACACAGGGGATTTGATGAAGACGAGAAGAAACCAGCACGACGTACCTGGTCGGAGGAACAGAAATTACAACAATCGATGAAAATGAATAACTATTGGGCAAGGAGGAAAGCTAAACGAATGTTGATTCCGCGTGGTCCTGTGACCATTTGCGTAGAAGAATAACTAGAGGACCCCTGCTGCTCCGCAGCACTTTTCAGTAGATTCATGAACATTTAATACGGGTACATAACAACTGATCCATTCGTAACGTAGTTTATAACACTTTTCTCCATACGATATTCACCGCGCTTCGACCATTCGGCGTATCTGGATCTTAACGTTTTCAAACGATCTTGCCCTAGATAGTGCAACTACCATTGGTCGGGTAAGTAGACACCTACTTTCTCAAGAGAGTGTCCCTGCGCTTGATTAACGGTCATACATAAGGCTAGTCGACTTGATACCTTTCCGTGTGTGCGTACGTCGACTGTTCTCTCTTAGCATCATGTAACTTATTAGGAACGTTCTGCCATCTGTTGAGTATATTTATAAGCTGCAGAAGGTCAGAGAATCAAAGAGTAAATAGTATTCTTGTATCATCAGACGAAGTGTATACTCTCTGGCTTGAAAAGTAGTAATCTAAAATGGCTGCATTGAATCACATTACTAAGGATGAAAATAACATATATAAGAGTATTAATGAAAATGTAAATCTCTTAACAACCAGTTAAGTAGAAAATATATTACTGGTTATGGTAAGCCTTCGCCTGCAATTATTGATTAATTTTAGTGATTTGATTTTATGATTACTCACATTTGACTGAACTTAGAAACCTGCCATTGTCTGGCGATTCACCGGATGGTAATTCCGGAGAGAGTAAAAAAGGATGAAGAAAAGCGGTCCATTAGAACGGCCGAACAGTGCATAAAGCTGTGTTTAGTAAACGTGTTTAATGAATCGATAATAATAATAATAATAATAATAATAATAATAATAATAATAATAATAATAATAATAATGTGTTCAGGATAACTGTGTTAAGCGTGAATGAACCAGATTTCGAGCATGTATTAGTGACCACGAAACCCTTAGCTGGGTTCTGGAATTACTCCAACTTACTTATGCCAGACTCCTCAATTTCATCTATCCTATCCGACCTCCTTTGGGCAACACTTGTTCTTTTGTGTCCCCAACTGTATTAAGGTTTTCAAGGCCTAAGAAGTCTTCCACTTACTGCCCTTCGTGACCGTTGTATTTTTTTGCCGATACCTTTTTTTTTCTAAGTGTCCGAGCTCTTGTATGTTTTCATTGTGATTAATGTTGATAAAGCACGGTTGCCCAAGTTACACCTCCTCTTGAAACAATAACCACCACCACTACCACCATACTTCAATATTTACATTAATTTTGACATAAGAAAATTACCAAAAATTTCGAGAATGAAATGTTATCATTATCTGACAGGCTAATTTCATGTTACAATTTGGATGGGGCACAAGTTATGTTTTGTATAGGATGTGCAGTGTACTAAAAAAAGACCTGTCCCATCTCTGTTTTTTTTCAGCACAAATCTCACATGGAGTGACCGGGATTTGAGCCACAGAACCACTTAGGGTGACAGGCCAGCGAGTTGGCACCTGAGCTACGAAGTCTCTTACGCCGCTAAAAATACCTAAATAGCTGCCTGCGCACACACTCTACGCCAGTAATACGCAGTTTCTCACACACAGCAGATGTTCCGGTCTAGACTATGTCAACGTGTGTAGACAAGCCTCTGTATGAAGTGGATCCTAATTCAATCTTGTGTACAATATTGGGTTCTCGTACAGTGAGAGAGTTTTTACTGGGTTACGTTATCAGTGAGTCCCCTTTAATGGTGACGTCTGACAAGATAAATGAGCCTGCAAGTTGTAACAAATGATTGTGCAGACGCAGGTGAACATGGACCCATGCAGCAGTTTCTCTGCGTAGCATCAGCTTCAACTGATTCTTTTCGTTAAGAAAGAGGCCTCTCGATTACTGAAGGCATGTGGAGGCTCGTAATTGGACCACACCAAACGAGCTAAGTATTTAACTTGTCCAAACAATATCTTCTCTCTTCACTTGTTTTGATAAACTTTGTGAGAGTAGCGTGTGTATGATACTTTCAAGTTTCGGCATTTATTTCAATATACACTCTACTGGATAGTTATTCATAGAAATAAAGTACCTGTATGCCGTCTGTAGTTTAAAGATCAGGATGGTCTTTATACCCGAAAGTGAGACATTTTTATAGGTTCGCAAAATGTTTGAAAAATTATAACTCTTAAACATCCGATATTTCAACGCTTGTTTTTCACAATGGTCTGCCACGCCCGGAGGCCCGGATTCGATTCTCGACTCTGCCACGACATTTGAAAAGTGGTACAAGGGCTGATACGGGGTTCACTCAGCCTCGGGAGGTCAACTGAGCAGAGAGGGGTTCGATTCCCTCCTCATCCATCCTCGAAGTGTTTTTCTATGGTTTCCCACTTCTCCTCCAGGCAAATGCCGGGATGGTACCTAACTTAAGGCCACGGCCGCTTCCTTCCCTCTTCCTTGTCCATCCCTTCCGATCTTCTATCTCGCTACAAGGCCCCTGTTTAACATAGTAGGTGAGGCCGCCTGGGCGAGGTACTGGTCTCATTCCCAGTTCTATCCCCCGACCCAACGTCTCCCGTTCCAGGACACTGCCCTTGAGGCGGTAGAGGTGGGATCCTCCCTCGCTGAGTCCGACGGAAAAACCAACTCCGAAAGTAAACGGATTAAGAAAGAAAGAAAGAAGGAAAGAAAGAAGAAAGTTTTTCATAATGTGTATATTAACACTAATAAGCCAAAAATATTTTAGGTGCTGGTAAATCTGCCGACACGGGGCTGACGCGTTTGAGCATCTTCAAATATCACCGAATTGAGCCAGGATCAAACTTACATACTTAATTGCTTGCTTACTTACTTACTTACTTACTTACTTACTTACTTACTTACTTACTTACTTACTTACTTACTTACTTAGTGCTACAGTCAATCCAGAGCCTTGGCCTTTCTGTCAATTGTAGCCCAATCTTCACGATCTTCAGCACGCTTCCTCCATCTTTCTATTCCCATCTTTCTTAAATCCAACTCTACTCATCCAGCCATCTTTTACGAGGTCTTGCTTTCGATCTTCTGCCACGTGAATTTCCTTTGTAAATTTTCTTGGCAGACCTATCACCTGACCACTGGTTGTATTACCTTTCGATAAACCGTCCGTTTCAGTCTTCTACTAAGGCTGCGTGATCTGAACACTTTCATTTAAAGCTAAGGAAGCCCTATTGCGTGCAGCAATCCTTGCTCTATTTCATGTCATGATCTTTCGTCATCAGCACTTCACACGTCTCGTAGTTTATCCCATTTAATTTCATGAGTTTACCTCCCGTAACTATGGTCCTCCCAGCTGAGAACAAATGTTGATTTTTGGCGTTATTCACTCTGTCCCATATCTCCTGCCAGCTTTCTTAATCTGTCCAGTACTTAATCTGGTTCTTTCAATATTTTTAAAACATTCTACCCCTGAAACAAAACAATCATTCCTCCATTACTGTTCGACGCACGAAGTAAACATTTCTCAGGTTGGTTGCACTTGCGCCCTAGATGTTAAATAACATAGGGTTTAAAAACATTCAATTTGTATGGTGTTGAAATTAATGTTAGATGCGTAAATAAATCATTCCTCTAAAATCATTTGCCGTACGAACTGAGGGTGCATTTTATAGGTTAGCCGGTGGTGGACTCTACAAAATTTAAAACTTCGAAACACAGCTTTCAATTTAAAACTGTAGCAAAGCACGGGTACCTTGCTAGTACTGTATAAGGGAAAACTGAAAGAAAAGAACCGTTTGAACCAATACATCTACAATCTACATATCTCGAATGTGGTAAAGTATGTGTTTATTTGTGCCTAACTGGGAAACCTACATTTATTAAAAATAGAATCAAAATTGAAGAAGTTTGAAAATTCAGTCATAACACCCCTTAATATTTTTCGCAGGAAATAATTCGGATTTATTTTCAGGGCGAGTGAAATACGGATTCAACAAAACATTAGTTATCTGATCATATGCATTTATCGTCGTAAGTCCAATTTTGTTACCTTTTTCAGGCCAAAAGTCATCATCTTTGGATCAGTCCGGTTTCGCTTTGTTGTTTCTGTAATGGTTTCATTTAAGGTTATGCGAGTTATTAGCCCACAGCACCCAAGCCTGGTGGTGGGGCTGCCACCTGAAGCCTCCAGGCATTGCTGTTTTATGTTGGGGTTGTCTCCCTTAGCCTTTGAAGATCCCTCTTGACCACAAGTGATTTCCCTCTTCATTTAACCCCAAGAGGGAGCCTCAGTTGCCGTTAAGGACTTCACCAGAGCCCCCTTAATCGTTGTTTTAGGGTTCCTGTAAGACCTTCACAGCTACCGTAGCGGTCCTGGGGCACACGAGGTTCCCACTGTACTTCGCCCTTACATGCTATCCCCTACTTCATACCTTTCCCCGTCTCCTACGACGCTGACGAGGGGTTGGACTTATGCGGGACATTTCACCCCATCCCTTTAAGTGGATTTCCCGAAACAAAAAATACGTGTTTGTTCATTTTCAAAGGAGATTCTAAATACCAACTTTCACGTCTGTAACATATCAGCGTTTGAGATATAAGTATTCCCATAAAAAGTATTCAACACCTTTTCCAGTCCTTTACTTCCCCCACCCCCTACAAATGGATTTTCCGAAACCAAAAAGTACCAGGTCTTTTTAAAGTAGTCCGACTCGTTGGAGGAATGGTCAGCGTACTGGCCTTCGGTTCAGAGGGTCCCGCGTTCGATTCCCGGCCGGGTCGGGGATTTTAACCTTCATTGGTTAATTCCATTGGCCCGGGGGCTGGATATTTGTGCTGTCCTCAACATTCCTGCAACTCACACACCACACATAACACTATCCTCCACCACAACAACACGCAGTTATCTATACATACCCTCATCGGAAGGTTTGCCTTACAAGGGCTGCACTCGGCTAGAAGTAGCCACACGAAATTAAAAAAATTAAAGGAGGTACCAAAATCCAATGTTTACGCCTGGAAACTATTAGGTTTTTGAGGTATAGATATATACATTTAAAGAATTCACGCTCTTTTCATCCCCTTAGCGACAGAATATTTAAAAATTTCTCCTTTAGTGAGCAAATACGCTGTTATATAAATGTATCCCCGTAGTCCAGTAGTTTTGGCTCGGCGATGATGAATCAGTCAGTCAGTCAGTCAGTCAGGACTTCTCTACTAACCATAGTCACATTAGATTCTTACTGCTTTATGATTCAGCGGATGATTTCACAGGTACATTTCAGATTTAGTGCCTACTGAAAATTTGCCGAGCATTATGCGCCCAGCTTTGTGATAGATTCAAGTCCTGCGAACTGACTTCATTGTGAAAATCATATAAATTGCCAAGGTTCAAAAATTCCACATATATAGTCACAGCGAAAGTGTAAGTTTAAAGGTAAATAAATGGTCTTCGGTAGTTCAGCATATTTTCCGTTACTTTTTTCACGCTTCCTTTATTATTAGTTTCATGTTTAGTCTTTATTCGCAGAGCTATTCCTACGACAGGCCAGTAGCGTATATACACTGCCTGACAAAAAAAATAAGTTTAGAACCTAGAAGGAGTGGTTGAAAGTGAATGAAACTACATATGCTGAAAGACCATGTGCTTTATTGAAATGATTACAATATGTAATGAAAGAGACAAGGCCATTGGCAGTGTTGGCGCCAGGTCAGTAGGGTCGTACTCCCCCCTTTGGCCTCTGCTTTGGCAAGTTCATCCACAGTTGTTCCAGCTGTCCCTCCAGATCCCGCAGGTTTTTATTGGGACGGAGTCCCCTTCGAATGTCATTCCACACGTGTTCATTGATGGTGAGATCCAGGAACACGGTCCCAGGGCGCTGTGCCATAAGGGTAACACATGAGGACGCAGAATCTCTCTGACGTATCGCTGTGCCGTCAAAGTCTGCCGAAGCACTATTAGAGGTGACCTAAACGCATATCCTATGGCTCCCCACACCATGATGCCAGGGATTACACCTGTGTGTCTTTCTACAGTATAGGCAGGTTCTTCCCTCTGCCCTCGACGCCGCCAAACCCGCACACGATGGTCATCGGAGGTTATGGAGAAGCGAGACTCATCATTGAACGTGATGCGATGCCAGTAGTCTTCTGCCCATGCCTCCTGGGCAAGGCACCACTTCAAACGCAGGCGTTGGTGTATTGGTGTCAATGACAATCGACGCATGGGGCGGTAGGACCCTAATCCGGCGGATGCGGTAACTCACAGGAGGTTTTAGAGTCTCCAGTACATGTTCGCGGATGGCGGGTTTTTCTTGGTCGACCCGAACCTGCACGACGTGATTGGGTGCCCTCATGTACCCATTGAGTCAAACAGCGGGTCACAGTGACATCTGAATGACCCACATGCCTAGCAATTGCACGATACGATCAACCAGTCTCATGTAGTCCCACAATGCGGCCCCTGTCAAATGCAGTCAGTTGGTGGATAGGCTGTCTAACGCGTCTGCGAGACATCGCGGGTGCTTCGTACTGTACGCAGTCCTCTTTGCACGTCTTGCTTAACTGTCTGACTCACAGCAGGACGGTTCCATCGCGAATGCACTCTGGTGGGCGTTCTACACATTACATATCCTTGTAAATCTAATCATTTACTCACATATCAATGGTGTGCTTGTACCCCGAAATGGGATAAGATTGGACTACTCCTTCTGGGTGCTTAACTTTTTTTTTCCAGACAGTGTATATTTCCTAAAGCTGCTTGTGATTAAGAAGGAACGTATTGGAATATCAAAATGCTTTCACATTTCAGATCAGCTTTCAGACAGCGGTTCATCGAAATGCCACTCAGCCTATCTCCCATTGGCTTGGCTGCTCGTGGTATCGACTTCCCTTTAATTACATTACATTGGGCTTTTTAATCAGAATGAGTGCTTGGAATGTTTTATAATCTCTCTTAGTGCGGTGTGGATGAGCTAAAAAGAAAAAATAATAATTTAATCGACAATGCGCGCGTCTATATGCTAGTGTTAAAACATAGCTTTCCAATATAATCCAGGCATTCTATCAGGTGGTTGGATAAAATCCCGTTCGCACAAAGCATCCTGACTTCAAAGAAAGTCTCTTCATAGTTCATTTAGTCATGTTTGGAAGGATGTGGTAATTAACGATGAATAAATTGGTATGTGATACATCATACTGATAATAATTTAACAAAGGTAAATACTTCATTATTATTTACATATGAGGTGCATAGCTGATTCTGAAAATGTACAGTATTACATATTGCACAATCATTTTTTTATTAATTATATATAATTTTATACTCTGCAATTTCGAAACAGAAGGCAAGAAGGCGCAAAATTTCAATAGGTTAATGAACACACTAATCAAAAAAGATAACTCTGATTCAGGCAACCTCACACTTGACTTGATTTTATGGAATGTAGAAGGAATAAGAGGTTTACTCTCAACAATCCCAGAAAATCCTTGGGCAGGACATGATATAATTATAATCACAGAAACAATGCTGACAGAAAAGATGGATACGCCAGGCTACTACAGCAAACACGCACTATCAATTAAGAAGGATCGAGGAAGGCCAGGAGGAGGAGTAACCTGCATGTACAACAACAAAATGGGTAGACTGATAGATACAATAATAGATGAAAACTTAGTAATCTTGAAAGCAGAAGAAATTACTATAGTAGGAACTTATATTAGTCCGTTGAAAAAAGTGGAAGACACTGTCGAGCACATAGCCAAAATTCTAGCACTTACTGACAAGGACAAAAATGTAATACTAGCTGGAGATTTTAATTGTCGTCTGGATAAACAGACTAGCAAAACAGATATCGTATTAGAAATGCTGCTCACGGAAGGATACCGTCTAATCAATAAAAGCGAAGAAGTCACCTACTTGGCTCCAAACGGTTCCAGTACCATTGATTTAATTTTCTACCGAGGAAGAAATATTAAATTGATAAGACATCAGATTATGAGAAATCAAGGTATTGCCGCACAAAGGAAACATCTACCAGTATCGACAAATTTCTTAATCAGACAAGAGGTCCCGCACGAAACAGAGAATATACGCATAAGATCAAGAAATATAGACGAAAACAAACTCAGGGAAAACAGCCAAAGAATAGAAGAGACTCATCAGCTCATCGAGTAAGGTAATCTCGAAACAGCTCTAGATGCCATCAATGGAATAATAAGGGATTCTTTGTTCCACAAGAAACCTCGGAAGTCCAAAGAATGGTTTGATGAAGAATGCTACATAGAAAGAAGAAAAACGCTAAACTTACTACATATAGCCAGAAGACTTAAAACTGTAATCACCTTACAAGCGTACGCGATACAACGAAGAAACTATAAACAATTACTGAAATCGAAAAGGAGCAACTATACCGAAATGCAGGCACAACAGAAAGCCCAAGAAGCTTTAAGATATCCTTTTGTAGCTCCAAAGAAGAAAAGGGTGAATCCATCGAATCAAATAAACATGAATAACTGGGAAATCCACTTTAATAATGTAATAAATACAGGAAGACGAACATTAGCACTAGAAGTCGCAAAATGTTCGACAAAAAATCTAGAAATAACAATAGATGAAGTGACGAGAACAATTCAAGACACTAAAAAATACAAAGCAGCCGGTCCGGATGGAATTTACAACGAGAATCTAAAAGAGACTCTACAATTGCTAGCACCTTATTGGACCAAGCTATTCAATAAATGTCTAGAAACAGGTAGAATTCCGGAAAGTTGGAGGACGTCCTACATAAAAATCTTATACAAGGGAAAAGGAGAGCCTGATGACGAAAACTCGTATAGAGGGATAGCGCTAGAGAACATCATCATGAAAGTATATACAAAAATCATTAATCAAAAACTTAACGAACTAATAGATGATCATCTCCCAGAAGAACAATTCGGTTTCAGGAAAGGCAGAGGAACTCTACAAGCTGTCGCTAATTTACTAGATGAGGTGCAAGAAGCACTTAGGCACCCAAAAGGAAAATGTTATGCTATATTCATTGACTTCAGCAAGGCTTTCGACATGCTCAACAGATCAAAATTAATGGAAAAATTAGACGGCATGATTGGAGCAGACAACGAACTTAAGATTGTAATAAATAACCTTCTAGCCTATAATAGCGTGAGAATAGATGATGGGGTATCACTCTCTTCCCCCATCACTCAAACAAACGGTGTGTTACAAGGAGACCCCATTAGCCCTACGCTTTTTAACGTAGCTACAACAGACATGACAAGAATAACAGATAATTTGCCAACAGTGCTGTATGCATACGCAGATGACATGATAATAGGTTCGAGAAACAGAGAAGACCTTCTGATCGCAGTAGACTACAGGAATGGGCCGGAACAAACGACTTCCAGATTAACAAGAACAAGACAGTCTGTATGGTCTTCAGAAAAGGAGGAAGAATAGCAGCGACAGATAGAATTTCATATCCAGGGGTAGATTTAACTACAGTAAATAATTTTCGCTACCTTGGCATCACTCTACAAACGTCAGGATCCTCATTCAAAATACATGTGAGGGAAAGAGCAGCAGCAGCAATTAGAGGAATTTACGATATACAAGACCCAACCAAAATATCAATAGGCTCAGCAATGAAACTTTTTCATGCAAAGATACTACCCATTCTGACATATGGCATAGATTTAATCTGGGACAAATTATCAACATCTGACATAACTACCCTTGAAAAAGTGAAAGCTACCTTTCTGAAAAGAATATTAGGTATTTCTAAGACATCTCCATCTAGACTAGCTTATGAACTAGCTCAGGAGCCTTTCCTTATCGAGGACCTTAGATATCTTTCTGTGCAGGAGCCTTTCCTTATCGAGGACCTTAGATATCTTTCTGTGCCATCGACACCCCAAGCCACTGCTCACCTAAATCTAAGGTTAAGCAAAAGAGAAGAAATCTGGCCGGAGTTCTACGTGACGGATGCTATGACAAACAGAGACTGGATGGGCCCAAATAAGATCATGCGCAGCGCTATCAACAGGCTGGCAGTACATGGTTTCCATCATAAGCTATGCGTAAAAGAGATATATCACGATCCAAGCGACGAATGCGTGTGCAAACTGTGTGAGAAAATATGTGAACGATACCACTTCAATAAGTGTAGCAAAAGAGAAAAGTCCTTACATGAATATAGTAAAGAGTAGAAAATGTATATATGGCCATTGGCTGCAATAAAACTTTATTAATTTAAATATACCGGGTGAGTTGGCCGTGTGGTTAGAGGCGCGCAGCTGTGAGCTTGCATCCGGGAGATAGTGGGTTGGAGCCCCACTGTCGGCAGCTTGAAGATGGTTTCCCGTATTTTCCCATTTCCCCGATTACTGGATACTGGCCGCACTTAAGCGACTGCAGCTATCAAGTTCGGTCTCCTCTTACCGTCAATGGGTTCGAATTATTGCAGTGATATTTTAATTATTTGATTTTACAATTATTCAAAGCTGGCTGAACATAGAGATCTATCAGTGTCTCATGATTCACCGGGAGGTAATTTCAGAGAGAATAAAACAACAAATGAAGCAAATCGATCCAGTAGAACGGGAGGACGGAGTTGCCAAATTTGTTTAGTAAGCTCTTTTAATATACCGTATAGATTATTATTATTATTATTATTATTATTATTATTATTATTATTATTATTATTATTATTATTAATCGTTCGGGCAAGTAAGGACCGCGAGATCTCAACTGTTTGTCTTCTTGCGGGCCCACCAGGTTTTCATCCTTTCGGAGCGTGCTTTCTTCCATACATCAGAATGGACATGCTTCAGTCGAGTTGGAACTTCTTCGCGATGAACCTAAGTTTTTGAATGAGTGGTGCTCGGAGTTGAATGTCTATTTCTGTGATTCCATACTTTAAAATATCCTTATTGACCTCCACCAACGGAGGAGGAATAGTTTTGAGACTTCTGAAGTAGGATAACAAACGTTTACACTTCCTTTCAGCTGACAATCTGAAGAGGTAAGCGTAAAAAGTTATCCTTCTTTTTCAGAACGCGCTTGATATCTTTTCCGTGTGGGTATATATTTGTAAGTTGCTCCTAAATCTGTAAATACCATCTTTGAGACTAGGACCAAGAATTTTTCGGATAATCCTCCTTTCCTTAATTGTCAGTTTTTAAAACAGGCCACGTGTTCGAAGTGTTATTCTGTTGCATATAATGCTTCAGGTCTAATTAGTTTGATTATGTCGAATTTTTGCATTTCAAGAGATGGAATTTTTGTTATGCAGTGTTTCTCTAGGGAAAGGGGCCATAAGTGAAGAGGTGATATTATTGGTCATTCTAAAGCGAAAACATTATGTGAACATATACTTCACTTTCAGTAGTTCCCGAGATACAGACCATATTGTGTAATTGTACTAAGGTGGCGATGGTAGTCAAGCCGTTTGCCACGGTGACGTTTGTTGATAAAATGGTATGTTTAATGTACTTGGCTTAGCAGAAAGTGTCGTATTTCATAGTTTGTACATTTCGTTTGTTGCAGTGGTGCCAAGAGTATTTACACATGAAGAGTATACCGATATGGTGTACATTTACGGTTATTGCAATGGAAATGCAAGGGCTTCTGCTTGAGAATATCAACGACCGTTTCCTCAATGTGGATTACTCCCATCGAAAGGTGTTTGCGAGGGTCTTCGGTACACTGCGTGAATGTAGTTCCCTTCCCAGTGTCCGTGTTGTGTCGGAACGACAGGGTGAACAAGATGTAAATGAATTGGAAGACGTTCAACAAGCAGTTGAACATAGCACGACGAGTAGATGTTGACAAGTACACAATAATTACACATAACTTGCAAAGGGAAACTGACAATTGAGAAGTACACAATGCGTACGGTCTGTATGTCGGAAACCATTGAAAATAATGTATATGTTCATTTAAAGTTTTCGCTTTAGACTGACTAATACTATCACCTCTTATCGTATGGCCCCTTCCTCCAGGAAAACCCTGTAGATGTTTTGAGTGAGTCGGAAGTCATTTTCAAACTTGTTGACTCGTATTAAGGCGCTGAACTTCTCAGAATTGTTGGATTGAACCCATTCACCAAGGTACTCGAATTATTATTATTATTATTTATTATATATATATATATATATATATATATATATATATATATTCGTTTACGGCCATTAGAGACCACGTTAGATAACAATTACATGTTTCTGGAAGCCTTCCTCACAGCCCAAAACTTCAGCATCCTCTCTCTGGCAGCCTGTCTTCTTTCGTCCGTCCACCCACGGTTAAGTTTTGGTTCGTCATGGAATCCCTGAAATCTGTCGATCACTGACCTAAACTTTGTTCGGTTTGAGATGTCTTCCGAATTTAGTCCCACCTGTCTGAGATCCTTTCTCACCTCCCTGAACCATTTGTCCGACACTTTAGGTCTGCTGTCTAGTATTGTGAAAATCCTTTTCGTTAGTCTCTTCTCATCCATTCTATTATTATTATTATTATTATTATTATTATTATTATTATTATTATTATTATTATTATTATTATTATTAGATGCTAAAAAGAACAGAAACATGATCACGCAAAGCTCACTTAAAAGTTGTGCATTTCCTCGTTTGCCAGGCAGCCTTCACTTTTTCTCTCATCGTGGTTCTTCGTTCTTCAATCTTCTTCTTGTGGTTTCTCTCTGACTCTACTTCCCACTTGCTGATTTTCATTCTGTAGCAGGTTCGGTCTGCAATGTCGGACACTTTGTTTCCTGATTTTTCTAGGTCTTGCAGGATTTCCGCTGTCCACTTACTTCTGTTGATGTTTTCTGTTGCCTCTAGTAAGATTCTTATCAGTCTATTTTCTGGAAGGCGTTTGATGTGTTCATAAAAGTTCAGGCGTCTTTTTCTGATGTCGGCAACAAGATTTGAGATCTCCTCGGTTTTTGTACGAGATTGGTATCCTTCGTCAGTCAGTTATGAGCCGAGAATTTTTCTGATGATTTTACGTTACTCTTTTAGGATGTCTTAGAGTTCTGTTCTCCTGTGGAGATCCAGTGTTTCACTCGCGTATAGTAAACAGGTTTGATGACGCTGTTGTAATGTCGAATTTTGCTGAAGATTGGGAGGCATGTTTTGTTGTAAAAGTTTTGCGTTCGGCCGAGAGCTCTCTTCATTTTCTGGATGCGGACCTCGAGGGCCTTCTGTTCTTTTCCTGTTGGTACTACAATTTTTCCGAGACATCGGAACTGTTACTTTTTCGATTCTGCCAAATTTCGTGCTCAAATTCTGAAGGTTGTAGTGGTTGCACATGACGTTGGGTTTTGAGAAGGAGATTTGTAGACCGAAATTTTCGTAGCATTTCTTGAGGGTTTCGATTTGACAGATTGCCTATTGTTCGTTTGTTGAAAGATCGCGAAATCATCTGCGAAAGCGAGACAGGAAATTTTTACATGCTGTCTTGTCGTACTTAATGGTTGCCAATTTCCTTGACGCTGCTGACCTAGTATACATAGACGAATGCTAGTTGCTGTGGTTGCAATGGATGGCGGTAATTTCGGGTTGACCATGATAAAAACGCCACAAATATTTAGAGGTTATTGGGAAAATTAAAAAAAAAGATACTGATGGCGGAGTCATTAAATGTGCAAGGCTTGATGAGAAATGAGGTCGTTTTCTGTTACTTTCCTCAAAGGGACTTAAAGTACTCACTCATTCATTTCGGTGTTCGGTCAGCATTTCCAAAAATCTGCAGCTGCTATGGCCTTGTGTTTCCTCTAAAAACACCTTGTGATGTGATGTGCATGGCTTGTCCAGGAGGGGACAAAAAAGTAATCACATTCAGCACCACATTCACGCGAGGTGTCTGCGTTTTCTGGAAGAATCCGCTATGTCTTCAGGTTGGTCTTGCATCGAGGACGCTCGCTCTTAAATGGTTGAGGAACCTCCATGCAGGGTAAGGTAGATCGGCGCCAGAAGCTAGTTCTTCCTTTGGTGACATGTCTGTGGGCAGTGAGATCCTCCGCCTCTTAATACGAGTTGTCTCTAGTGTTCCCTCCAGCGGCAGTCCTAGCAAGGAAGACCTTGCAGCTTGGTGACCATGAAATGGGTGTCGATGCTCATTCTCCTGCTCTGTTCTCTCGGCGTCTGCAGCAGTGGCCCTCCGGATGTAGGATGAGGCTATTCCAACAATCGGGTACAGTCTCTGCACTAGCCTTGGTTGTAGGAATCCCGAGATTATCCTTGAAGTATCGTTGACCGCAGTATCAACCTGCCTAGTATGTACTGAAGCGTTCCCCACTGGAGCGGCATACTCAGCGGCTGACACAAGCAGCGTAAGAGCAGAAGTCCTCAGGATGTGCGGGCTGGCTCCCCAGGTGCTGCCGATCAGCTTCTTAAGTATGCAATTGCGAGCTCTGACCTCCTGTTTCGTGTTCAGACATTGCTGCCTGTACGATAGAGCTCGGTCTAATGTGAGACCTAGATAAACTGGTGTTGAGCAATATTTCAGTCGATCCCCTCGCCATGTGATGTTCAGCTGCCGTCGTACTTCCTTGTTTAGTAGATGAAACGCATACACTTGTGTTTACTGGAGTTCGGCTTCAGATGGTTGGCATCATAGAGCATGGAGTGTTCATCCATCGGTGAAGTACAAGGAAAGCTGACTCTTTCAAAGGATGATCCCTCAGCAGTTACCGCCCTGTCATCTGCTTAGATGAAGAGCTTGGTGCTTGCTGGAATTGGCTGATCATTTGTGTAGATGAGAGGTGCTCAGCTGGGCTCCCGTTGAGGCTAGCCCAGTGCGGCCGGGCTGGCGTGACGTTGATACGGGCGGCTTACCTCACCCTGAAGCGCGAGAGCGAACACACCTTGCAAGGAAGTGGACTAGTAACGTTCGATTGTGACTACGAAGCTCTCCTCCACTAATCACCGAAATGCTGATCGGGGTACAGTATTTTAAAACACACTGTAATCGCAAGAAAACCGACCTTTTCAAAATATTCCGGTTTGATTTATACTGCGCTCGATATATACAGTCAGTTTTACTGTCTTACATTTAGACATTCAAAGAAAACTGACAAGTTATAACTTTTGTTACAATTTACAAAGGTACAGGGTTTAAGCGTAAGAGCTATGATTTAAATTCCTTAGATGGGAATGACAGTATTTACATTAAAAAAGAAAAAGTTCCTGTCATTCATTCAGCAACAATTAATATATTTACATAATTCAACAAGTTTACAGCATGATTTTGCACAGTGTTGTAGTGTTGTGTGACTTTCCCTATTCACTGAATTTCTGAAAGTAGTATTTAAAACGTATCAGACGTCCGATGATAATAGCTAGCCCCTAAGTGCTAAGGCAGTTTAATCACAAGTGAGGACATAGATATTTAATATCGAAGATTAAAGTACAACAATGTAAACGTATCTATCAAATAAATAACCTAACTGATAGTATTCCCGGTAAGCATGGCTGGATTTTTGATGAGTTTATCAGATAATCCAAATCCAAGCAACCAGAAGCCACACCTTATCCACCTTAACTCCGTATTTTATTACAGACGTTTCTGAAACACCTTAAAATTTAATAGTGGAAATTGTAATTCATTTCATACATTATAAAAATATTTGAGGTTATAAGCATAACTCCTTATTGTATCCGGTGAAAATAGATATACTTCAATGAACATAGATAACTTATTCACTACAACGTAAATAGAGATGACGTGGATTTCTTCCCTCTACCTTTCATTATTTTTTACCTCCATTTCAAACTCCGGTATCGCTGCAGTGATCGCAAGTGACTGGGAGAACTTCCCTCAACCTTCACGGCCTGTGACGTAACCATAACGTCCCTGTGGCTGAATAGCATACGCTCACCCGCTGCCTGCCCGCCCGCTTACGGTGCTGGGTGCCCGGGGGATTAAATGGCCAGTAGATGTTGTATAGCGTATGAGCTAGCAAGCTGCCTTGTGGGGGACCGTTCTTCTGGGTGCGCCATTCCTCTTACCCAGTAACGAGCCTTGAAATCGTAAGTTCTGAAGGAAGGTGTTGGTAAGAGATGTTAGTTGCTATTGCAATAAGACTACTCTTATGAGTAGCACATGTCATAACATCCAGACGCAAAAGTAATTACTCAACACCACTCATGCTTCGGCAGCTTCCACACTATCACAGCTATAAATTAGGCCGAGACTTCGGTGGAAGTTACATTTCAAAACTTAATAAATCCTGGCCAAAATTAAGAAAAGCGTCTTTTATCAAGGGCCGCGTATGGGCTGCGGGCCGTATGTCGGGATAAATTATCGCAGTGAGAGTTCTTGTTTCCTTACTTATTGAATCGTCCTCGTATTATACTTCAGAAGAAACGTGCGTAGTCCTGACAGATCAACAACCTCGCGGCCAATGCTCTTCAGTTCATTTCAAACCTCGGCGTGCCTATGAGCACTTCACCAGTAACGTGAGGAGAGCCGTTCCTCTAGTCACTTGCTAAATCACCTTTATGTATGTCTCAGAATATACATTGGGTGGCTGTGCATTCTGTGTCCGGTTGGGATGTCGGCGCAGTTTATCTACCTCGAATGGTTCGTAACTTGAACTCTTGTTCAGGATAAGCCTCCATTACTCTGCCGTACCTATTATTATTATTATTATTATTATTATTATTATTATTATTATTATTATTATTATTATTATTATTCATCGATACGGCCTCCTCTTTGCACTCTCGCCAAAGCTCCTTGTCAGTGGCTTTTTGGGTGCCTCCCTCACTCCCGCAAACTTTTTCCTAAATGTTTACCCCCTGTGAGTGGGGGACGAAGAATACACCCATGGTATCTCCCGTCTGTCGTAAGATATTACTAAAAGAAGCCTCAGGGGCTTTCAACTTAGGAGCGTGTGTTGGCGACCAGGAGGCGCTTAGATAAGTCCTGGCATTATACATACTGTACTTTCCTCAGTAACTTATTACTACATGTGCCTGGTTGTGCTCCCTCTTAGAGCAACAATCACTACTACCTGAGAACTCCTACCGTTACTGTGATTAGTATTATCGGGGGAGGATTACTGTGTGAGTAGTACCTTTATATGAAGAACACAATGGGTCTGTGTTGGCTATGGGTGGTGCCATAATGTGTGTTACACCGCGGATCTACATTGTCTATGATTAATACCACTATGTGAGCAACACCATGAGTATACGTGGCCTGTGATAAGTACCACTATGTGAGCAACACCTTGAGTATACGTGGTCTGTGCTTAGTACCAGTTTGTGAGCAACACCGTGAGTACACGTGGTCTGTGCTTAGTACCACTATGTGAGTACCACCATGAGTATACGTGGTCTGTGCTTAGTACCACTTTGTGAGCAACACCGTGAGTACACGTGGTCTGTGCTTAGTACCACTATGTGAGTACCACCATGAGTATACGTGGTCTGTGCTTAGTACCACTATGTGCGCAACACCTTGAGTATACGTGGTATGTGCTTAGTACCACTATGTGAGCAACACCTTGAGTATACGTGGTATGTGCTTAGTACCACTATGTGAGCAACACCTTGAGTATACGTGGTATGTGCTTAGTACCACTATGTGAGTACCATCATGAGTATACGTGGTCTGTGCTTAGCACCACTTTGTGAGCAACACCGTGAGTACACGTGGTCTGTGCTTCGTGCCACTATGTGAGCAACACCGTGAGTACACGTGGTCTGTGCTTCGTACCACTATGTGAGCAACACCATGAGTACACGTGGTCTGTGCTTAGTACCATTATGTGAGCAACACCATGAGTATATGTGGTCTGTTCTTAGTACCACTTTGTGAGCAACACCATGAGTATATGTGGTCTGTGCTTCGTACCACTATGTGAGTACCACCATGAGTATACGTGGTCTGTGCTTAGTACCACTATGTGAGCAACACCATGAGTATATGTGGCGTGTCATTAGTACGACAGTATACTAACACCACGGATCTAACCGGTGCCCGCGATTAGTACCTCCGTGTGAGCAACACCATGGGTCTGCGTTGTTTGTGAGTACTGCCATTATGTGCGACGTATCCTGTGATCAGCAGCACCATTCTTTCCTCGTTACTTGTGATTAATACTACTATAAGAGAAACATAATGGTTCTGCTTTACCAGTGATTAGTACTATGAGGGGCTGGTGACGTGGATTCTGAACCCCTTTTGGACAACAAGCATTATCCCATAAAAAGAGGCATATTGTGAATCCAATCCACAGATTTTTTTTTCGAATTCATGGTCATTATTTCATCATCATTCGTTTTAGATTCTAGCCAGTAGATACATTTTGAAATTTTAATTATCGTTTTATTTCGTTGCACCTCATATCATTAGGGGCCGATGACCTAGCTGTTAGTCTCTTTCAAACAACAATCATCATCCTAAATGTTGTTCTGTCCTGTATCTCTTCCTCCATGACACCCACTTCTGATAGGCTTTTGTACACCTGTGTAAGCCACCCAGGCTGTCTTTTCCACTTTTCTTGTAGGAGTATTTTGTTGGCCATCTTCTCTTGGTTCATCCTTTTGTGTGTCCATAAAAGGTCAATCTTCTTTTTTGATCATGGTCGTAATTTTTCGATACTTTTATAGAGTTTCTGATTTTATCTCAACCAGAAAGTATGTTCGTTTTGCAATTTCTTCCAACCCAAACTTTTCAAAGAAATTTAATTTCTCTTTTTCAAGGTCTGAGTCTGTCAAACTTGTCAGTGTTTCTGTTCCATAAAGACACTCTGCTCTGGCCACTGTACGATAATGTCTTAATCTGGCTTGAATCGAAATAGACTTGTATGTTATTATTATTATTATTATTATTATTATTATTATTATTATTATTATTATTATTAACAAATACATCGGAATTAGGAAATATCCCGGTGGCAATGGACATTTTCAGTAGTGTGATACGAGTAATAAATTAAGAACAAAACATAATTACCCAACAACAATAACAACAACAACAAGAGTACAACAAGCAATTCCAGGGGAAAATATTACAATAAATACTACTAGTTCAATATTTTAAATCCAGCATGATCACACACAACTTAAGTGTGTCCAGTGCTTAACACTACGGCTTACAATACTGTAGGTTGAACTTACTACTAGCTTAACATTACAACACCGCCATATACAAATTCCCACACCCTTAAATAATTCAGATGCCTTAATACTACAATTTACAGTCGGTTGAGCGTTGCAGTAAAATATAACACCATCACATGGAAATTTACACACAATTTACGGAGTGCTGGAGTCTATTCTTCAAGCGTCTTACATTTTTGTGAAAAGGCTCTAAGACAGCTGCAATCATGAATGTATGTATTGTTATTCTTAGACATGATATGGGCTTTTGGGCTTGTGCTGTCATGGAAACAAGGTGAAACTCCTTACGTTACACAGAGAACTTTACCTCGGGTCTTCACAAGAAAATCTCGATTGTTCACGAGGAAGTCTTCTACAATAATGAGGGTTTGAATTTAAGAATGCTGCACCGTTGGAGCCACGGCCAACTTACTACTTAACTGATAGCCAGTGTCCCTGTAGAAATTGTTAGTATTTTTACGTTATTTCCACAGCTTGACGTATAATCCTAGACCTGTAGTGTTTACTGTGCGTAAGAGCTCGAACATCTTGGAACAAGACTTCATGACTCTTTCTTCTCTAGCTCAGCCATTTCCCTTTTCTTATTCAGAATCATACATTCTCAACTGTAAAGTTGTCCGAATCTATGGCTGAACGGTCAGCGTACTGGCCTTCGGTTCAGAGGGTCCCGGGTTCGATTCCCGGCCGGGACGGGGATTTTAACCTTAATTGGTTAATTCCAATGGCACGGGGGCTGGGTGTATGTGTTGTCTTCATCATTTCATCCTCATCACGACGCGCAGGTCGCCTACGGGAGTCAAATAGAAAGACCTGCACTTGGCGAGCCGAACCCGTCCTGGGATATCCCGGCACTAAAAGCTATACGCCATTTCAACTGTCAAGTCCCCCTGGTTTTATAACAGTGGTATAGTGTCTGTAGTGTTCTGTAATATATAGTTCTTTTAAAATAATAATAATAATAATAATAATAATAATAATAATAATTTGAATTTGAAACACGCAGTGTGTATAATTCTAATATTATTATTATTATTCATATTATTATATGAAAGTCCTTGAACAGGACACACGCTATCTGCACTGCTCAAAAAGAGCAGTTTGTGTAAGCATTTAAAGTATTATTGGCAAGCTTCCTCTAGAATGTCGCTCGTTTAATGCGCGTTATAAATCTGTGTTCGGGCACAGAATTTGAAACACGCAGTGTGTATAAACAGTTAGCATAAGGCCAATTCCTGTTTTTGGCAGCCTTTTACACTCGGGTGGCGCCAGAACCTGGATCCTACCCAAGTGTGATTTAACGTGTGCAGCCCCAACGAAATTACGTCACTCAATAACCAACTTGTTTAGTGTAATTAGCGCTGCTCGCTGCTTTAGAAATGCCAACCGCTGTTTGTGGCTTTATTTTACCGCAGTGTAAGTAGAATGTAAACACTTTAAGGAGGAGTAGCATTCTTGTTCTGTAGAATGCAAGTAATGATGACGAAAGTGGCCGTAATTCTAGGGCCCTAACATCAAGCCTCTCAATTTGATAATTTTCAAGAAATACGAATACGTTTTTCTTTAAATATGGCAAAAAATTCTGCACTAATTAATGTCGCTGAAAAGACTCAGTTGATGCATGAACTTCAGAAGAGCTGTTGTGTTCCGCCTGGTTCATAATCATTAGTCATAATTAGTGTTCTGTCCTATCGCAGGTCTTCACATGGCAGCTCTTTATGCAGTCCTGTCACCTGCTACCCTCTTCGTTTTCTCATAATCGACATCTATCCTTATACTATCAACCCACGAACCAATTACGCTGGCGTAGCAGGGGAAGAGGTGATACTCCCAGGTGGCGCGTCCCAGCTGACGGATAGATGGGTCCTAACCGGCTTGCGGGTGGACTTGAGAGAAATAAAATAGCTCTCGCGGACCAAACACACATCCGCCTGTGGGTGGGGTACGCAGGCGAAGAATACTCCCACGATATCCCCTGCCTGTCGTAAGAGGCGAATAAAAGGGGCGACCAAGGGATGATCGAATTAGAAGTATGAGACTACTTGTAATTACATGTAGTACCACCATGCGGGGAACACCATGGGTCACCTTTACTTGTGCATAGTACCACTATGTAAGGTACACAATAGGTTTGATTGTTAGTAGCGACAGTGTGTGTGTCAGAGTACCACTGGTTAGTACCATTATACAGTATGAGCGAAACTGTGGGTCTACCTTGCCTATGTTTAGTACCCACTATGTGAGGAACATCATAGATTTGCGTTGCCTGTAAATGGCGCCGTAATGTGAGAAACACCATAGGTCTGAGTTACATGTGCGTATTACATTACCTGTGAGTAGTACCATAATGTTTGGAACACCGTGAGTCTACGCTACTTTTGATTAGTACCCCAACATGACAAATACCATGGTTCTACTTTCCTAGCGATAAGTACCATTATGAGGGGCCGATGACCTGGATTTTGGGCCCATTTAGACTAAAAGCATCATCGATTCAGGATTGTGCTTTAGAAGCAGCCCCTTAGTCAGTAATACTATTGTTCAACGCTAGTTTCTGGGAATATGGGGAATTACGGGTCGGATCCACTGATTGTTTTAAATTCATATCCATCTATTCATTCTTCGTCATCACGTTTTGAATTCTGGTCAGTGGATGATTTTGGATTTTTAAATTGTCATTACATTTCATATCATTTCGTACCGATGACCTAGATGATAGGCCTCTTTAAACAACGAGCATTGTCATCATCATCATCATTATATCATCATCATCATCATCACTTCCAGTCTTCTTTGTTCCTCTTTCCACAGCGTCCATGTGTCAGCTCCACATAATGTCACGCACTTCACCATGTTCTTCCTCAGGTCCCGATCTTTGCACCCACAAAGAAGCCTCCTCCTCTTATTAAATGCCTCCTTGGCAATTGCGATACTAGTTTTTACCTTCTGTTATAACACCATATCATCAGCAAGTCGAATTCATTCTATCCTCCTACCGCCAACCCGCACTCCTCTTTTTCCTTCCAACATTTCCTTCTATACGAGAGGCCAAGGCTGTTGCCGTTCAGACGGTAAATGTACAGACGGAATGAAACGTGTGCCATGGAAAAGGGGTAAATCTCTCCCGTGGGATTTTATCTGTGCCGACACATTCGCCCAGTCCAATCTTCCCCTTTCATCATTAAGTGCTGGAGGTGCAGCCGCGAATTGGGAAAATGATAAAAGGAGAAAATACAGCGATTTGTTGGACAATTTCTTCTTCGTGCCTGTAGCCATTGAATCCTGTAGTACCTGGAGTAATTGTGGCCTCAATTTTATCGAAGTGTTTGGCCAACGGATTGCTCGGATATCTGGCGATAAACGATCAAATTGCTTATCTTATTCAGCGTATCAGCATAGCTCTAATGTGTGGTGATGTCACATCCATTCTTGGGACACTACCACTTGTTAAAGAGATGGACACAATTTTTCTTCTTTAATGCATGACTTTGTATTTTATGGTTATGCAGGATATATTAGATTACTAGTTTAACAAAGGATATGTGATATATTTCTGAATAATATGCTCCTAATAAATGTTCAACAGTAATGGGGACAGATAACAGCCTTGCCTTCCTCCTCTTCCAATTGTGCTTTCCTCTGTAGTCCCATTCCCAATCTGCTCTCTTATTTTCTGTTGTGGATATAGGTTCTTAATCAGCCTGCATTCCCTCCAGTCAACTCCATTATTCCTTAGAATGTCCATTAATTTATTCCACTGTACTCCGTCAGAGGCTTTCTCCAAGTCGATGGAAACTGTACAGATTTATTTTCCTCTTTCAATGTACCTCTCGCCTATAATTCTTGTCAGTCCAATTGCATCTCTTTTCTGGAAACAGATAGTTAATCTTTTCTTGAGAGATGTGGCGTTGCCAGAGTTAGTAATTTAGTGAAGATCAAACAGTATTAGATTTCTTGCATCTTTTCTTTCTGTCGTGGAGGTGTTCATTTATCTGAATATCTTACACAGATTAATATAGGATCACACTATAGATCATATGTGGGCAGTGAGAGAGCCCCGCCCCTTGAACCAACGGCATGAGCGCGGGAAGAGCCGAGAGTAGGTGACTTCTAATAGTTCTTGCTGAAAACACTAGATGGCGATATGTGCAGTCAAGGCGCAAGCGAAGCCACAGCGATGTACCTGGCTCAGTATATTCTGGTTACGCAGTACAATCGAACAGTTCGTTTGTTGTTCATTTTTTATGCTGGAATCATAAACAACATTGTAATTTGGCCTACAGTTTGTTCATGACTACAGGTAGTAGTCAACGGAGTATTTAATTATCACCTGTCAAAATAATTTTATTTCACACGGATAACCTAATGAAATGACTGTAATTACTTAGCACATGGTGTTTGTATACAATATAACGTATATTGTTTTCTCACCATAATCTAATGGAAAAAATATAACGAGACATTAGGCACAATAAAACTGTTTAAATCTGTCTAGATACGAGCCCCTTCGCTAGTAGTAACTGAGAACCGTGCAAGCAGCTGTAGGCTGTACACTGCTCGTTTACCAGCCTGAACGTGAGCGCTTCTTCTTCTTCTTCTTCTTCTTCTTCTTCTTCTTCTTCTTGTACCATATTCTCACTGGCTGGGCTGTCAACAGAGCAATCCGGTTCTTGTTCTCAGCAACTTGGGAAAGAGTGGGGGTACTGAGTCCATACAATTCTCTTAGGTTCCGAAGCCAATATATTCTCCTTCTTCCCCTACATCTCCTTCCTTCAATTTTACCTTGTAAGATACGTTGCACCGAGCGAGTTGGCCATACGGTCAGGGACACGCGGCTGCGAGCTTGCATCCGGGAGATAGTAGATTCGGATCCCACTGTCGGCAGCCCTGAAGATGGTATTCCGTGGTCTCCCATTTTCACACCAGGCTGTACCTTAATTAAGGCCACGGCTACTTCCAACTCCTAGGCCTTTCCTATCCCATCGTCGCCATAAGACCTATCTGTGTCGGTGCGACGTAAAGCCACTAGCAAAAAAAAAAATGGATACGCTGAAGGAGTCCATATTTATCATTGTGAATGATATGTCCAAAATACTAAAGATTCTAATTTTTTATGTTATGCATGGCTTCTAGCTCTTTGTTCATGCGTTGGAGTACTTCAGTGTTACGTATTCTCTCAACCCATGATATTCTGAACAGGCGTCGGTAGCACCACATCTCAAAAGATCGAAGTATTTTGGTACTGTTCTCTGTTAGGGTCCAAGTCTCGGCACCATAAAGTAAGACAGAAAATACACAACACCGAAATAAACGGAGGCGGAGATTGTTCTTATAGTCCCTGTTACATTGAAGTTTTTTCATTCTCTTGAATGCAGTCCTTGCCTGTTCAAGCCGGGATCTAATTTCAACAGTATTGTCCCAGCTGTGATCATTGAATCGAAAAGTGCCAGACTTTGCTGTACAGTTTCAACTGTGTTAGAAGCAAAATTACCCACGTTCTCAGTTTTAAGTATTGATGTTGTTCATAATAATGATAAATCTTTCACGGGGAGATGATGTCATGTTGGAGGAAGAAAATACAGCGCGTTATATAAAAGCTTGAAAATTACTCCCACACCACGACCTTCTGCCAGGATATACCGGCAGTGCTGACAGCCGTGACGGACAGTTAAAGGGCAATTAATAAAAAGAGGGTTATTTTCTGATCAGATACATTCAGCTGTGAATATTCCAAATTCCTGAACGCTTAGGGTCAACGATAGGACTGAGAACCAGAATACCAGCGGTTACGTGCTAATCTCTACGGGGTTATTCAATACTACTATTACTACCACCGAATTTCCCACATCTGTGGGGTCGCGGGTGCGAACTGTGTCCCACAAGTGGATTTGGCCCTGTTTTACGGCCGGATGCCAACCCTATATGGTGGGATGTGATCACCAGTGTCTGTTAGTGGTGTAGTGTTGTATGTTTATGAAGAGGAAAAACACTAATACCCAGTCCCCAAGCCAGAAGAATTAATCAGACAAATTAAAATTCACGACCCGGCCTGGAATCGAACTGGGGACCCTCTGAACAGAAGACCTCAACGCTGTGCTTTTTTAACAGGAACTAAATCATTCATTCTTTCAATCATCCATTCATACAAAATGGACTGTTCTCTCCTTGACTGCAGAGTTCCGCAGTGGTAGGCTGACAGCATTCATTCAATTCACTCATTTATTACTCATTCATTGGTGGCTATCCGTGACTGGGTGAGAAGAGTGTTCATTCATTCATTCATTCATTCATTCATTCATTCATTCATTCAATTAATCCAAAATATATGCTTTATTTATTTATTTAATCGTGTCAGAAACATACATTATACTTACAATTATACAGGACAATAACAAATCTGGTACTATAATCATTAATCATTTCTGATGGTGGCAGGTAACGAAGTGATTTAAGCTCTACATAAATACAAAATTAATTAAATGTGGTGTGACCAATAATTTTAGGATAACTCTATGAAGACTTGTGATCCAAAAGTAAGCACTAGCACAACTTAGGGAGGGTAAGATACATGTTTGTCCTAGACTATAATTATAACTTCCAGGACAAAATAAATAAATAAATAAATAAATAAATAAATAAATAAATAAATAAATAAATAAATAAATAAATAAATAAATAAATAAATAAATCCCACTAGGGAACAAAGCAGTACAAAGGACTAACTCCTTCATATACCTAGGAAAATGTATAACCCCAAACATGAATGAAGATCAAGCCATGTACAGCAGATGCATCAAATTGGAAAGCGCCTCCACCTATGTAAGAGTATGTACAAATCCAAATCCCACTGCCTAAACCTCAAAATCAGGCATAACAGTACTGTAGTGAGACAGTCAGTACTATACGCCTCAGAATGCCTAAGCATGGTAAGGAAAGGGCACCTCAGAAAACTGGAGCTGAAGGAAAGGAATATCCTGAGAAAAATGATGTGTCCTATTAAAGAAGGCAAGTACAGAATCAGGCTCAACAATGAACTGTACCAACAAATAGAGAGTATTATAACATCTATGAGGAAGAGAAGATTGAACTTCTATGGTCATGTTATGAGAATGGACAATTAGAGACTCGCGTCCAGAAAATTCCACACCATCTCTAGAGGGAAAGCGATTAATGCCAAGTGGGCAAAACTTGTCAGAACAGACCTTCAACAATTGGACATTGCTCCCAGTGAAATCTATGACAGGAATAGGTACAGAACGTTGATCAGAACATCAAACTCCACGAACCTGCTACGCAGGCGTAGCAAGGGGAGAGGTGATACTCCCACGTGACGCGTCCCAGGTGGCGGATAGGGGGGTCCTAACCGGCTTGCCGGCGGACTTGAGGGAAATAAAATACCTCTCGCGGACCAAACGCACACCCCCTGTGGGTGGGGGAGGCTGATGAATAATGCACCCACGGTATCCCCTGCCTGTCGTGAGAGGCGACTAAAAGGGGCGACCAAGGGATTATTGTATTAGAACCATGAAACTACTTTTGATTAGTATCATCACGCGCGGAACACCATCGATCGCTTTTACTTGCGAGTAGTACCACTCTGTTAGGTACTCTATAGTTTTGGGATTCGTAGCACTCGAGTGGGGTTCAGTGTGGGTTTCCAGTACCCGTGAGTCGTGCCCATGTGTGCAACACCACAGGTCTGGGCATTGCCTGTTTGTTGTACCCGTGTGAGCGACACCACGCGTCTGGGCATAGCGACACCGTAGGTCTGCGTTGCCAGTGATTAGTACCCACTCTGTAGGAACACCACGGGAATACCGGCGTCCGTGATTAGTACACCTAGATGAGGAACCTCATCGGTTTGCGTTGGCTATGAGTGGCGCCATTGTGTGAGAAACACCACAGGTATGCGTTACCTTTACGACGTACAATACTTGTGAGTAGTACCTTAATGTTTGGAACACCGTGAGTTTACGCTACCTTTGAATAGTACCGCAGCTTGAGAAATATCATGGTTCTCCTTTACTACCGATAAGTGCCATTAGCATCATTGTGCTTTATAAGTGGTCCCTTGGTCACTAATACTATTATTTACAATCTTTTTTGAGTCTGATCTACTGGTTTTTTTTTGTTTTTTTTTTGTTTTTGTTGTGTTCATGTCCATCCATTCATTCTTCATGACATTTTTTTAAAAAAAATTTGGTCAGTGGATGCTTTTCATTTTTGGTTCTTATCTCATTTCGTACCATTAGGGGCCGATGACCTCGATGTTAGGCTCCTCTAAACAACAAGCAAAAAAAAAACAACATCAAACTCTCTCCATTGACTAACAGAAAAAATAGTGCGTCCGGGAGGAGGTGTGAGGTGGGTTCAGGAGTGGAAAGACGTTCGCAGTGCAAGAATGAAGGAGTACTGGTCTAAGAAGAAAGTTGCTATAGATAAGAACTACGTCGTCCATAGCAGGCCCAAACAGAACTAACAAATTAAACTAAAATCCTACAGTTTATAAATTGAATTGAAATAGTAAATATGTTTAATTGTAATATTTAATGTTGTAATAGGGGAAAAACATCCATGTATCAAAACACAGTTTGGATGACAATAAATTATTACTCCCCATCCATTTTCAGATGATCTATTACATTCCATTCAAAGATTAAAATAAACCTGTCCAATAATTTGACTATTATATGAAAACTGTGCATTAATGTACAAAAGACAGCTTGTATTAATGTTACTTCTCGTGTGAGGTAAAATATGGTCAAATTGTTGTATGATGCTATCTGTCTTATTCTCTCTCCACACGATGTAGTATAACACCTTCAAACTCACCGTATCACTTCGAATTATCCATCGTCTTTTTTTATAAGAACTAACACTACTCACACTTAATATTATACAAACATATTTTCAAATTCAAGGTATTCCTGAAGAGAATGAAAAGGATGCACGATTCTTTCCTTAAGTTTTAATTTCAACTTATAAAATCTTGCCAGTTACCGTAGGCACACTTTCTGGCTTATCTTTTACCTCAATCTCTAAAATTCAGGCTACAAACACGAGTATAATCGGATGGAATCTATTGATTACCGTTGGTTGCTCCTTGCCTTGACATAGCGTTAAGCCAATGCATGGTACATAAAAATTGCAGAATTATCTCAACACGAATAACGGAGCACCTTTTGAGTCCTTTTCTTACTGTTATTTACCAGCAGTGGACGCACAAATTTTTTCGATCACTATTTCGCTGATCATTTGTTCATGACCAGATTTCAGGATATGTTTTACAACACTTAATGCAGTGCGTGCCTCCGTCATGTCATTATATCCATCACCCAACCTCACTGCACCAAATAGAGCTTTTACTGCATCTCCAGAACATCATCCAGTGAGAACATAAAATAACCCATTTTGTAACATAAGATACACATTCCTCTATAGGTTTCACAGTTAGCAAGACAGCATCTGCCGTCTCGTTAGTCACTTCAGTTTTCCACGTTTTGATTCAAACTGAATTATTTCAACGTACCCGATGAAATCATCATTCAACCATTGTATTATTTTATCTGCTCGTGAGTATAAAAGCTCACAATCTGGATTATTTTGCCGAATGTGCTAAGTTCTGTCAATGACGTCGCGGAATGTGAAAAACTTGTAAATTGATTCCACGAAGCCCACCGTTGATTCCGCGTCTGAAAAGTCTAAACTTGTGTTTATAAACGCCATTGTTTTCTTTCATGAAGCAAATAGCAGCAGTAACCGCTGATGAAATATTTGTATCAAATTCCTCTGTTTGATGTGTTTTTCGTAATACGGAACAGGCTTGAATATCATGTCTCTCAGAAGGCGATAAACTTCTTTTACATGTTTGGAGGTGATGTTGCCATTGCTGTAATTTCTCTGCTAGGAACTGGGATCTCACAGTTGTTATCAAATAGTAATAGTCAAAACTGAAAAGAAGTTTACGACTGGGATCACCTGGATGAGTCACACAGGTTCTTCAGGAGGCATAGGAGGCATAGGGAACTGTTTGAAAGTCCGTTTACAACAAAACACAACAGCTTAGTCGCGAGAGCGGGTGATTTTCCAATATCTGGGCCGCATACACCTTTATCATTGACCACGCAAACGAACTTGTTACTAGTTCGGTCGTAGAGGAGCAGTACCTAATTAGTCGTTTAATCGGAAGTCACTGTTACACTCCTCTCTGTTGGTCTGTCAGTTTTACGAGTACATTCAACTCTTTCCTTCAGTAATTTAGAAATTCCGACCCCATGCTAACATTTTCCGTTTAGACTACCTGTCCAGAGAACTTTGTGATGGAGCTGACACTAGACCAGAAGTCCACCTATACTCGTAACCGTTTGGGATAATTTTCTCCACGCCACGCAGTACGATGTGTTTTGTTCTGACCGCGCGGATTTTGTCTTGCGTAAATTATGGATTTTATCTATCTTTTGTTCATTATATTTAGCTGCTTCCTTCACTTGATTCAGACGATCAGTTTCTGGTTTGTCTTGGAATTTCCTCTATAGTTTTTGAGTTCACTACTGTTAATACTCAGCTTTTATCGCAGTCTCTTAGTGTCACAAACCTCCGCTAGAGACGCCAGCAAACGCACCCAGTTTATCTCCGTACCCATACTAACTCTATGGTACCCACCTTGTTGTGTTCCCGTGCGTTTGCATTGAATATTTATGTGTGTGTCTCTGGTTGTAAAATGATGAATTGTTGTGTTACTTTCTGTGTATCATGTAAGGAATCCAAATTCTTCAGGTGTGAGGTTTCATTAAATCCCCCCCATCCCCCAAGCAAATAACTTCGGGGAAATTGGCTTAACGATACATCAAGGCAAGGATCATACAAACGTAGTCAATGGATTCTGTCAGATTATTCTCGTGTTTGTAGTCTGAATTTTAGAGATGGAGATAAAAGATTAAACTAAAAGAAAAATATACTGAATCCAGAGAGTGTGCTAGTCGGTTTTCGAATTATACCCATTACCTTCAAACCAGAAAAATAGCTCCACGAAAGACCAGACAGGGACAATATATTTCTTTGGAACAAATCTGATGAAACAAACTCTTCAGCCACAGTAAAAACATTGGATAACGAGTACGAAGTTCATGTGGACAATGTTGTCTCAATCCAAGTCAATATTCCAACGGGTAAGAATGACAGCAGTCATCAGGAAATCATACATTAGAGGTTCCGATCGAGAATTCTGAGACTGCGATAAAAGCTAGTGACTAACCATAATGAATGTAAAAGACTACAGAGGAAAATCGAAGACAACCCAGAAAATGATCGTCTGAATAAAGTCTGAATAAATATGAAATCCATAATTTTCGCAAGATAAAATCCGCGCGATCAGAACAAATCACACGGTTTCTATCTGGCATGGAGATTAGTATCCCAAAAGGTTACGAATATGGGACTAGTCTAGCGTCAGCTCCATCACAAAGTACTCTAGACAGATAGTCTAAATGGGAAATGTTGAGTGTGGTTTCGGGATCTCCCAATTAGTGAAGGAAAGGGAGCTGAATTTAAAACTCTCAGACCAACAGAGAGGAGTGTAACAGAAAGTGCCGATTAAAAGGCTAATTACGTACGGCTCCTCTACAACCGAACCAGTAACAAGTTCATTTGCGTGGTCAGTGCTGAAGATGCATGCAGCACAGATTTTGGAAAATCTCCTTCTATCGCGACTAAACTATTGTTTTGTTGTAAACGGACCTTCTAAAAAACCTTCCTCGTTAAAGGCTTAGACAACTCCGATCTATTATTTTCAGTTCAGAAATTATTAATGCCGTTGGCTGACAACCATAGAATCATCTTTCTGTGTTTATGTATTTTGGAGAGGGTAAAGTGAGAACCTGTGTGACTCATCCATGTCGCAAACTTTTCAGTTTTGACTATTACCATTTCATCAAAAATGTGAGATCCCATTTCCTAGACAGTGAAATGACTGCGATGGCATCATCACCTCGAAATACGTGAAAGAAGTTTATTCTCTTCAGAGAGGCTTGACATTCAAGCCTATTCGATAACATATCGAACAGAGGAATTTGGAAAAGGTAAATGTTCTGCTGTACAAATATTTCACTAGCGGTTACTGCTGCTATTTGCTTCATGAAAGAAAACCATGCGCGTTTATAAACACAAGTTTAGACTTTTCAGGCTCGGAATCGACAGTGCGCTTCATGGAATCAATTTACAAATTCGCCAGCAGTTCAAATACTACAATGGTTGAATGATGATTTCATCGAGTACGTTAAAATAATTCAGTTGGAATCAAAACTTGCAAAACTGAAGTGTCTGACTAATGAAACTGCAGATGCTGTCTCGCTGTGAAATCTATAGTGGAATGTGTGTGTCTTATCTGCTGCAAAATGCGTTCTTTTACGTTTTCAGTAGATGATTTTCGGGAGACTAATTAGAAGCTCTATTTAGTGCAGTGAAATTGGGTGGTGGATCTAATGGCATGACGGATGTACGCACTGAAGTATGTGCTATGAAAATCTGGTCATGAACAAAGGGTCAGCGAAATAGTGATAGAAAAATGTGTGCGTCCACTTCTGGTAAATAACATGAAGAAAAGGACTGAAAAGGTGCTCCGTATTTCGTGTCGAGAAAATTCTGAAATGGTTGTGTGCCATGCGGCAGTGGATGATCCTAATATATTACTGTGACTGGTAAGATTTTTAAAATTTTCCGTTCCTATATTTTAAGCCAAGCCCAAATGTGAAATTAAGTTTCTGTATGGTCATTATCTTCTCAATTAGTAACTTGTTAAGGAATATTTTTCATTTTATATTGGTGTTACTGAGGAACTCTCATTTAACCAACATGTGATCTGGGTGCGGTAAGTGCTGCCATCTGTAATAGCGCTGTAAACGTAATTATCGTGGCACAGAGCAGGCAGTACATAGAGATTGAGACGGCGGTGATTCTGCTATTCTGGCTGAAAATCGCCCGTTCTCCCAGACCTCGTCTTGTCACTACTTTGGTAGTTTATTCTTATTGACTTACGACATAGGTACATGTAATATATTTGCTTGTGTGTATTATTACAGCATGGTTTCTCTTCAGTCCGACAAATAATAGCAAATTTCAAGGAAGGAGCTGAATCATTTACACAAGGCAAACACCGAAGAATACGGTTATAGTAATGCGTATATCAAAATAAAGGCAGAAATATATAACATTAAATCAAGTGAGGGTGAAAGATGTGTATTTCTTACTTCCTCATTAAGCTTGAAAACCAATTTAATTATGAGTATCTTGATTGATCATTTACTTGGGATTCCGACTCGTTGGCTGAACGGCCAGTGTTCTGGCCTTCGGCACAGAGGGTCCCGGGTTCGATTCCCAGCCGGGTCGGGAATTTTAACCTTAATTGGTTAATTCCAACGGCACGGGGGCTGGGTGTATGTGTTGTATTCATCATCATTTCATCCTCATCACGACGCGCAGGTCGCCTACAGGAGTCAAATAGAAAGACCTGCACCTGGGGAGCCGAACCCGTCCTGGGATATCCCGGCACTAAAAGCCATACGACATTTCATTTCATTTACTTGGGAACCTCCATTACTGAGGTTAGTTTGTTGATGGTTGTCTCTCGTGGTTTCATTATGTAAGTAATAAAGTTAGCAGCAGTGATGAGCCATTAAACCATGAACCATTTGCCTTTTTTGTGTATAGCCTTGCGTGACGAGTGCTATAAACAGGAAGACATGGACTTAATAAAAATGAATATTCGATTATTATAGATACATGAAGTTACGAGCGAGCAGACAGCACTACTACGGCTCAACAGAGATTACGACGAGTAAAGCCTCTCACATCACTACAGCTGGCAGTAATCCGCTCTGACAGCTAGGCCTATGTTGTGTGGCGCGCCGGCGGGGATTTCAACTACATGTTCTCTTAGCAACAACATCTCGGTGTCCTACCAGAAGCGAGTTTATCCTGCTATTAAAAGAGCGAGGGTAATTTTGCAATATTTACACCTTCATTTTCGAAACATTGACTGGTAGCAATTTTGGTTGACTGTGTGAGGAAACCGTGTGATGTCAGAGATAGTTTTCAACAACGAGCGAGTTGGCCGTGAGGTTAGGGTCACGTAGCCGTGAGCTTGCGTTCCGGAGGTGGAGAGTTCGAATCACACGATCAGTAGCCCTGAATATGCTTTTCCGTGGTTTCCTATTTTCAAATTGCATGGACAATGGCCGCTACATTTCAAATCCTAACCCTAATCCTAACATCGTGCGACGTTAAACCACTAGAGTAATAATAATAATAATAATAATAGTAATAATAATAATAATAATAATAATAATAATAATAATAATACAGAGCTCGATAGCTGCAGTCGCGTAAGTGTGTGCACTTAGCTCTACGGCCTAAAATTTCACTTTTAATTACCTATGTTATTGGTTCTATCGAAAAGTACTACATAACAAAAGTACAGAATACAATTTCCTATCATTCATGTATTATTCAGTTTTACCGTACTGACTATAAGATTGGTGATGATGGTGATTATTGTTAGACAAAGTACAACTAGGCAACCATCCTCTGTATGACACTAATCAGAGAGAAGAAACGGAAGGGGTCCGACACTTCGAAGAATGAAGATATTGGCCTAAGAAAGACAAAGACCATGAAGGGCGTGAAAATGAAAGACTCCCTAGGCCTCCATACGTAATACAGTACTGTCGGGGTCAGTGCTTAGTCCATATGAACGCCGAGCATTGCTGACATGGAAATACTGTTCAATCGTGTTAACTGGCGAAGAATTTTGTCATGATTGTCTTACGGTGTGAAAATGCATGGTCATCGGTCCATACCGACACGAGAAATTGTGAAGATGATTATGAAAATGAGGAAAAGCCATGAAGGAACGATAGCTTGACAAGAGGGAGTCACGAAAGAAAGGACTCACTTTACATAAGATGCCCTAATATCACAGAGTCGGAATAAAAGTAAATGTGAAGGCCTGTTGTTGTTTGAGTCATCAGGCCATGGACTGGTTTGATAAAGCTCATAACATTGATCAACAATAACATTACATTGACCATTGTTTGTTGTGATGTGCTTTGTCCCTTTTGCTGCCACTCATCGCCGAAAGATGGGATTACTGCTGCGTACCGAGTATAACCGCCTGTTTGAATATTGTGGGAAGTAGCTGGGGAGTTAGATCTCTCTCTTCTTTTGCATGCCATTCCTCTGTTTCATAATTTTTCTGGTTCTACTGGTACATACCACACTGGTTCATCATAGCATCCTACTCTGAGGCACTGATTCGAATGAAAATGGAAAAAATGGAAAAATCCAAAGAAAAGCAGCTCAATTTGTTCAGGGTGATTTCCGAAAAAGAGTAGCGTTACTAAAATATTGCAAAGTTTGGGCTGGGAAGACTTGGGAGAAAGGAGACGAGATGCTCTACTAAGTGGGATGTGCCGAGCTGTCAGTGGAGAGATGGCTTGGAATGACCAGTAGACAAATAAGTTTGAGTGGTGTCTTTACAAGTAGGAAAGATCAAATATGAAGAGAAAAGTGGAATTCAAGAGCACGAATTTGGGCAAATATTCCTTTATAGGAAGGGGAGTTAGGGATTGGAATAACTTACCAAGGGAGATGTTCAATAAATTGCGAATTTCTTTGCAATCATTTACAAAAAAAGGCTAGGAAAACAACAGATACGGAATCTGCCACCTGGGCAACTGCTCTAAATGCAGATCAGTAGTGATTGATGAGCAGTGTGCACTTTTAACGGAATAATGGCAGAGGAGTGTTCACGGCTGTCTGCGGCCTGCACATTCCAGCTCTCTAAGCACCGTAGTACTGTTCGTTAAAAGTGAGAAAGTGTGCGCTTTTTTATTTGATCGATTATTTTATATAACATTGCTTTTAATTGTAACATTTTTACTGACGTGACTGCAATGACCTCTATTGACTTCAGCTGGCAAAACCACAAATACAGTCTTTGTGAGAATTACGTAGCGAAGCACGGGTGCATCAGCTCGTCAGTTAATATGAACCATATTTATTTCATATGATGTTTGGTTTAAGCAGGGCTTGAATCACCATCAGGCAGATTCTCTTTCAGATTTTATGTAGGAAAGAAAATCCAATACATGGTACTTCCAGTTAGGCAGTACAAATGGTATCTGACAATATTATCGATAAATTTGTTATTATTTCCTCTCCTTGGAATGTGATCCCTTTCCCAAAATACCGCCTGATCTATATATTATTCAGTGAAAAGGAGAGGGGACAAACTGCAGCCTTGACTCACTCATTATTGTATTGCTACTTCTTGTTAACATCAAAAAAAGAAATCAAAAGTATGAAATACACAAGGACTGAACCACTCATCAAAAATCAATAAAAAACAGTGGGATTAAAAATGAAATAATAAATACAAATTTTAACATTGTGATTCTCATCACTGCATTGTGATTTTTGTGCAAACTGCAGGTAGTTCTTCTTTGTCGGTATCTGATCCCGATCACCTTGAGAATCTCGAATAGTTTGGTCCAGTCACATTATCGAATCCCTTTTCTAGATCTACGAATGCTAAGTACGTGGGATTGTCCTTAATTCGATCCTCTCAGATTCCACCTATTGCCATTAAATCTTTAAAATCTGGGTGTAACTATCATCACTTTGGTCTTCCTCTGTTTCTCTTTCCTCCACCTCTGAGTCCATTATTCTCCTAGGTAATCTATCCTCCTCTATTCAATTCACACGTCTGTATAACCAAAGCTTGATCATATGCACAGTTTCAGCCATCAACTCCATCCTTAAAATATTATCTCCCTCATTCTGATTACCCTCCTGTCATCGTTCCTCTCTCCCCCCCCCTCCCCTACTCTGTTTACAGAAGCAATAATTCTTGATACTTTCGTGCATGTTACTTATAGACTCCCTGTGGATGGGGACGCAGACGAAGAATACATCCATGTTATCTGCTGCCTGTTGTAAGAGGCAACCAAAACTGGCGACCAAGGGACGATGGAATTGGAACCATGAGATTACTTGTGATTAGTATCATTATGTAAGGAACACCATAGGTCTGGGCGTTGCAAATGATTAGTACCATCGTGTGCATTCCACCGATGCGGAGGAGCGGACGCGCGGCATCATGGGCTAGCGTCCATCCGGGAGGAGCTGCCGCGCGCCGCGCTGAATTGCCTTGGTTCCTCTGTGTTCAGAACGGGTCTGAGTTACGTAACGTATGAGTAGTACCACTATGCGAGGAGCACCATGGGTATGCGTTGCCTGTGAGTGGTACCAGTATGTGAGGAACACTACAAGATTGTGCATTACCCGTGATTAGTACCACTATGTGTGGAACACCGTGGATATGTGTTGCCTGTGAGTGGTGACTTTATGTGAAGAACACCACGGATCTGTGTTACCTGACGGTGGTACTATAATGTGTGATACACTGTGGGTCTACATTGCCTATGATTAGTACCACTATAGGAAGAACACCATGCTTCTGCTTTACCAGTGATTAGTTTAATTATGAGGGTCCGCTCACGTACATTTTGGACCCCTTTGGACATCAAGCATCATCTCAGAATATGAGGCATTATGAAATGGATCCACTGATTGTTTTGGATTCATTGTCATTTTTTCATCATATTAATCAGTGGATACATTTTGTAGTTTTAATTATCGTTTCATTTCGTTGCACTCTGTACTATTAGGGGCCGATTATTTGTCAATTATTTATCAGATATTTTGTATTAATTCTGATCAGTTTTGAGAAAGTAAGTTTTCAAATTGAGTGATATGGGAACTGAAAGTTACTGGATATGTGTGACTTCTCAAAATAAATAAACTCTTGATAGCATAAAACATAACAAAATGAGGTTACTAATGCTTACAAATATTTAAGCACACTACGCATGACACTTTATTCTTCCTTCTTTCCTGATCACCATTAGCTCCTTTCCTCTTCACCTTTACCAGCTCCTCCTCCAGGTTTTTGATCTTCCTGCTCAGTAATACTATAATCTTCTTTATTACTCTCCACCTTTTACCTTTAGCTCCTTAATATTCTCTTTGATGCACTGCTTTATATCCTTACACTGCTTCTTTATGAACTCCCTTACTTGCTCTATTTCATATGCCTCCTTCACCACCGCCTTTACCACGAACCCACTACGCTGGTGTAGCAGGGGAAGAGGTGATACTCCCAGGTGGCGGATAGCGGGGTCCTAACCGGCTTGCCGGCGGACTTGAGGGAAATAAAATACCTTTCGCGGACCAAACAAAACCCCTATGGGTGGGGGATGCACTCGAAGAATACACCCAAAGAGGCGACTAAAAGGGGTGACTAAGGGATGATTGTGTTAGAACCATGAAACTACTTGTGATTAGTACCACCACGCGGGGAACACCATGGGTCGCTTTTACTTGCGCGTAGTACCACTGTGTTAGGTACCAAATAGGTTTGTGATTACAGTAGTAGCACGCAGGAGCACAATGCGGTCAGCCCCCTACTTAGAGTGCACTGTCGGCTTTTACAGCACCTGTGATTAGTACCACTATATGAGCGACACCATGGTTCTGGCTTGCTTATGATTAGTACCCATTATATGAGGAACACAACAGGAGAGTACGAGTCCCTGTGGTTAGTACACTTATGTGATGTACACCATAGGTTTGCGTTGGCTGTAAATGTCGCCGCAATGTGCGAAACACCATGTGGGAATTTCATTACCTGTGAATAGTACAATAATGTGTGGAGTACCGCGAGTGTACGCTACTTTTGATTAGTACCATACCATGGTTCTACTTTTCTAGCGATAAGTACCATTATGAGGGGGCCGATGACTTGGTTTTTGCACCCCTTTAGACTGCAAGCACCATCGATTCAGTATTGTGCTTTAGAAGCAGTTCCTTGGTCAGTAATACTATTGCTTTACGTCAGTTTCTGTGAATGTGAGGCACCGATTGTTTTAAATTCATATCCATCCTCACGTTTTGAATTCTGGTCAGTGGAGGATTTTGGACTTTTAATTTGTCATTATATTTCGTCTCATTTCGCACCATTAGGGGCCACCACCAATGCCACAAGCAGCGCTGCCAATATTCCTTCTTTCATATCCTTCATCTTCTTATTCTTTACCTCTTTACTCATCCATCTGCTCTGCCAACTTCCCATCTCAAACTCTATGTTGCTGCAAGGTGTTCCCCATTCCTCAGCGCTCACTTACCACATCCGTACTCTCTGCTTGCTCAATCAAGACTCATACGCGTAGAGTGAGTTGATATTGTAATTAACGTTTATTTGAATTTTCATCACACTGTTATTTTTTATCTGTGTTTCATCTTTAAATTTACCTTCATACAGCTTTAAAGTCAAAATTCAAACCATTTTTCAACATTGTCCTTAACGATGTTACTTATATTACCGTACCGTTACGCAGGGACATCCTTCCTGTTAACGTGTTGTCATGCCTGTTATTAAAATTCCTCTTATGTGTCCTGCCTATTCATTGCAGGCCTGAAAATGCGTGCTTATTGAAATAAACAAGAATCTCCAGGTCCCAGTAAAACCCTTATAACGAGGCGGATATGTATGCTTTCTCTCGGAAATACGGGAATATACCTTATATACAGAGGTGGACATAAGTGTTCACACAGAGGCCCACTGACCGGTCAGTATAAAGTTGGCACGATAGCAACTGCGTACGTTGTTCGGTCTAACATGGATTGAATCGATACATTATGTATCCGTACGCTAAAATACATACAGTAAAATCCTGATAAAACATAAAGAGGTGAAGAATATAAGGCGGCCAGCGGTGGTATGCCTGGACAGAAGCCTACATACACCGATGAAACCTATCAACAAAACAGAGTAATACGCATTAGTTTCTGACTTGAACATCGAGGAGCGAACACAGTTAGGAGCTTTCTTTACGCTAGGAATACTGGGCGAGTTAGCTGTATGGTCAGGGGCACGCGGCTGTGAGCTTGCATCCAGGATATAGTGGGTTCGAATCTCACTAAAGGCAGCCCTGACATGGTTTTCCGTGGTTCCCATTTTCACACCAGGCAAATGCTGGGTCTGTACCTTAATTAAGGCCACGGCCGCTTCCTTCCATCTCCTAGACCTTTCCTATCCCGTCGTCGCCATAAGACTTATCTGTGTCGGTGCGACGTAAAGCAACTAGCAAAAAAAGTTACACTAGGAATAGATACTGGTGATTCAAGGTAATATGGGAAAAAATAGGGAGGAAACTAGAATCGAAGAAATAAAAATAACAACTCTGCATGAATAAGGCAAATCCTGCACCGAAATTGTATAAAACAGTGAAGGAAGTAGATACAGTGTGCAGTATCGTTAAGAAGTGCAAAACTTCAAAAACATTGATAAATAGCAGGGGCGTATTCTCCTTGAATGCAAGGCATTCACTGCATGCGTTATGATAACACAAAGAACTGTCTGATGTACGATTTTAGGTTGTTTTAAGTCAAATATTAACGATTTCATCTCTCAGAAGTTCAAAAGGTCCGCGCAACTGTACTAGTTCCGTTGCTTGACTACGTGTGGTGCTGGTGTAGTCTCGCCGTCTACTCCTCTCTAGGAAGAAAGAGACAGCATGGCGGAGTTAACGATGCAAGGCATTCAGTCTTAAAATTGCATTCGGTGGCAGACGTAGTTCTGAAACCCTCCGAACGATGTCGCTGCAATTGAAACTTGGTCAGAATTTGTCACCCCATACCCATGCTACCCTCTGCCATCTGTTAGCAACTTGGAGAAAGTCGACATGTTTACAGCGAACGGGACCCACAGATTATCCCCCAGCGAGAACCCAACGTGACGAAACTGACCAATGCCACTGAGGTGACTTTCCTCCAGTGCTTGTTGTGGCTAACTAGTGAGTTAATTCATTGTGTGTTTTGCTGATTAGTGAGTTCATTCTGTGTGTGCTGTTCCAGTGCTATTCGTCGTTTTCGGTCTTTTTGTATATTTTGCGCTTATTGTGGTATTAACGATGGATGAGTCTAAAACGGATATAATTGTAAATCAGTTTACTGGCCGTTCGTTTGATGAATAGTTCAAGCCGGGAGACCTCTACCTTCCCTCGTATATTTCTTCTTTACCGGGCGAGTTGGCCGTGCGTGTAGAGGCGCGCGGCTGTGAGCTTGCATCCGGGAGATAGTAGGTTCGAATCCCACTATCGGCAGCCCTGAAGATGGTTTTCCGTGGTTTCCCATTTTCACACCAGGCAAATGCTGGGACTGTACCTTAATTAAGGCCACGGCCGCTTCCTTCCAACTCTTAGGCCTTTCCTATCCCATAGTCACCATAAGACCTATCTGTGTCGGTGCAATGTAAAGCCCGTAGCAAAAAAAATTCTTCTTCTTCTCCTTCTTAATCTGCTTACCCACAAGGGTTGGCTTTTCCCTCGGCTTTTCGGACTCAGCGAGGGATCCGCCTCAAGGGCAGTGTCCTGGAACTTCAGACTCTGCGTCGGGGACAAAACTGGGGAGCGTGACCAGTACCTCGCCCAGGCGGCCTCACCTGCTATGCTGAACAGGGGCCTTGCGGGGGATGGGAATATTGGAAGGGATAGACAAGGAAGAGGGAAGGAAGCGGCCGTGGCCTGAAGTTAGGTACCATCCCGGCATTTGCCTGGAGAACTGGGAAACCACGGAAAACCACTTCCAGAATGGCTGAGGTGGGAATCGAACCTACCTCTACTCAGTTGACCTCCCGAGGCTGAGCGAACCCCGTTCCAGCCCTCGTACCACTTTTCAAATTTCGTGGCAGAGCCGGGAATCGAACCCGGACCTCCGGGGGTGGCAGCTAATCACACTAACCACTACACCACAGAGGCGGACTCTCGTAAATTTAAAAATAGAAAACAAGAATTGGGTACGCACGTTCAATCCAGGAACTTACAGTAAAACTGTTTGGCTCGAGTTCACTTACATGTAATTAGGGTGAGTAGAATTGACATTTACTTAATACATTGTGTTAACTGCATGGTTACTAGTTGCATGCCTCAGTGGAGATTCCAGGATACGCCACTGATAAATAGATATAGGTGAACGTGCACGTTGCTCACTCTGAGAGAAGAAAAGACGGTAATTCGGACAGTGCAAAAGTCTCCGAAAATATCATCTTCCGAAATCGCAGCAGAACTTCAGGAGTACCATGGTAAGCAGGCACACCCTAAGACCATTCGCAGAACTCTTCACAGAGCAGGATACCATGTCCGAAGCCGCAGGATGAAGCCATTAACAGTCCAGAAAACAAAAAGAAGTGATTGGCATTTGCTCAAGAGTACATAATGAAAGATGACGACTTCTGGATAAAAGTTTTTTTTTTTTTTTTTTTCAGATAAAACCAAATTTTACATATTTCGCCATGATGGCAGAATTTCGCTGTGGAGGAAAATGAATGCAGAAACATCCAACCTCCAGGCTACAGTAAAATACGGCGGAGGAGGTGTTATGGTGTGGGGGTGCATGGCGGCTTCAGGTGTTTATAGATGGAACAATGGACCAGTATGTTTATTTGGATATTTTGAAAAACAATTTACGACATAGTACCCAAAAACTGGGCCTACAGGCTGATTACTACTTTCAGTGGGACAACTACCTGAATCACACTGCTAATAATGTTCCTTACTGGATTATTTATAATACAACTCATACCCTGAAAATCCCTCCCCAGTCCCCCGACCTTAATCCCATTGACCATCTATGGAATGAACTCGAACGACGAGTCATAACATACCAAATACCCAGCAAAATCCTGCTGAAAGAATTGCTTGTACACTGACTGACAGAGCAAATGCAACACCAAGGAGGAGTGGTTCGAAAGGGATGAAAGTTGGGGAAAAAACAGAGACGCCACGGACGAATAATTGATGTTTATTTCAAACCGATATGCAGGTTACACAATGCGCACGGCATCGACTCAGTAGGATGTAGGACCACCGCGAGCGGCGATGCACGCAGAAATACGTCGAGGTACAGAGTCAATAAGAGTGCGGATGGTGTCCTGAGGGATGGTTCTCCATTCTCTGTCAACCATTTGCCACAGTTGGTCGTCCGTACGAGGCTGGGGCAGAGTTTGCAAACGGCGTCCAATGAGATCCCACACGTGTTCGATTGGTGAGAGATCCGGAGAGTACGCTGGCCACGGAAGCATCTGTACACCTCGTAGAGCCTGTTGGGAGATGCGAGCAGTGTGTGGGCGGGCATTATCCTGCTGAAACAGAACATTGGGCAGCCCCTGAAGGTACGGGAGTGCCACCGGCCGCAGCACATGCTGCACGTAGCGGTGGGCATTTAACGTGCCTTGAATACGCACTAGAGGTGACGTGGAATCATATGCAATAGCGCCCCAAACCATGATGCCGCGTTGTCTAGCGGTAGGGCGCTCCACAGTTACGGCCGGATTTGAGCTTTCTCCACGCCGACGCCACACGCGTCTGCGGTGACTATCACTGACAGAACAGAAGCGTGACTCATCGGAGAACACGACGTTCCGCTATTCCCTCATCCAAGTCGCTCTAGCCCGGCACCATGCCAGGCGTGCACGTCTATGCTGTGGAGTCAATGGTAGTCTTCTGAGCGGACGCCGGGAGTGCAGGCCTCCTTCAACCAATCGACGGGAAATTGTTCTGGTCGATATTGGAACAGCCAGGGTGTCTTGCACATGCTGAAGAATGGCGGTTGACGTGGCGTGCGGGGCTGCCACCGCTTGGCGGCGGATGCGCCGATCGTCGCGTGCTGACGTCACTCGGGCTGCACCTGGACCCCTCGCACGTGCCACATGTCCCTGCGCCAACCATCTTCGCCACAGGCGCTGCACCGTGGACACATCCCTATGGGTATCGGCTGCGATTTGACGAAGCGACCAACCTGCCCTTCTCAGCCCGATCACCATACCCCTCGTAAAGTCGTCTGTCTGCTGGAAATGCCTCCGTTGACGGCGGCCTGGCATTCTTAGCTATACACGTGTCCTGTGTCACACGACAACACGTTCTACAATGACTGTCGGCTGAGAAATCACGGTACGAAGTGGGGCATTCGCCAACGCCGTGTTCCATTTATCGTTCGCTACGTGCGCAGCACAGCGGCGTATTTCACATCATGAGCATACCTCAGTGACGTCAGTCTACCCTGCAATTGGCATAAAGTTCTGACCACTCCTTCTTGGTGTTGCATTTGCTCTGTCAGTCAGTGTATAAGAATGGATTGCTATTGGTGAAGAAGTCACAAGAAATGTATTAGGTTCACTGCCCAACAGATTAAGAAACGTTATTCGCAATAAGAGAATGCATACACGTTACAGAAATGTTGACAAACTTGTAGTTTAAGTTTTTGAGGGAACATTGATGTCCACCCATACTGAACCCTTGAACTTACCGTAGAATGATGGGTTCAATACAAAGACTATACTACTATATTTTATTATTTAGCAAAGCAGTTCTTTAGGTTTGTGTTATTTTGTAGCTAAATATACAGTTAATAACGGAATATATTTCTGTTAAATATAAATTTTAAAAAATCAATTACTATTGCCAATATGTGCATATGTCAAAAATAAATGTCTCCATTGCTGTCTGAACACTTATGTCCGTCTGTGTAATTTTAGCATACATGTATTACACCTACTTTGTCCGAAAATTAACATATGTGGTTTCTGAAATAACTGATTCAAATAATCAATCAACATAGGCAATCTTCATTCGACTTTCGACATTCTCAATTAAGCTCTATTTCTTACGGACTCGATGTAGCTGCTGGTAATTGAAATACGATGAGCGCCTGGAGGGTTCCGTGACGTATGTTCAAAGTTTTACATTCTATATTCACAACAAAGCTCCAGTGTAATTCATCTCCAACTTAAGGCAATTATCGGACGAGCTTTTTCAAGAAACTTTTTGCGGACCCCTTTAATTGCTTCAATGCTAGCAGACGCTAAGTTGTGAAAGCAACAAAGAACGCAATCAATCAGCTGTAAGTGACGTGCTCTTTCGAACAGTAACGGAAGAATAGCGGCAGGTACATACTCCAAGTTACATGTCGCATATAAGTTGCAAGTGGGAGGACACCGTATGACCTTGTACTCTGATCAATTACAAGGATGTCAAATTGTTAGACTCACCGGGCGAGTTGGCCGTGCGGATAGGGGCGTGCGGCTGCGAGCTTGCATCTGGGGGACTGTGGGTTCGAAACCCACTGTCGGCAGCCCTGAAGATGGTTTTCCGTGCTTTCCCATTTTTACACGGGGCAAATGTTACCACTTCTATTTTAAGAGGTCGACTATTTTCGGGCGAGGGGTTTAACTTTCCCAGTATACGATTGTTGCTCAAGTTTCGACAGTCAGGTAATCTGGCTCTAACAATGGCACACAAGAATGACTCTTCTGATGTAAACTAAATGTTGAAAGAGCATTTTCTCAATACAACTATAGTTTAAGTAACAAATATTTAACAGTTAAGAATGAGCTTATTAGTACAATCGGAAAAAAAGTATTCATACTAATGTAAAACATTAGTTTTTATTTAAAATTCATCAACATTTTTACGAAGAAGAGAATGAGGTAAGTCACTTTTGTAAATATGACTTGCATTTCCATTTTTTATTCACGTAACTCTTCCGACCGGAGTTTGATTCAAACACAGTCTCTGTACCATATTTAGTTGATACAATTGTCGTAATTTGTGTAAAATGTGACATAGTTAACTTCACACGTCCAGTGTCCAAACTGCATGCCTACAGATCAGGTACAATAGAAGGCGGAGTAATGTGGCCTTTGAAATTATTCAGAATCCGTATAAACATAGAAGTGTTTACCGTAAGGTCACCCGTTTTCTTCGTTATTACCTTTCCGTGCTACACGACGTTACGTTACCCAAGGTTACGAGGACGTGATCTGACTTAGTTCCGCAATTCGAACACGGTAAACATACCTACACAACACTGAAAGACACTGAGTTCCGCCCTTTAGCCCATTCGCCTCGAAGATGGGTCAGGCCCGCCATATTTTAAATCAACTTCCGAATCTGTTGACAAGTCACACTCTTTGAGCACGGGTTCTAAGTATTTTCTTGTCATTTCAGTCCATAAGGCTTGAGACAGAATTTATTTTTAGGTAGTGAACCAGAAGTAAGTGATGAGTGTGCAACAATGGTCATTTAAGCGGGGATGGGAGCTCACCGCTTTCTCAAATGACAGCAAGATCACGGTGGACTCTCTCTAATCACACCCCGTGTGGGTGGGGGACGAAAACGGAGACCACACCCACGGTATCCCCTGCCTCCCGTAAAGGGCGGCTAAAAGGGGCGACCAAGGGATGATGACATTAGAACTATGAGACTACTTGTGTTCAGTATCATTACGTGCGGAACATGATAGGTCGACGTTACTTGCGACTAGTACCACCTTGCCAGGAAAACCATGGGTCTACGTTACATAGGAGCAGTACCATTATGCGAGGAACACCAGGGGTCTGGGCGTTGCTGGTAATAAGGGTTTATTCCACCGGTCGGTTCCACTGTGTTCAGAATGGGTCTGCGTTATCTATGAGTAGTACCACTTTAGGAGAAACACCATTGGTATACGTTTCCTGTGATTAGTACTACTATGTGAGAAACACCACGGGTTTCGATGGCACCCGCGATTAGTAGCACTATGTGAGGAAAACCATTGGTCTGCGGTGTATGAGAGTAAGACCATTGGGCTATGTGAGGAACACCATTGGTCTGTGTTGCCTGTGGGTGGTACCATAATGTGTGATACGCCGTGACTATGATTAGTACCACCAGGTGAGCGGCACCAAGAGTATATGTGGCCTGTGATTAGTTCACCTATGTGAGGAACATCACGGAAATACAGACGCCCGTAATTAGTCGCACTATGTGAGGAACACCATGGGTCTGAGTTGCCTACGAATGGTGTCATATGTGACATACCATGGGTCTGCATTACGTGTGATTAGTACTAATATTGGAGAAACACTATGGGTCTGTTTAACTAGTGATTAGTGATATTACGAAGGGCCGGTGACCTGAATGTTGTACCCCTTTTATAACAAGCTCATCTCAGAAAATAAGGCATTGTCAAATGGATCCACTTATTGTTTTGGATAAATGGTCATTTTTCAACAATCGTTTCATATTTTTGTTAGTGTGGGTACATTTTGAAGTTTTAAATAAGCAGGCCTGCATTTTTTCGGTTGTATAATGTTTTTCAATTTTGTTGGTGGACTACTATGTATTTTTGTGCGCTGAATCCAAAAATGACCTTAGTTTCTCTCCATCGGAGTTTTTTGCAAATTGTAATTTATCAAAAGTGTCATAAATTGAAAGAAACAAAAAATATAAGACGTACTGCCAGATTTAAATACATAGAATATGCTGTCGTCTATCGGTTTACGATGGAAAGTCGTTCACGTCATGAGCCGGCAGATGGCAGCATTTTCGTCCTTAAACGTTTTGAATACCTCAACTGTCAGTGTTGGCGCAACGGTTGGTGCTAACTTTAAGTGTTCTACATGACGTCAAGAGGCTGTAAAAAGGCTTCAGATTAATTTTGTGGATTGCCTGGTTCAAGGCTTAAAGATAAGAATTCGCTAGCAGCTGGCGCTTCGTTTTCCTGGTCCAAATACAGAGAAAAAGATTTTATTCCATACTTTTCGGAAGAAGGAGACTTAGTGTTCTGCAATGATATGTGTGAACTGTTTAACACATTCAACATTCCGTACGAAAGCACTGATTGGAGAGTATTCATTGATTCGCCGAAACGAAGCCTTAAAGTTGCCCTGCTTCACAACGGAAACAGGAATGCATCAATACGCATAGGGCATTCTGTACACTTGAAAGAACAGTACGACAATTTACAATTTGTTCTCCAGAAAATTAAATACGACGATCATAAGTGGCTCATGTGTGGTGATCTGAAAAGTAATATCGATGATCCTTGGACAGCAAGGCGGGTACACTAAGTTTCCATCTTTTTTGTGTGAGTGGGATAGCGGGGACAAGGGAAAGCATTGGAAAAATAAAAAATGACCACAACGACTTTCATTGGAACTTGGAATAAAAAATGTGCTCCAGGAAGCTCTTATCGAGTCGACGAAAGTTCTCCTTCCACCTCTATACATCAAATCGGGCTTGAAACAATTTTTGAAAGCCTTACTAAAAGATGGTAAATGTTTCCAGTACATTTGTAGCAAATTTCAAGCCTTGTCAACCGCAAAACTAACAGAGAGTATCTTTACTGGTCCGGACATTAGAAAACTTTGTAAAGGAGAAAATTTTTAAAAGGAAATGGAAGTTGCTGAAAAAGAAGCCTGGGACACCTTTAAAGATCTAGTAACCAAGTTTTTGGGCAACAAGAAGGATCCTGATTTCAAGTCTATCGTTGAGACAATGCTGCAGAAATGCCAAAATGTAGGCTAGCCATGAGTTTGAATTTCCTACATTCACATTTAGACTACTTTCCTGAAAATCTGGGCGCGGTTAGTGAAGAGATGGGTGAGAGATTTCATCAGGATATCAAAGAAATGGAAAAGCGTTACCAAGGCAGATGGAATACTACAATGATGGCGTTCTGTTGCTGGGTGTTGCATCGAGATGATCCCAGAAGTAGCCATGCACGGAAAAGCCTGATACAAAGCACGGCTGGTCCAAGGAGACGACTAAAATGGTGAGTGTTCCATTTTCTATTATATATACTATATTCTATTTCTATATTTTATTGTTTACTAGTATAAGCCACAAAATACTTTTTATACGAAACAAACCTATTTCAATCCGTCATTAGGTCTCATATTTGTGATATTTTCCGCCATATGCCATATTTGGCACATTGCGATTTACAAAATATTCTGACGTGAAAGGACTGAACTAAGGTCAGTTTTGGGTTCAGCGCACGAACATACATAGGAATCAACCATTAAAAGTAAAAGAAACAGAACCATCGCAGGCTAGTGTTTTCGTTTAATTGCGTTGCACCTTCCACCATTAGGGGCCGATGACTTAGCTGGGACGCTCCTTTAAACAAACAACAACAACACCCAGCAACAGACCGCCATCATTGTAGTATTCCATCTGCCTTGGTAACGCTTTTCCATTTCTTTGATATCCTGATGAAATCTCTCGCCCATCTCTTCACTAACCGCGCCCAGATTTTCAGGAAAGTAGTCTAAATGTGAATGTAGAAAGGGCCGGGAGCCCTAACTTCGCCACAATAAAGACGCTTTAATAATAATAATAATAATAATAATAATAATAATAATAATAATAATAATAATAATAATAATAACAACTGAGTTCCATCCTTTAGACCATTCGCCTCGAAGGTGGGTGAGGCCCACCGTATTTTAAATCAACTTCCGAATCTGTTGAGAAGTCGCACTCTCGTATCACGGATTGTACTTTCTTGTCATTTCGATTCATAAAGGCTTGTGACGAAGTCTGATTCGTTTTTTAGGCAGTGAACCAGAAGTGAGGGAGAGTGATAAGGGAGTGTGAGTGTGTATCAATGATCATTTAGGCGGGGACGAGACCTCACCACTTCATCAAATGACAACAAGATCGCGGTGGACTCTTCTTAATCGCACCAAAACATGCGAGAAAAGAAAAGTTAATCTCGATGCCCTTCAGGCAAGAAAATCAAGGTTGGAAACATACTAGGGGTATGAGCTGCGAGCTTTAGATCAATAAAATATAACCAAGTATGAGAATATATTCTTCATTTATCCCTGAAATGTATAGTCCTTTCCTTAATCATCGTTATCCAATCGATTAGATTAGATTAGATTAGGTTAGATTAGCAGTTTGCCTTTTTATACCACTACGAGCGCTAATGTGAATCATTGCAGAGTTTCAGTTAAGCCGCTGTAAGTACATTGGGTGAGGACATTTTTTCAAAAAATCAAAGAACACATGCGGCTATTGAACCAAGGAATACATCACAGAAAGAATTATGTAATAACTTACCTTCGGTAGAATTTGAATCAAAAGGAATACAAGTAAAGAAACAAGTGAAATTAGGCTGTCATTTTCGGAACTGCGTTTAGGCCGGAAATGATTTTCGAATATTTTTTAGTTTTATAGAGCTATCCAAGGCACAATTTGTAACCTTCCCGGGCCCTTTATCCCTTCACGTTCGGCACAATTGAGGAAATTGCATGATTTTACGTTTTTCGTAGTATGAGTGACCTACTTTGTCTGCTAAGAACTGTTTTCAACATCAAAACAGCCCAAAACTGTAACGTGTACCTATAGTGGTGTACCCCCGTTGGAGTTTTGTCTCTTTATACTATCCGAGCCGTCTGTTTTCGGTGATAGCCCGGAGACAAACCTGTATGATATACATTTGAGTAAAAGCAGCGAGAAATTAAATATGGAGTGAGTGGGTTAGCATGTGTCCACACATCTATAGTAAAGCATCTCCCAGAAACAAGGTTCATTGTAGAAAATCCCCATTCCGAACAAGGTACCGGATAGGCACTCATAGAAATGAAAAATAAAGAGAGGATGTTTCTGATTGAAAGTTTCCATTCGTGTTTTCCAGCGCACGTTTGCCATGCTGTTTAACTTGTTGCTTGGACGGATAGTTCTGAATTCACGAACAGCTTCTAGTCTTATTCGTATCTGTAAAATAACTGGAAACTACTCAAGTATTTTCGACTCTCCCTCGTTGTCAGAATTGATTGTATTCGTTAAGAATTCAGTGTTTCTATAACTGAGAAAGTCTGCTGACAATTATATGAGCCCACAGACCTAAGAAGAGAAGAAGAAGATGATGATGATGATCCTACAATTATAATTACGAATGATTCCCGTTCCCCCACATTTTAATGTTCAAAACATTACTTAGCAGTCAAAGTAGGCGTCCCCATACTAAGAGAAACGTAAAATTAAGCATTTTTGCCGAAAGGGGAAGGGATAAAAGGCCCGGAAATGTTTTAAATTTTGAGTCTTGGATAGATCAGTCAAACTTTAAACAAAAACATTTCGAAAATCACTTGACTTAATGCAATTCCGGAAAATCAGCCTAAAACCGCTTGTTTCTTTACCAGTTTTCTTTTTGATTCAAATCCAAGCCTAATTAACTTATTTGCATAATTCTTTCAGTAATGTGTTCCTTGGTTCAATACCCTCAGACGTTGTTTGATTTTTTGAAAAATGTCCGCGCTGAATGTAGTGCTTAAGTAAAACTCTGCATTGTCTCACATTAGCGCTCTAGTGGTGGCCCCTAACCATGAAACACCCCATCTGATCTGGCTATCTAGAATACTATAGCATAAAGTTATAAAGTGATAGACCCACCGTTTCGTTTGTTACTTAGGCCCTTTGGCATTTTTTCTACAACAAAATTTGCCCCTTTTGCTCTAGAATGCACCATTCTCGAAATATTTGACTCCTTTGCATTTAAGCCCCCCAAATTTGACGGGTGTCAATCGACGCAGAAACATACCAACATATTGCCCATATGAACCAAGCCTCGGTTGCTTCCTTACCTCCTCGTTGATTATCCCCTCCAATCTCTCCACCCACACTGTATAATGTATATAGGATAGGTTATACGCTTTTTTGTGTTAGTTTACTGTTACCACGATGTGAATAGCTTGACGCTTAAGTCCTCTCGTCCTAAAGCTGCTATAGCCTACTTTCCTAATCTACACAGCTTTGTGTTACATTATGTAAGTAGAGAGTAGCAGGTGTCTAGAATATTAAGTTTGTTTCTTTTAAAGAAGAAGCTGTTAGCAGAAGAAAAAGTCCAGCCTGGAACAACCTATTTCTAGCTATATTTGCAAAGAGTGTGGAAAAACATTTTCCCGAGTCTGTCACAAGAGACGTCATGACATATCTTGTAGGAAAATTTTTCAATGCAAACATAGTAGAAGAGAGTTCAAGAACGCTTGCAACTCTCAACCTCACGAAGCTGCGTGTAATGTAGCTTCATCGAGAAGAAAATATTAAGTGCTCAACCGTATTCAAGCAAATACTGATTTTTTTTTTAAGTACACCTCTGCGAGAGATTTTTAATTCTTCCTTGTTGTCTAGGCCTGCTACAAGTTCTATTACTAAGCACACATTTCGAGATAAAGAGAAGCAACATGATGATGATGATGATGATGATGCTGATGATGGTGGGGATACTGATAACAGTGATAATAAAGAAAAAGAAGAAAAAAAAGATCTCAATGTTTCTTTGCTATTAGAGCTTTATTATTTTACTTCATTTTCTAAGCCTACTACACGTTCTGTCCCCGTGCAAACATTTCAAGAAGAAGGGATGCATGATGAAGTAGAAGAAGATTTCAACACTTCTTTACTGTCAAAACAAGTTTATATCCAGAAACGCTACTACAGACGCACGTATTACATCAAGACAAGTCCCTACACATCAAATGTCTGCATGCAGGTTCAAAGTTCATAACCAGCCTCTGTTACCTCATGAAATGAAATGAAATGAAATGAAATGAAATGGAGTATGGCTTTTAGTCCCGGGAGTGCCCGAGGAAATGTTCGGCTCGCCATGTGCAGGTCTTTGGATTTGCCTCCCGTAGGTGACCTGCGCGTCGTGATGAGGATGAAATGATGGTGAGGACGACACATACACCCAGCCCTCAAGCCAGGGAAATTAACCAATGATGGTTAAAATTCCCGGCCCTACCGGGAATCGAACCCAGGACCCCTCTGACCAAAGGCCAGCACGCTAACCACGTAGCCATGGAGCTGGACTCTGTTACCTCACGTAGACGTAAGATACTGTAAGTAACCCAACCTATTCGTAAAACGTCTGCATCTGCTAACAGCTTATCAAAATGCTGGTTACACAGAGTTTAAAGGAGATATTTTTGAAATATAGCAAGCATTACGTCGTGCAGGTATTATTTAGTAATAGCTCTTCAAAGGGAAGACCTTACCTGCAAGCTCTCTCTGGACAGTACAGCAGCCTAAACACCCTCCTACATTCCCAACCCTCACCCTCACGTAAGTCATCCTTATGTAGCATATAGTGGATCGAGTAGCTACAATGGTAGAGACTCTTTTCCATTCTTCCTTCTCTAGGGTTGTTAACTCCGCCCTAGGGAACGTTCTAGTACCGGTCTCAAGCCCGGATAAAGAGAGTAGAGGCACCGTAAATACTAGAAAAAATGTAATCCCTTTTGCCCTTTAGACCTTTAACGCTTTTACACTTTTGTCATTTAGCCCTTTTTCCGTTTTGCCATTTGATCTTTTTTCCCTTTTAGCCATTTATCCCCTTTTACCCTTTCGCCATTTAGGTATTTTGTCCTTTATGCGGTCACGCCCTCGCAGGAGAGTAGAGTACTGGCTACACTTCTGTAAGACTAAAGTAATAAAGGGCATCTGGTTAGAAGGATAGAAGCGATAGCCCAGCTCCTTAAAGTTAGCCGCTGTACATTGGTTATATTAGATTATCTTGCCTAGTAGCCTCTGCCTCAGTTCGCCACAGTTAGCTTCAACACTTGATGTTAAGTGGACGGTGTAGGACGAGCGAGAAGGCTTGTATTGTCAACAACACAACCAAGTTCAACTTGCGTCATTCCATAATGTCAGGATAACTACATGGTTAATTTTTTCGCATAGCCACCCATGCTGTATTATATTGGTGCAATTCTACGCATGTAACGACATTTTAATCTGTGCAATGACAGGGCTTCATGGTTCACATCATGTTCATGTTGTGCTATTTTAAGATTCAAGATTGATTAGTTGCTAATACGCCGCGTCACAAGATTTATAGACTTTTTATTTGCTAATTTCAATTTTAATTTCAATTACTTTATGTGTGACTGAAGATGTCCTATAAGAGGACGAAACATGTATCACTAATATAGTGTAATGTAGCATTAATAAAGACGACTACAGTATTGTAAAGGTGGAATTATAAATTTAAATTTTCGTAAGTTGATACGTTTTGACAATACGGGCTCAAATATGAAATTCCCAAACGTTAGGCGATAAAACTAACGGGCCATAAGTTGTAAGCCTCTGAGGTAACTCTCCTGTTAGGTCTATACGAATAGCGCATAGCAGTAGTCTTGCAAAGCAGCCCTTGCCTCAGTTCCCGAAAGTTAGGCTGATAAAACTAATAGGTCATAAGTTAAAAGTTGTGAGCCAGTGAGGTAGATCTCCAGTTAAAAGCAAAGCAATCTCCGTACAGGCCATGAAGGCCCTTGGAGGGGTGGAAGGTAAAGGCTTCCACTATCCGTAACCTCGGCACTTGATGGGATAGAGTGGTTAGCTCTACGCCCAGCCGCCTTTGCCCCCAGGAATTAACCTGGTACTCATTTGTGGTGTAGGCTGAGTGAACCTCAGGTCCATGTGCACCTCCGGAAGTGGAAATCTCGTTTCTTGAATTTTGCGACTTCCTGACGGGGATTCGAACCCACGTCCTTCCGGGCGAACCGAGCACGCCTTACCGCCTCGGCCAGGCAGCCCCACACGCTCGTCAGCACCGGCTTTCTTGGGAATAAGTATAACAACATGCTGCCGAAAATCGGATGGCACTTCTCCTGTCTCATACATCCTACACATTAAATGGAATAACCTTGGCATGCCGGTTTCTTCTAAGGCAGTCAGTAATTCAGAGGGAATGTCATCATTTCCAGGTGCCTTGTTCCTATTTAGGTCTCTCACAGCTCTGTTTCAAATGAACATCCGATATTAATAGTGTAACAAGTTCATTTTTAAATGTTTACACTTTTTTACGGGTTTTACATGAATAACTTTTGTACAGGGTATGATTCCAAATTCTTATTTTACCATTTGATATATCTCTCGAAACCACGCGTTCTGACACCTTCACCATTTTTCTACCTTCAATACTTTAATCACAATTGATTGAAATAGCTTAACTTCAAAATTTTGCCAAGTTGGGGCGCTATACTGTGTGATCTATGAAATATTTTCAATATTAAAATGAGGCATCCGGAAGCAAAACTCTGTGAACGCACCAGAAATTTTTTTCAGGAAACATGATAAACGTCTTACTTCCTTTGGCTGGCAGATATTCAAAATTCGTTTTCATTGTAGACTTACATTCGCTTACGAACTACTTTCCTGATAATCTAATATTGGGGTTTTATTTTTTGTTATTTATTACCGAACATGGTTTGGATTAACCGAGTTTGGCTCCTGTTTTATTGGGTCTAGGTAGGTTTGCTTTTGTAGAGATATTGTCATAACGTAACTGGAAAGAAGATTCTATTAATGCTGATTCAAAAAGAAAAAAAGAAATGATTTAATGACTACAAGTAAGTGTGATTACAAAGTAATTGACATCAAATGAAAGTCTGAAAGACGTGAAAAGGTCGCAACCTTGCAAGTCCTGTCATGTTCCATCAAAATTACACAGGCAACTCATTGTCTTCTGGATGAATTTCCAACTCTGAGTCCTCCTCTGCGTTGTCCACAGTTATTTGAGAATCGATCAGATTCTTATAGAAAGCAAGATCTTCGTTTTCTTCCCAAGTCTCCCTGAAATGCCTTATGAGCAGAAAGTCAAAGTCCCTGTCACTTCATTTAAGGCTCTTCCAATTCGGATAACATTGAGCTTCATAGACGAGTAGGCCTTCACCAGTGCCCATTCTGTAGGTCACTTACCTCTTAATAGTGCGTTTCCTAGGTTCTCTTTATAAACCTCCCCTCCAGTAGCTCGCAGAGCGCTGACTAGCATCTCGTAAACATTATTATGATATTTGATTTAAAGTTTTGCTTTGTAAACAGGACTATATTGGTGTAATTTATCTGCAGCAGTTCTTGATAGATTCCCTTCCGGTATCAAAACATTTAAGATCATCAGTGTTAGTGTAGAGTAAAAAGTAAAAGTTGTAAGTAACGGACATTGAATTTGTGATTACCTACACATTTCAATATCTGATTTTCCTTCACCTGTTTCTGTTATGCAAAGGCTGTGATATAAAATGATATTATATCATAATATTTTAATTGTGTGACCATGGAGTTACACTACATGCCTTCATACTGGATTTAGAATGTTAACTAGTGGTATTTTTGTCATATTTTATTTCCATGCAATTGCTTATTTTACTCTTGTGTAATTATGGTTTTACTTTACTTTGCTATCACTTGTAATGTTAAGCTAGTAGTAAGCTCAACCTATAGTATTGTAAGACGCAGTGTTAGGCACTGGAAATATTAAGTTGTGTGTGAATTTGTATATGATGATGCTGGATTTTTAACGTTAGACTAGTAGTATTTCTTGTAATAGTTTCTTTCCATGGAAATGCTTGTAGTAGTAGTAGTAGTAGTAGTAGTAGTAGTAGTAGTAGTAGTAGTAGTAGTAGTAGTAGTAGTAGTAGTGTTTATTACACTAGTGTAAGTGATCATTGCCACCGGGATATTTTCCAATTGCGATGTCTTTGTTAATAACAATCAAAATAATAATAACGCTTGATGAACCCATTAGTTCAGCAAAATGGTTTTCCGTGGTTTCTCATTTTCACACCAGGCAAATGCTGGAGCTGTACCTTAAGTCCACAGTCGCTTCCTCCCCACTCCTAGCCCTTCCCTGTCTCATCGTCGCCATAAGACATATCTGTGTCGGTGCGACGTAAAGCAATTAGCAAAAAAGTTCAGCAAAATGTTTACCGCACCACCTGGTCAGATTTAATAAAACAGACTGATAATAACAGTACATTCAATTGGATCGCATAACCTTCCGATCTTATTGGAGTTCTTTTATGGAGATTTAAACGCAAGGTCACCCGCCGAACCTGTAATATTTTAGAGGTAAAACGGGGAAGGAATTGAGTTTACCTTCACACATCGACGCTATTTAAAAGCTGATCAAAATCAAAGCTATGTTCACCCTTGTCTATAAATCAGAAGTCGAAGGTATTGTACAGTATATGAACGTGCCGTGGATCGTTGGCCCGTGCTAAACGAAAGGTACACTCACCTAATACGGAGTGAGAGTGAGCGAGATGGCCATGATATACATTGCCACGTTCTACGATTGAGCAATTGAAATGTAAGCTCACACACTATGTTCCTCGCCAACATTTGACCCTAAATTGTTCGTCGTAACCTCATTATGTCAATAATTGAAGTTAACAAGAGGGAACTGAACAATTAATAGCTCGAGTTCCGACCTACAAGGACATCCTGTCCGTTCATCCAAAACAAACAAAAACAAACAAGTAAATAAATAAAATTTTATTTTTGCCGTTTTGCTTTACGTCGCACCGACACTTATGGATTATTATATATAATCATATACAGTCTATCCAAACCAAACCAAACAAACCCCATGGTACTACAGCCCTGAAGGGCCTTGGCCTACCAAGCGACCGCTGCTCAGCCCGAAGGCCTGCAGATTGCGAGGTGTCGTGTGGTCAGCACGACGTATCCTCCCGGCCGTTATTCTTGGCATTCTAGACTGGGGCCGCTATCTCACCGTCAGATAGCTCCTCAATTCTAATCACGTAGGCTGAGTGGACCTCGAACCAGACCTCAGGTCCAGGTAAAAATCCCTGACCTGGCCGGGAATCGAACCCGGGGCCTCCGGGTAAGAGGCAGGCACGCTACCCCTACACCAGGGGGCCGGCATACAGTCTATCAACACACAAAATTTTATTTCAGAACCGGTTTTTGGTTTTAGGACTCTAAAGTCCATCATCAGTGTTGAAATTTATTTTTAAAACATTTGATTTCACATGAGTGTTGCCACAATGAGTTTAAGTAATTTTTAAACAGTTAAAGTGGAGCCCTGTTTAGATCAACTGTAAAATAAGAAAAAACAAGTGTAAAAGTACGCACACAATAACTATAAAACTTAATAATGATGTTGTAAAACAATATGTATGACATACCATAGGAAGGAGTGGCTTATTCTCGTGTTCAAGCTGTTGATCTAGTATTAGACAACCGTTCAGTTTTAAGTACGCTGCACGCTGGAAGCACATAATACGTCACCTCAAGGTTGTGAACAATATGCTGCTTGCGACTGTTTCATTTAAAATTGTATCAGGTTCCGTTATCTTTGCCAGGAATATCTCAATGTTTTCACGGGTATTTACTTCAAATCCATAATTACGTTTAACAATTAATGTCATGTCCTTTTCGATTCCTAAAAAATCGTGATTATTGTTAAAATTTGTTCTGAAAAAGCTGAATATTTGTTGTACTTTATTGCCTTGAAATATTCTTGATATATTATATTTAAGGCTCGGCCAGTACTTCCTATATAAAACATTTTGCAGTCATCACAAGTGAGCCTGTATACTCCCGAATTGGTGTAGACATAAGTTTTGTTGGTACTATTTGTATTATATATATATATGTTCTGATATTTTATTTCTGGTTCTAAATGGTGTTTTGAGATGAAATTTCTTAAATACATTAGCTGTTTTTAAAACTTGATTTCCAAAATACGTTAATGTTACAAATTGACTACGTGGAGAGATGTCCTTTAAATTCAGGAAAGAATGAGTCAAGGCTGCAGTTTGTTGTCCCACCCCCCTCCTTTTCAATGCTTGTATGTGACAGGCAGTAAAGGAAACCAGATAGGAATTTGAAAAAGGAATCACAATCCAAGGAGAGGAAATAAAAACTGAGATTCGCCGACGGTAGTGTTTTATCAGAGTCTGCAGATCTGGAGAAATTGCGAAATTGTATGAACAGTTTTGGATAAGGAGTACAAGATGAAAATAAATAAATCCAAAAGAAAGTAATGGAGTGCAGTCGAACGAAGTCAGGAGTTATTTGATCAGGAAATGAAGTCTAGAGGAAGTAGGTGAATATTGTTACTTGGTAAGTAAAATAACTAACAATGGCAGGAATAGGGAGGACATACAATGCAGACTAGCACAAGCAAGGGAAGCCTTTCTTAAGGGAATAAATCTGCCCACTTCGAACATTGATATAGGAATTAGAAAGATTTCTTGGAGGACTTTCGCGTGGAGCGTAGTATTTTACGAAAGTTAAACATGGACGATAACTAGCTCGGAAAGAAAGAGAATAGAAGCTTTTGAAATGTAATGTTACGGAAAAATGCTGAAGGTGAGATGGATAGAACAAATCACGAATGAAATGAATTGGTGAGAGAGAATTGATTTGGCTAAATTTAACGATAAAAAAGATAGAATGATAGTACACACCTTAAGACAACCAGGACTTGTTCATTTGGTTTTTGAGGGAAGTGTAGTGGTAAGAACGGTAGTATGTCAGTAGGTAAGAAAATCCAAGAGAACTGAATGCTAGATTCGTAATACAAAACTGGAACAGGTAGAAGATCTAAAGTGTATCCATCCTAGCAGGATGATAGAATAATGCGATTGAATCAAGGTGCAGTAAAGCTAATGCAGTGAGCTCGCAGTTGTGATCAACAGTATTCTGTAAGAAGAAAGTCAGCTGCCGACCGAAACTATCTTTACATCGGTCTTTCTTTAGACCAACTTCGCTTTACGGGTGCGAAAGCTGGGTGGACTCAAGATACCTTATTCATAAGCTAGAAGTAACTGATATGCAAGTAGTGAGAATAATTGCTGGTACAAACGGGTGGGAATGAACAATAGCAGGACGGTACTCGGAATGAGGAAATATGGGCTAAGTTCGAAATGAACTCGATGGAAGAACCTGTATGTAAAAGCCGGCTTCGGTGGTGGGGTCATGTGAGGCGAATGGAGGATAGGAAAATAATTGACACGGTTATAGAGGGTAAGAGGAATAGAGGGAGACGAAGATGACGATGGTTAGACTCAGTTTCTAACGATTTAAAGATAACAAATAGAGAAATAACGAGGCCACGGAACTAGTTAAAAATAGAGGATTGTGGCGGCGATTGGTAAATACACACAAACTTGCAGACTGAACACTGAAAGGCATAAGTCTGTACTGAAGATATTATTTAAAAGTGTTATGCCTTTCCGTGGTGCGCGATAGAACTTATTTAGCTGATGTTGGTATTTCTTCTCACAAAATCTTTTCATCTGGGCACTGAACATTTTCTTCCGTTCTTCACCCCATTATTTATTGGTCCTCGTATTCATTCTCTCAGCAAAATGATGGTTGTTGACTGTTTTCTTGAACGGAGGTCAATCTTGAAGATCCTGAAGATTTGTCTTCTATTAAGTTGTTACTGACTTTCATTGAGAGAGCAAGGTTGAGAATCCTTTTCGTGAGTCTGTCATAGTTCATTCTGAGAGTTTAGCCATAGAACTTCAACTGCCTTTTCCTGGTGGTGTCGCTGATCTCTTAAGAATTCTGATAAAGCTCCCTCGACTTCCGTTTCATCCAGATTCCCTCCGACTAGACTAGACCAAAGAATCCCCAATATTTTCCTCTCCTATTTCTCGGTATCTTGGATAAATGATCTGCCTTCAATCAAGGTTTCCGAGGCGTATAGTGCTTCAGGTTTGATAACTTAGTTTTAATGTCTTAATTCTATGCTATATCTGTTCCAGGTGTGTCTATAGGCCTTCTGTAATTTTGAGTTCCTCTCCTTATTTGCTTCACGATTCAAGCCTGATGGCTGAATTACTTCTCCTAGGTGCTTAAACTTATTCACTTGACTAAGTTTGCCGAATTTATTACTTTTTCCTAATGTATGATGAATATCTATACATTAAAAGAGTTTACTGGAGACAGCTGTGGCAAATCCGTCCGTTCTACTTAACAGATTTGCCTCACATTTTTGTTTTATTCTCTCCGCAATTTCCTGTCGGTGAATCATGATACATTGATAGGTCTCTAAGTTCATCCATCTTTGAGTAATCACAAAATCAAATCCTTAAATGATCACTCCAATAATTGTAGGCGAAGGCTTGCCCCAACCCGCAATTTAATTTATTTCGTACTTAACAGGTTGCTAAGCCACTAACACTTTCATTAATATAATGTTATTGCATACAGCCATGTTTTTACTACCTGCCAAGCAAGAGGGTGTAATATACTTCCTGTGATCACGGAAGAACACTATTGCATTCTATATACTCTTTGATTCTCTAACCTTTCTCAGTTTCCAAATATGTTCAACAGATGGCAGAGCGTTCCTAATAACTTACATGCCGTTAAGAGAAGAAAGCCTCCGTACAAACCAACCCAATCATGACATACGCCTTAGACATTATCTGGGAACACTTACAGAAGGATAACCTAGCTACACTAGAAAGAGTAAAGGCCGTGTATCTTTAACAAGTTCTCTGCCTGTCAGAAACGCTCCTTCAAGACTAACCTATGAACTCACAAGACAACCATCCTATACAGAAGAACTGCGATTACAAAACCATTGCCTTCCACGACACAATACCAAGCTTCACATCAAGAACTGCAGGATAAATAAACGAATATATTGATAGATTTTTAACAAACAGACAGCATGATGACGTCAAAATGCATGAATTCTGACTACGAACTGTGCCATACCATAACGCGCTTCTTATTAAACGTTCATAAAACCATTGAAAAGAACAGGCAAATTAATATAACTACGACAGGCATATCAAGGCGAATTATGTGACCTATTTATAACGAATGCTGCGGTGAAGCATGGGCCTTTGTTGTTGTTATTATTATTAATATTATCATTATTATTATTATTATTATTATTATTATTATTATTATTATTATTATACATTTAATTTGAAAATCGTGAAGTAAGTTTATTTATGAGGTGGGTCTGCTTGAGAGGTCAGTCACATGAGAGGGGCCTTCTCCCTCAGTGCAGACCAGCTGTTCAGAATCTCACAAGACAGCGCAAGAAATGAAATATTAATCTTCCTCTTACCAGTGTAAGCAATTATACGGGCAAGACAGACGAAATGGCACAGCAGCTCGGTAATCTCTGCCCTGTCTCGCGTGCTCTGAGACTTCACCACAAGAGCAAACATATATCATTCTACGTCTTATTCACTATGTTCAACCCGTTATTCAGCATACACTAGGCTTACGAGGTCCTTCGTGTTGAATTGTTATATTCACCGCACATTGCGATAGATCGGTCTTATATTTTACTTTAATTAAACTCCCCGTTCCGCGAACCTACTACGCTGGCATAGCAGGGGAGAGATGAACGAAATAAAATAACTCTCGCGGACTAAACACACAACCCCTGTGGGTGGAAAACGCTGATGAAGAATACACCCATGGTATCCCCTTCCTCTTGTAAGAAGCGACTAAAAGAGGCGACCAAGGGATGATTGAATTAGAACCATGAGCCTACTTCTAATTAGTACCATCACGCGAGGAACGCATGGGTCACCTTTACTTGCGAGTAGTACACAATAGGTCAGGGCCTCTGCACTGTGCACGATGCAAAAGACGACTTCGCTTGGTTGATCAGAGTGCAGACACCCCACTCCTCGATTTGGAGCAATAGCGCTGTCTCTTTCCCCACGCCTGTCCCGCTTGCTCCCCCTGTCTCCCTCTTCCTCACTTGCTCCGTAGCGCTCCAAATCCGAGCCGAGTTGAACCGAGCTTTGCAGTTTAGCCCAGAGACGAAGCGTTGGTCCGAGCCTAGCCGAGTGGGACCGATGCACTGTGCACAGGAACTCTGCGCCACAGTTTGCACGCGAGAGATTTTGGGTGTTTGAGTGGCCCAGCAATAGGTACACAACAGGTTTGTGATTATTAGCAACAGTGTGTGAATCAGTATGGGTTTTACAATACCCATAATTAGTACCATTGTGAGAAACACTACGGGTCTACGTGTTTCCTGTGATTAGTACCACTATATGAGTGACACAATCGGTCTGCGCTGCCTGTGATTGGTACCCACTATGTTAGGAAAACCACGGGATAATACGAGTCCCTATGATTAGTATCCCTATCTGAAGGACAACATGGGTTTGCGTTTCCTATCAGTGGCGCCGTAATGTGAGAAACACCATAGAACGGTGTTACCTGTGCGTATTACATTACCTGTGAGTAGTACCACAATGTGGGGAACCCCATAAGTCTACGTTACACATGATTAGTACCGGTACATGAGAAATACCATGGTTCTTACTTTCCTAGTGATAAGTACCATTATGCTGGACTGATGACCTCGATCTTGGACCACTGTGGACAACAAGCACCATCGATTCAGGATTGTGCTTTGGAAGCAGCCCTTTGGTCAGTATATACCATTGTTTTAAGATAGCTTCTGGAAAGGTGGAGCACTGTATGTCGAATACACTGATTGTTTTAAGTTCGTAATCTTTGCTCATCGTCGCCTTTTTAAATTATATTCAGTGGATTGATTTTGGAATTATTTTTAACTTTTAATGTTGTGAGTTTGGATCCACTGATTATTTTAAATTCATATTCATCCATTCATTCATCATCACGTTTTGAATTATGGTCAGTGGGTGAATTTTGGACTTACTTGTTATTACATTTCTTCTCATTTTGTACTATAATGGTACGATGACCTAGATGTTAGACCCCTTTAAATAACAAGCATCATCATCATTTTCCCATTGAATTCTGGAAAATTAGACAACAAACCTACGAGGTATATTCAACAACTACTTTATAATATCTTCAGTGTGATCGACTAGTTCGCAATTTTTTTGGGAAGAGGGTTGGAACTATGTTTACAAAGTTGAATGCTTTCATAACATGATAAATATAGGGTGACCCGGGAGGAAATGGCAATATTCTAGGATGTGATAGCAAAGGTCATGTGACATCTTAGAGTGACAATGAGATAGGAAAGGGCTACGAGTGGGGAAGGAAGGGATCGTGGTATCAAGGTACAATCGCGGCATTTGCCTTGTGTGACGATAGGAAACTACAGAAGACTATCTTCAGTGCTGCCGACAATGAGGTTCGAACACACTATCTGTCGAATGCAAGCCAGTAGCTAGGTGACCCAAGCCGCGCAGCCACCTCCTCGATAGTCCCATCTCTTGATACGGGGTCGTGGATGAGATGAGATGAGATGAATTTATATGGCATGGTCTACGGCCAAATGCCCTTCCTGACACCAACCTTAGTTGATGAGCTAATGAAGACTAAATGAATGATGGTGATTGAAACTGGGTAGAGAGGTGGAAGGAATCGGAACTGTCCCAGCATTTACTTGGAAGTGGAAATGGGGAAACCCACACAAAACCACTCTAAGGACAGATTACGGTGGGGCTTGAACCCACACGTCTCCCGAATGCAGTTTGGCTCCATAGCCGTAGAGAGTTAACACGGGCGGCCATTCCGTTCGGTGGGGCCGATGACCTTTGATGTTAGGCCCTTTTAAACAACACGCATCATCATTCCGCTCGAAATTATTATTATTATTATTATTATTATTATTATTATTATTATTATTGAAAGATATTTCTAAAATTCAAATGGTATTCCGGTACGATGATGCAGCAAAATAACATCGCATTGGTGCATTTATTTATGATTAATTTTCCAGTGCAGACTGCTGTTGTAAATGTGTCTAACTCCAGTTGTTTATATTACTGCGATTAATGCTACAATACATCGCGAATTTCATTACTCTGCTTGGAGTACTAATTGAGTTAATCTGTGAGTAAACACTGCAGAGTTTCTGAACACGTAGCACGAATGAACTCTGCCACCCATATTTGCTACTGTAATTTAAATACTGGTGGTAAATTTTGACAAAGACGTAGAATAGAAACAGCCCCTGATACGTCCGCATTCGACACTGTTGGAACTGCTTGTAGAAACAAGGTAAAGGTAAACAGACTTCCCTCAGCATGATGTTCACAGCTTAGGAATGTGAATCTCAGGAATATTACCTTGTGTAACATGCAGGAGAGAATGTCGTGTTCATTGCCAAGGACCTACAAACCTGCCCCTTGAAATGGATTTAAGTAATGGCCTGTCGTATCAATAGCTGCGAACAAAGACAAAAAAATGAAACTGATGAAAAAGGAAACATATAAAGGCAACGGAAAATATACTGAACTCCGGAAGATTCCCTTCTGACTATAAATATGAACATTGGCAATTCTTCTTCTGCCGGGCTGAGTGGCTCAGATGGTTAAGGCGCTGGCCTTCTAACCCCAACTTGGCAGGTTCGATCCTGGCTCAGTCCGGTGGTATTTGAAGGTGCTCAAATACGACAGCCTCGTGTCGGTAGATTTACTGGCACGTAAAAGAACTCCCGCGGGACTAAATTCCGGCACCTCGGCGTCTCCGAAGACCGTAAAAGTAGTTAGTGGGACGTAAAGAAGATAACATTTTTATTAATTATTCTTCTTCTGCTGTGAATCTGTCTTCAGACAGGTATCAGCTGGGCATCCTCCATGATTCTATGTCCTGAGCATCTTGCTTCAGTTCTTCATAGCTTCTCCCTTGTTTGACATTCTTCCTCTTCCTTTTTATCCATCTATTTTTCCTTCTATCACCCTCTGTTGAAGACAATTTCTACATAGTATGCGACCAAACCAGGATATTTTCCTCTTCCTTGTCGTTTGTATCAGGTGTCTTTTCTCTCCCACTTTTCTTCGCACTTCATCATTTCTCACTTTATCTGTTCACTTCACTTTTTCCATTCTTCTCCACAACCAAATTTTAAAACTTTCCAAATACTTCATTTCTTTCTCAATGTCCATGTTTCAGTTCCATGTGACACTGCACTCCACACAAAACACTTCGCGAACGACTTTCTTAAATCAATAGGGATTGCCTTGGATGTCAAAAGCCCTCTCGCCTTTCCGAAAGCTTCTTTTCCCATAGATATTCTGCTCCTTATTTCTTCAATAAAGCTTCCGTTCCATGTTAACAAACTTCCCCAATATCTGAATGACTTTACTTGTTCCAATTTCTTTCTCTCTAGTGTTATATTAATAGCAATCTCCTCCTTTCCTTTTATCATCACCTTAATCTTCCCAATGCAGATCTTAATTCCGAACTCTCCACTCTCTCAATATTTTACACCATGACTTGCAGATATTTTTTCTAATTTCGCTAATACCGCCACATCATCTGCGTATTTTATGGTCTTTATTGGTTCTCCTCCCACTACATAATCTTCTTGTGCATACTTGTAATAGTCGTGAATCATTTTAATTAAAGTAGGCTACAGTTCACTGTAAATTATTGCAATTGACTGTCCTATTCATTGAATGATTTTAGTATTTCATTGCAAACTATGTTTCTTGTGAGATGCCCTTCAGTTTCGGGGAGTCGACCATGATATCGTGTGATTATAATTTTAATTTTGACATCCCTCGCAGCTTTAACTCTACTAAATGCCACACATAACTGATTGTGGTTGGAAACGCGCCGAGATAAGTAAATGCCTATTTTGCTAAAATTTTGACCATGTGCTCTGTTAATGGTTATTGCGAAAACAAGACGTAACAGGAACTGCCTCCTTTTAAATTTGAAGGGCATGATACTGTCAGTAGATACCAAAGCAGTCCAAGGTAGATAAATTACCTGGCCCTTGGAAGCACATGTATTAACTTATCGCTTTGTCATACATCGCTTATTAGAACCAACATGGAGCAACAACTTACATTCTGGTGATAACTTGATTTTGCAGAGCCACCTATCGGACTAACATAGGAAGATCTGCACAGACAGCTTTTACAGAGCCCTCTGTCAGGCTTCCATAGAAAGCTCAGGGGAGACAACTTTATAGAGCCCTCTACCGGTTAACACAGTTAACTGCAATGATCTAACACAACCGACTGTATCCTTCGCTGCGGAGCTAGGTAGAGCGACGCATCAAGTCGGCCGTGGATCTAAGCATATTATTATTTGAATAAATGACTATTTTACGTAAATAAATGACTTATAAACTAAATATTGTTCTAGTGATCCTGAGATAGACCTTTCATTTGATGTATAACACATAGGCGTTAGTATTGCGGTTTCTCACAATATTGTGTTACACGTTCAAATTATGTACAGAACGTTCCGGGAAGTAGGTGCCACACGAGGTGATAGTATTGGTCATTATAAAGCGAAAACATTATATGAATATATACTTTATTTCCAATAGTTTCCGAGATACAGACTGTATTGTGTAATGTTTAGTGACCTCGGAGGATGCCCCTTTAGCTACAAGGGTTGGAATGTACTTCAGCATGGCCATTGGTACAGTATCGTTGTATCGGTCCCGGATGTGATGTTGCATGGCCACTAAGATCACCCGACCTTGCACCTCTGGATTATTGTTTCTGTGGTTGGATAAGGAACGAAGTCTGCAGGGAGAAAGTGCAACCAAGGGAGGCCTTGCATGCTCGCATTTTAAATGCTTGTGAGCACATTAAAGTAGGGACATCGGCTCCGATTAGCAACACAGCATCTGTCTGCAAGAGCTGTCAAATGCACTTAACTTGGCGGGGGGGGGGGGGTATTTTTGAGAATACATTTTAAAGGGAAAAGGACAGTTGCACAATAATTACACATGAGTTGCAAAGGAAAGTTGTCCATTGACAATTACACAATATCGGAAGGTATTGAAAATGAAGCATATGTTCATATATAATGTTTTCGCTTTAGAATGACCAGTACTTCACCACTTTACGTATGGCTTCTTCCTCCCGGAACATACTGAATATAGATATAAATTTTATAGCTAATTATTAGAAATCGTCCTACATATTCCAGACATCCCAAGTGAAGATTTACTGCCATTGGCTGAAATTTATGGAGTCATTTCCAGATTTCATTACAAACTACCGTACATTAAAACTGCCTTTGATAGGCGAATGGTCTGATAATACTCCCTTCGAGAGTACAAACGCTATGCATCCCTGACATTTTAGACCGGTATGTTTTTGCCACTATGCAGGACGTGTTCAGACCAACACACACAGAGAGAGAGAGAGAGAGAGAGAGAGAGAGAGAGAGAATCTGTAAACGTTTTGTAAACAACTTCAGAAGTCTCAAAACGATTTCTCCTTCGTTGGTAGAGATCGATAAGTATATGTTAAAGTATGGACTCACAGAAACAGACATTAAACTCCGAGCACCACTCAAACACAAACTTAGACAGGTCCATCAAGAATAGGTCCTTATTTGACTGAAGCATGTCCATTCTGATAAATGAAAGAAAGCACACTCGGAAAGGATGAAAACAAAGACGAACAGTTGAGATCTCGCGATCCTTAGTGGCCCTAACAATGAATGATGATAATAATAATAATAATAATAATAATAATAATAATAATAATAGACACCAATAAAATATGTCATAGGAAAATGGAAGTGAAAATACTGGGCATATCAATAAGACAGGTTTCCAAACAAGACTCCAAGGAATTTCGTCTTCAGTTAAGATCGCGCAACAGGCCGCAAGACCAAACTGGAAATGGGCAGGGCACGTAGCGAGGCTACACCAGGGCAGATGGCCACGGATGACAACCATGTGGAAAGAGAAGACGCGGCAGACTACTTTAGGACCACACTGGACTAGGACAGCGAGATCCAGAACTGATCGGAAAGGGATGGAAAGACGATGATTCAAGTAAAATGTGGAAACCGAAAGAGAAAATGTGAAAATTTGGTAAAATAAAAGTTATGAAATAGATTTACAGACAGAAAACTGAGAAGTGTGGTGAATAGTGTTGAAATAAGTACTAAATATAGAACTAGAGACGAAAAATCTCACAAGTGAAGGCGAAATATTAAAAGTATAGGCTAAGCCAGTGGGGAAAAGCTATCAAAAATTACAACCATCTCACGTGACTAGCTCACTCCTTCATGGGACACAACAGGCTTATTTAGTCATTCAGTAATAATAATGATAATGCTATTCATATTGGTGAACCATTTCAGGAAAATGGACTCGAAGCAAAAGCCAATGAAATTAGATGTCAAGAAATGGAAACTGATATCAACTAACCCAAAATATCTATAACAAAAAATGTATCTCCAAGCACATAAAACTAAGCATTACAATACAGCCATTAAACAAGAATGTTTTTATGGATCGAAGATGCTAATTTTGAACAGGAAATCAGACATTGAAAACATTCAGAAGAAATGAACGCAAAATCATAAGAAAATTCCAGGCCAAAACTCACCGACGGATAATACCAACTTAGAGGCAGATACGGAATCAAACAATACACAAATATTCAGTTACACTAGGAAACGCAGACAAATATTCTGTAGACTTATTAAAAGAATGCATCCAAACAGGCTTAGCAAACAAATAGTCGAATTTTATGAAAAGCTAAAACAGTCAGAATGAAATGGATTGGCGAAACCGATTTGAGACGAACAGGAATTATACCAGCAGATTTCCAAAACAGAGTAAACTCAGATCCGAAATTCACAAATGGCAAGTTGACCAAGAGGATAAAACAAAGAAGACTGCAACAACCTGGTCTGAAGACAGAAAGGAAGTCCACAGTAAAAGAAATGTGGGCACAAAGGAAGGTAAATGAACGCCTCTAAGTATTTTGTGTAGTCCTATTAGGGTTATTCCCATACATATATAATAATAAAAAATAATTCCAGTAAAATACACTAAGCTGGCATTCCCTGTGCACTGTGTATTTCGTTGGAAGCGCCCACGAGTAGAAATAACCAGTTTGATTTTAGAGTAATGAAATTACAATGTTGTGGTCTTGTTTTGTTGACGGAGAGTAAATAGTCGCGCAAATTACCTGCCAGCGCATGGAAAATTCTATTTGTTTGCACATCATATTTGTGAGATATAATTTACATTTCTGTGGTTACGACAGACACGTTCTAAAGACGAAAGAACACTTGATATTTGATGTGTTTTGCCACTAAGTTGTGATCATGCGAGTCTTGTGTTCACCGGGCGAGTTGGCCGTGCAGTTAGGAGCGCGCAGCTGTGAGCTTGCATCCAGAAGATAGTGGGTTCGAACCCCACTGTCGGCAGCCCTGAAGATGGTTTTCCGTGATGTCCCATTTTCACACCAGAAAAATGCTGGGGTGTACCTTAATTAAGGCCACGGCTGCTTCCTTCTCACTCTTAGGCCTTTCCTATCCCATCATCGTCATAAGACCTATCTGTGTCGGAGCGACGAAAAACAAATTGTAAAAAAAAAATGTATTGTGTCCTCACACTGCCCCGGTATTGATCGCATTCTCTTCGAGTAATGTGATGGCTCGGTTTCTCTTAGTTATCTTTCCCGTCCCAGGAACAGAACTCATGGGGCACAGATTTAGTCACGACAATCTCGACCATACAAGAACGGGTTCTAGACAGTGTTGTCAACATCGAAATATAAAAGTATCCTATTGAATTTTCAAAATTTTGGATTTTTCTGTTTACGAATGTTACCGTTAAGTTTCAGACAAAAGCTATTTTAATAATAACTAGCAAATGTACCCGTCCTCCGCTAAGGTATTCTACATGTATACGGATATCGAAGTAAAATAACTGTATATGGAGTGAATAAGAATTTTTTAAAGTTGCTTAGCGTTATCCGAGAAACAGCGTGGGCAAATCCCCATGCGTTGTTTCCAATTTAAAATGTGAGTTGCGGAGTTCTGATGATAACGGCAGGCTCACCTGCCTACATCCATTCACAATCGATTTGGGAAGTTTACATTATAATGCCAGGCCCCATTGTCTACTGCGCGGTCACAATCGATCTGGAGAGTTTTCGTTACAATGGCAGGCCCCCTTTCCTACTCCCAGACAGATTACAATGGCAGGCAACTTTCTAGTGACAGTCAAAACTGAGTTGTGCAGTTAACATTTTGACAGGCCCACTTTCCTACCGCCAGCCAGCTTACTGCCAGTCACACCGAGTTGGTGAATTTCCATTAAAGTAGCAGGTCACTGTGCCTAATGCCAGTCATATTTTAGATAGGTGCATTTGTTCATAATGGCGCGCACTCTTGCTGCAGCTAAACACAATCGGGAAGGGAGTTTTGAAAAAAATTCCATGCTCCCTTGCCTTCTGCAAGTCAAATCGAGAAGGGAATTATTAATTACAATTTTAAATCCCCTTACTAATGCCAGTTACACAGGAGTAGGAGAAAGACCCCATTCCTATTACCAGTCAAAGTATTGATTGCAATGGCAGAGACACTTTTTCTCGATCGCTACAAATCGACATCTATGAATATATATACATACGAAAGTATATGCATATTTATAATATTGCAGATCTTTAATTACAGATTACCTGTTGCAAAACGGTACGTTATATCGACAAACTGATTTAACCATAAGACGCCGTATTTAGGGGTCTAAATGGCTGGTTCAATGATATTTCCTCATCTCATCTATTCCTAGATCAGATTGAGTTCGAAATGCTGAATAGGGTGAATTTGGGAAAGATTGTCTCACAGTGTATTACTTTTCGGATAATTATGTTACAGCTAGAAAACATAGTATTTGGCTCACATATGGCTGGTGGGTTGGCCAATGATCATGTAGAATTTGATGATTCATCCTTCCTAAAAGTGATTCGAAGTATGAATTATGCGTGTAAAAAGTGAAAAATGTACTTCCAGTGGAGAGAGACAAATCTAACGTATAAGGGATAGAGATACGACAAAAAGTCATAGGACCAAAGTAGATCACTCCAAATTGATCCGAGACTGTCTCATCTGTTTTGTGATAGGACTTACCGGTTAGCCACGAATTACCTCAAAACGACAGTCTACACAGTCATTAAAATTGCCTCCATATTTCGATATTCTTCGGGGACAATAAGAGAAAAATTTTAAATTCTTGGAAATTTTTTGTCAGTTACAGGCTAAAACGTATAATTTTGACAAATTTCAATGTTCTAGCTTGTCTGGCAGATTGGGCCGCAATCTTGATTTTGGGGCGGGGGGGTAAAAGTTAGGACTTTCAGGAAACTACAGCTACAAAATATGCAGATGGTCATTATAACCCCTTATACGGATAGCCACACGAAAATTTCGCCAAAATAGTCAATGTACAGACATACCGTCGTTACGATTTTATTCATATAGATAATGAATCTGATCCACGCACAACAACTTTTGGGGTATGTCCGCTGGACTTAGCCTGCAAAACCGACCGTTCGTGATGTCTCCCTTATTAATCCTCCTGTCAAAATTATGCACATGAGAAAAGGTTTTCAAAATGGATTTCCATCAAGGTTGGTTGATTTCCAGTCCGATTGGTTTTATATATATTTTGAGGGAATAAAATCACAGTTTCGGTTCCCTATAAATCCCCAGTCCATTCTGGGAATTCGAAATGGTATGGACCTTAAAACCTACCTTTGGACAGGTGGATGATGTTGAAATATCTTCAGTAGTTTTCAAGTTACAAGAAATACGCTTTACACGCACCCGCTTTTGAGTTGAGTTCATTGGGACTTGTGCTGAAAAATCGCCGTTAATGATATCTCCCTTATTAATCCTTCTATCGAAATGATGCACATGAGAAAAATGTTTTAGAAATTGATCTCCAATAATTTTTGATGTGCATATTTTGTGGGAGTGCAAAATCATGGTTTCGTTTTCAGATTAGCCCCAGTAAGTTTAGGTTATCAGGAATAATATTAGCCCTAAAACCTACCCAAGGACAGGTAGATTCTAAATATCAATTTTGGTAGAAATATATCCAGTAGTTTTCAAATTATAAGAACTCAGACAAACAGACAAACAGACGCCAAAGCTAAACAATGTGCAGATTACAGATGGTCATTATTCCACCTGAAACGGATAACTGTACGGAAATTTCGCCAAAATAGACAATGTACAGACACACGGTCGTTACGATTTTATTTATGTAGATGACATATAAGCATGGGCACTTTGTAAGTGCAGACCATTTCGAGATTTACTGCTCCTAAATGGTACATTATATCAACAAACGGTTTGTACCATCAGACGTCCCTTTTATCGTTCTACATGTTTGGTCCTAAAACAGTTTATTGATCTCCCACATTTATGAGTTCGATTTGAGTTTGAATGGGGTGAAATTTGGGTAATTTTGTTTTACAATTTACATTACTTTTTTGCATAATTATATGAAAACTAGAATCATGAAATTTGGCTCGCATATAGCCATTAGTCGTGACAATGTGCGAGCCAAATTCGATCACTCTATCTTTCCTATAAGTGTGTGTCAAACTATGAAATATACGTGTAAAAAGCACAAAATTCACGTACAATCTAGAAATACGGCTAAACCTAACGTATAATCGATATAGATAGACAAAATATCATACTCCAAATTTAAACGAGATTGTTCCATCCGTTTTGTGACACGATTTACCGTTTAGCCACGAAATACATCGAAACGAAGATTTGAACCGTCATTAAAATTGCCTCCATATTTCGACGTTCTTCCGGGATAAAAAGTGAAAGAATTTAAAGATCTTGAAAGTATTCCAACGGTTACATTCTAAAACGTATAATTTTGCCAAATTTCAGTTTTCTAGCTCGTCTTGCAGACTGTTCCGCAATCTTGATTTTGGCGCTGGGGTTTAAAAAATGGGATTTTCATTAAACTTAAGCTAAAAATATGTAGATGGACATTATTCCCCTTAAACGGATAGCTGTACGAAAATTTCACCAAACTAGTCGATGTACAGACACACGCTCGTTACGGTTTAACTTATATAGATAGATAATGAATCTGCTCCCCGTACAGCACCTTTTGGGCTATGTCCGCTGGACTTAGCCTGCAAAACCGACCGTTCATAATATCTCCCTTATTAATTAATCTTCCTGTCAAAAAATGCACATGAGAAAAAAGTTTTAGAAATGGATTTCCAGCAAAATTGGTCGATTTCCAGTCAGACTGGTCTTGTATAATTTGTGGGAGAGCAAAATCACTGTTTCGGTTCCCTATAAAACCCCAACCGATTCCGAGAATTAAAATGGTGTATATATGTATGTTCGGTCCAGAGCCCTAAGGCTGGTTGGATCCTCAACAGCTCCGCCATCGGCTGTCATAGATGGCCTAGGCATCAGTGAAGAGGAGTACTAGGGAAATAGTGGGGTAGTTTCCCGTTGCTTTCCTCACCGAGCCAGAATTTGCTATTACATATCAGTCTGCCAAGCTCACTGAAATGCATGCATCAACCAACCCCACGAGCAACATTTTCACACCATTCATAGCAGGGACTGGCTGCATAAGGAATGGTATTACTAGCATCGCTCATACCTCAATCACTTTCATGTTGTCAAAGCCAAGGATGAGACTGAGACAGGTCAATGAAAGTAACAAATTTCTCGAGCCGATACCAGAAGACATAGTGCGCTGTAAACGCTAGGTCCCGCCAGCAAAGGCATATTAAAATGGTATGGACCTTAAATCCTACCTTTGGACAGGTGGATGCTAAATATATAGTTTGTTTGAAATATCTTGAGCAATTTTCAAGTTATAAAATTACACTTAACTCAAAAGTGGGTTGGGACTTGTGCTGAGAAACCGTCCGTTAATGATTTATCCCTTATTAATCCTCCTATCGATATGATGCACATGAGAAAAAAATTTTAGAAATTGATTTCCATTAATTTCGGATGTGCATATTTTGTAGGAGCGCAAAATCATGGTTCCGGTTTCTGATAAACCCCCAGTAAATTTAGGCATTCAGAAATAATATTGGCCTTAAAACCTACCCAAGGACGGGCGGATTCTAAATATCAAGTTTGGTAGATATATATCCTGTAGTTTGAAAATTATAAGAATTCAGGCAAACAGACACCGAAGTAAAAAATATGCAGATGGTCATTATTCCACCTGAAACGGATAATTATACGGAAATTTCGCCAAAATAGTCATTGTATAAAAACACAGTCGTTAAAAGTTTATTTGTATGGACTAGAGCACCCATGCTACACCGCAGCATTCGATATAAGGCATTATCAAAGTTTCAGTTTGAGGGCGTTGCTGCAGCGGACATAAAACGTATCGCGACTCTGATGCGAGTATATAAGCACGGATATGTAGGCAAAGGGATTAGTGTGGCAGTCGTGTCGTGCCGAGGTGCGTGCTTTAAATGAGGCCATGTGAACTATGGCGACATAATTACCAAATGCGTCCAAACAGGACCAACGTGCTATTATTCTGTTCTTGATTACCGAAGAACAAACACCGGTGGACATCAATCGGAGAATGAAGACTGTGTATGGGGCAGCATGTCTGTCGAAAAGTACCGTTGTGGAATGGTGCAAAGTTTCCGTACGGGTCGCGTTTCCACACAAGACGCCGGTTGATCTGGGAGGCCAGCCTCATTCTTTACGGACAACAACAAGCGAACACCTGCTCTTTAGTCCTGATCTCTCCCCAAGCGATTATCACGCCTTCGGTCTCCTCAGAGGGCTTGAATTGTAGACGCTTCCTGTCGGACGAGAGGTGCAGCAGCACACGGTGTTTTACCGCACGGGGATCTTCAACCTGGTTCTTCGGTGGGATGAGTGCCTCAATGCTCACGGCGGCTTTCCCTGATTGGCATCCCGATTCAGGACTCGAACGGTAACTTTCTGATCGCTCCTTATAAATAGCTCAGATAACTTGTCTTAGTATGTAATTGCTTCGTACTCTGCCGGGGTAACTTTCGAATGTCTACTTTTAGGATTTGTATTACTTTTTTAAGTATGTGTCACGTGAGTTTGAGATAGAAGGTTCGAACCTTACTGTCGGCAGGCCTGAAGATGGTTTTCCGTAGTTTCCCATTTTGACACCAAGCAAGTGCTGTACTTCAATCAAGGCCACGACCGCTTTCTTCCCACTCCTAGCATTTTCCTATACGATCGTAGTCATGAGACCTATCTGTGTCAGTGCGACGTAAAACCAATTGTAAAATAATAATAATAATAATAATAATAATAATAATAATAATAATAATAATCCACGTTTGAGGGATGTGTCCTGATAGTTAGGCCATATCTTACTGTTACAGCCTGTATATTAACGTGCCAGCATCTCACTGCAGTGTTCCGTGGTTCAAATCCCGGTCACTCCATGCGAGATTTACGTCGGACAATGTGGAAGTGGCACGGGTATTTCTCCCGGTACTCCGGTCTTCCCCGTCGCCTTTCATTCCAGCAACACTCTCCAATGTATCTTCATTTTATGTCTGCCATTAATCATTGCCCCAGAGGAGTGCGACAGGCTCCAACAGCCGGCACAATTCCTTTCATGGCCGATAGATAGATAGATAGATAGATAGATAGATAGATGTGCTTTATTTTAACTGGCAAAGTTAGGGACACGTGTCCCTGTCTTACACTTAACAAGTGAAATAGATAAACCAGACCGAACCCCATGGCGCAACAGCCCCGAAGGGCCATGGCCTACCAAGCGACCGCTGCTCAAATCGAAGGACTGCAGATTACGAAGTGTCATGTGGTCAGCACGACGGATCATCTAGGCCGTTATTCTTGGCTTTCTAGACCGTGTCCGCCATCTCACCGTCACATAGCTCCTAAATTGTAATCACGTAGGCCGAGTGGACCTCGAACCAGCCCTCAGATGCAGATAAAAATCCCTGACCTGGCCGGGAATCAAACCCGGGCCCTCTGGGTAAGAGGCAGGCACACTACCCTTACACCGCGGGGCCGGCAGTGAAATACATAAATAAGATGAAATAAAAATATTGAAATATTGAATAAATGAAGAAAGGCAAATTACTACGCTACTATGCTATCCTACTGTTCATAAAATGTCTATTATAATACACATTATAAATGAACATTTTGCTCTCGAAGTAAAATAATATCTACGAAGAAATTAAAATACAATGAATAATATTAATAATAATAATGATAATAATAATAATAATAATACACTAAATAACAGTTTAAAAATTATTGTAGTGAGTAGAAGAAAGCATACGGAAAATTATTACTCTCTGAAGTGTCATCTCTGTATGGGTTAGTAATAACGATGTTTTGTAACCATGTATGTACATAACACAACTTTGACACACAGATATGGAACATTTTAGAGTTCAAGCCAGTAATAAGTAAGGGCGACACTAATTATAATGTTAGTATTATGTTCCGTTTTTATATTTGTTCAGTTTTGTTCCTTTGTTCCTTACGTATTGTATATTTTATAATTAGTAGTATTTCAGTTCGTTGATATGTAAGCCGTACTGTACTCCTTCTAATGAGTTTGTTTGTTTGTTTGTTTGTTTGTTTGTTTTGGCTGCTGACGTAGAGCTGGAAGAGGGTGAGATAGGCCCGACCTATCTCAAGCTAAAGTGTTGATTCAGTATGTCTGCAGGTGTAGGGTAGAGTAGTGAATAGTGTTAGGTTAGAGGAAGTAAGTTGTCAATGAGACAGTGAAAGATGAGCCGAATTATGGCATCCGTCTCGGTAGAAGAATATAGGCGTGTCAGCCTACGTGTAGAGCTGGGCAATCCGCACACATGTGGGCTGTTACATGAAGGAGTGGTGAGGAAATAACATTGACAGCTTAAAGGGTCTATGAGGTATCGGTTTCCGAGCCTCATGAGTCTGGTCGTGACATCCCAGGGAAGGGTGGTAGCAGTTCCTCATCAGGGGTGATGTCGCGGCCAGACAGGTTTAGGATAGAATTAGTATAGATTTAATGAAGTTAAGTAGTTACTTTAGTTAGATGTAGATTTTTAATTGCATATTTGGAATGTTGTAACTGGGCGAAAATAAAAATCAAGCATTATTATTATTATTATTATTATTATTATTATTATTATTATTATTATTATTATTAATTCCATTTCTGACCCGATCGAAAGACGGCAAACAGGCTGTGGATGTTCACAATAACTTCCTTTGTCCAATAGGAATTAAGAAAGAGGAATGTTTTGAGGGCTTACTTCAATCACAGCCAATCTCATTAGTTCAATCGCTCTCCACTATGTATGACGGCCTTGATCAACTTCCTGTACACATACTTTCTTGGACCGGACAGGAAGTCGATAGTTAGAATGTGTTGTCGTGACAGTTCCCATTCTCTTTGTGTGTTTACGGATATCGGACTATCACCTGCACAGAAACTCTGTAGCTAGAAGGAATTGTAATGAATGTGACGACATTCATCCCACATGACGAGCTACAGGTCTAACATACGAATGCAGGTCACAGTAGTTTAAAACAGCTGGGGCAAGACCGGGGTTTTCTCCGAAAGATGTTCTCAAATCAATTCGAAGTGCCCTTCCTTTAAACCGGGGAATCTACTCGGACATCCCCACCTTAGAAGGCGGAAATTACTTCAGACGTTAGGGAATCGATTCAGATTCAGCCACTTGTAATAAAAAACTTCTTCTTCCCTAGTATCCCCTAATACGGAGTAAAACCATTATTATTATTATTATTATTATTATTATTAGTATTATTATTATTATTGCGAATAAGTCCATTAGGACTATGCAGAGTACTGCGCGCATTTGACTTCCTTCGTACGCATATTTATTTTCATTCTTTTACTGCGGGCCTACTTTCTGTCTTCAGACCAGTTGTTACTGTCTTCTTCTTCGGTCTTTTCTCTTGGTCAACTTGCCATATGCGAATTTTGGATCTGAAGATTACCCGATTTTGGAGATCAGCTGGTGTAATTCCTGCCTGTTTGATTTTTGCCAGTCCATTTCAGTCCTGTTTTCATATAATTCGACTATTTGTTTGGTAACTCTGTCTGGATGCTTTCTCTTAATATGTCCATAGAATCTTAGCCTGCGTTTTCTAATGTCACTGTGAATATTTGTATATTGTTTGATTTCCTTTCTGCCTCTAAGTTGGTATTGTCTGTCGGCGAGTTATGGGCCTAGAATTTCACTTAGATTTTGCATTCCTTTTTATCACTGTTATCAATGCCTGTTTCCCTGTTCAAAATTACCATTTCTGATCCATAAATATCTTCTAGTTTAATGACTGTATTGTAATATCTTAGTTTTGTGTGTTTGGAGATGGGTTAGTCGATATGCAGTTTCCATCTGTTGGCATCTAACTTCATTGGCTTTTGTTTCGAGACCATCTTCCTGAATTGTTTCACCAAGATACTTAAATTTTGATACTCGTTCAATTTTTGGTGCTTCTATGTTGAAGGTCATGCGTTCTGTCTTTTCAAAAGGTATCTTTCTTCGCAATTTCTTTCAAGAGTTCAATCTGATTTTGGGATGTTGAAATGTCTCTGGTTAAGATTGCTAGGTCGTCCGAAAATGCTAAGCAATCTGTTGCTACTCTTCCTCTCCCTAAAGTGATTGGTTGGTGAATCCTGTGGACTAGTTTCTGTTTGCGCCATTGTTAGGACGCAGTTGAAGAGTAAAGGCGAGAGTCCATCTCACTGTCTTACTCCCATTTTGATTTCAAGGGGATACGAGATTTCCCGTATGAATTTAACCTTGGACTTAGTTTCTGTCCAGTGCCTGTTTTTATATTGAAAACATTTATTAGCAGACAAATTAGGGGTCCACATACTACGAAAAACGGAAAATTAAGCAATTGTGCCGTAAGATGAAGGGTTAAAGGGCTCGAAAAGGTTTCTAATTTTGAGTCTTGTTTAGCTGTATCAAGCTAAAAAAAATTGGAAAATCACTTCCAGCTTAAAATCTGTTCCGGAAAAACAGCCTAAAATAGCTTGTTTCTTTACTCGTATTATTATTTAAATCCTAGCAAAATTAACTTATATATATGATTCTTTCTGTAATGTGTTCCTTGGTTCAACATCCTCAGGCATTTTTTTTTAAATGTCCACACCGAATATAGTTATGAGGGTTTAAGTGAAATTCTGCATTGACTCACATTAGCGCTCGTAGTCGTAGAAAAAGGTAAACTGCTAATCTAATCAACCTGTTAACGATGATTAAAAAAAGGATTGTAATTTTTAGGAATAAAGAGTGTACTCTCAAGCTTTATTATATTTCATTTACCTAACATTCGTAGTTCATATTCCTAGGTTGTTCTCAACACTGAGTTGCTTATCTGAAGCAACTGTGTATTTTATGATTGCAAATGTTGTCATGTCTAAACCTTGTTCTTTCAATATTTGTAAGAGTGATTCGCGATCAACTTAATCATAGGCTTTTTTAAATCAAGAAATGTTTAGATTATTATTATTATCTAACGCGTCATCCAGTGTTGTTCGGTCACTCGTTTTCACTGAAATATTCAGCCAATCCGACAACTTCGCAGTTAAATCCATTTTTCGTTCCTATCCAAGCGTAAATCGCAGGGAATCCCTCTAATGCTCCCTTCTGACATGTACGGTGTTTTACATCTTTCGACCTTGGCCTTCGTCCAGAGAACCCTTGGCCCAGCTCCATGTCGATGCAAAATGCACACAGAATCGCTAATAACAATGTCACAAGATAAAGGATCCGTGAAGGATACAGAGTTTGAACTTGAAGTGATCGCCACGAGAACGTGCCGTAACTCAAAGCAGTAAAGTAATGGAGAAATCGAAGCTCGTTACATATTGAGACAGAACGGAATACTTATCACAGTCCCCTGTTACATGATGCGGAGAGGATAACAGAAACAAACAAAATATATCATCCATTTCCGTACAAGCTGACTCTGCGGTCTAGCGGTAGCGAGCAGAGGCCCCGGGTTCGATATCTGGCCCAATTAAGTTTTATTTAACAGTTTGCTTTACGTTGCACAGACAAAGATAGGTCGTATTGTGACAGTGGGATAGGAAAGTGCTAGGAATGGGAAGGAAGTGGTCGTGGCCTTAAGGTGGGTATCAAAGTTCTATCTTGATAATGTTGAACTTAACATATTTACATCCAGGTTTCTTTGGAACTGTCCAATGTAATACGACGAAATTTGGATGTGATATAGACTACTATCCAATACACTTAATAGTCTAATTTCTTTCTTCTCCCTTTATTAGAACTGAATATATAAAATTTTAAAATCAAGTACTTACATTTTTAAATGCATTTATATTTAAACATTATTTATGATCACCGAGCTCGATAGCTGCAGTCGCTTAAGTGCGGCCAGTATCCAGTAATCGGGAGATAGTGGGTTCGAGCCCCACTGTCGGCAGCCCTGAAGATGGTTTTCCGTGGTTTCCCTTTTTCACACCAGGCAAATGCCGGGGCTGCTTCCTTCCAATTCCTAGGCCTTTCCTATCCCATCATCGCCATAAGACATATCTGTGTCGGTGAGACGTAAAGCAAATAGCAAAAAAAAAAATATTTATGATCAAACTATGTGTGGTATCTTGCCATTGTAGATCCATATTTAAAAAACCATGATGCCGTTAATAACAGGCGAAAATTTCAGAGTTTTTCAGAATTTCAAATTCCTACCTAAAGTCGTCTATGAGAAAATGGGAAACATTCGAAAAGAAAAACGTAGTTTCTCAGAAATTACACTTGAAACTACAATGCCACTTACAAGACTTGGATGCCACTATGATTCTTACCATATAAACACCAAATATGACATAATATCATAGCAACCAATGTAGCCAGCGTATGTAGCAGGATGTTTGCTATAAATCAACATAAATTACCGCCTTCTAGAGCAAATAGTTCCCGAGAAATCTTAACTGAACAAGTGGTCACAACATCCGGAGAAAAGCTTTGTAAAGTACGAGTACTACTTTTTAAAATTTATAAACACTTGGAGTCATCCAAAATTAACGAAACGTACATCAAATTAAAGATGAAATTTCAAATAATTTTCTGTAAAAAAAAAAAAAAAAAAAAACTAAAATTCGACATTTTTTACCAGTACAACTTTTTGTACTCCCCTTATTATACAGCCCCAGGAGTTGCCTGGTGTGAAAATGGGAAACCACATAAAACCATCTTCAGGGCTGCCGACAGTGGGGTTCGAACCCACTGTCTCCCTAATGCGAGCTGACAGCCACATCCCGCAGCCACATGCTCGGTTTCAGGATTTTTTTATCTGGACTCGTGAGTTAGTTCGAGGTACATTCAGATTAACTCGGGAGCTGTCTAACGGTGGCATAAACTGAATATATTCTAAATTCGGTTGTAAAATACAGAGCATTGTATGGAGTAGAAATATGGGGCATTGAAGAAGGAAGAAGCGACAGTAGATGAAGTACCCTCTGCGGTGCGGGACGCAGACGAAGAATGCATCCATGGCATTCTCTGCTGTCGTAAGAGGCGACTACAAGGGGCGATCAAGCGATGGTGACATTAGAACCATGAGACGACTACTTGTGATTAGTAGCAATACGTGCGAAATACCACGGGTCGACGTTACTTGTGACTAGGACCCTCTTGCGAGAAAAACCAGGGGTCTACGTTACATAGGAACAGTACCAATATGCGAGAAACACTACGGGTCTGCGCGTTGCTTGTGCTAAGTGTCATCGTATGCATTCCAGCGATCGGTTCCACTGTGTTCAGAATGGGTCTGCGGTACCTATAAGTAGTACCACTTTATGAGAAACACCATGGGTCTACGCTGCCTGTGATTAGTACCACAATGTGAAGAAAACCATAGCTCTGCGTTACCTGAGAGTAGTACCATTGTGTGAGAAACACCATGGATATGTGTTACTTGTGGGTGGTAATATGTGTGATACACCGGGAGTCTAGATTGCCTGTGATTAGTATCAGTATGTGAGCGGCACCATGGGTATACGTGGCCGGTGATTAGTTCCACTAATTGAGGAACACCATGGGTCTGCGTTGTTTGTGAGTGGTACTAACTATATGCGATGCACCATGGGTCTGTGTTACCTGTGAGTGGTGTCATCGTGTGTCACATACCGTGGGTCCGCAGTAACTATGATTAGTACCACCAGCGAGAAACACAATGAGTCTGCGTTACCTGAAATTAGTACCACTATGAGGTACACCATGGTTTGGCTTTACTAGTGATTGGTACGAATATGAGGGGCCAGAGACATGTATTTTATACCTCTTTATAGAGTATCATCCCTGTAATTAAGGCATTGCGAACTGGATCCACTGATTGTTTTTGTTTCACAATCTTTTTTTTCATTATCGTTTTAGATCCTAGTCAGTGGATACATTTTGAAGATTTAATTTTCATTTAGTTGCAACTAGTACCACTAGGGGCCGATGACCTAGATGTTAGGCCCCTTTAAACAACAATCATCACCAAAATATGAGATTTTAGAATTTCGTAAGAGTCATTAAAATCATAGGTTAGTTTTAGGAGGAAAATGGCAAATCACGTTAAATTACTTGCTGTCTTGAACATGCATTATAACTTTTCTTCAACACTTTTCTTTCACATGTAGCCTCATTTATAAAAATATACTGGATTGTTTCTTTACTAGCTCCCTCTGTGGATCAGCGGTAGAGTTTTGGCCTCCAGATCCTGAGATAGCGGGTTCAAACCTGGCAGAGGGAGTAGGATTTTTAAAGGGCGGAAAAATTCCATCGGTCACTCCAAGTCATACGATGTTGTCATGTAAAAGAACTCTGGTGACACATTTGGTGTTTTCCCGACAAAATTAATTAAAAACTCAGCCATAGACGTCACCCAAGGGAGATTCTGTTTACGCTGCCATCTACTAGGCCTACAGCAAAACGGAAGGTCGAAATTGACGAGCAAGAATCCAGATGGCGTCACAATCATTTACTTCAACACGGTACTTCAGACTATATGGTTATTATTATTCTTCTTATCAAAATTTTGTTAATATTATTAGAATTGCCTTTTTCTACTACTACGACGCTAATGTGAGTCAATTCGTAGTTTCACTTAAGCCCTTGTACAGTCCGTATGGACATTTAAAAATCGAAAATGCCTAAGGGCTTTGAACCAAGGAACGTATTACTGAAAGAATGATTTAAATAAGTTAAATTGCCTAGGATATGAATCAAAAAGAAAACTAGTAAAGAAACAAGCGGTTTTAGGCTGTATTTCCGAAACACTCACAATTTCAAGACTTTCCACGCCCTTCATCTTTCCACACAATTGAGGAAACTGCTTAATTATACGTTTCTCGTAGTATGCGGACTCCTACTTCGTCTGATAAGAAATGTTTTCAACATTAAAAATACCGGCACCTCAGCGTCTCCGAAAAAAATTAGTTATTGAGAAATAAAACCAACAATATGCGAATATATCGCATTAGGTCAACTCCATGAAGAAGAATAAGGAGTGACTTTGGTTGCTATGGCTGCCAGTGCTCTGCCTAATCTGTTAACTACTTTCTGCGTAATGTTGATAGCTACTCTGACTCGGATACGTGATGTTGTTGGAGATGAGAGACAGGATGTCACGGTGCAGACAGGTGCACAATACGTGCCGACTTCCCTCAGTCCTAACAACACCTGCGACACGTTCCGAACAAACAATGCGGCAGTTAGGAGCAGTTCACTTCCAATTACAGTGAAAACTCCATCGTATTGGACCTTCATTGAAGACTGTCAGGCCCCTGATTCTCTACTACCCTGCAACGCACCTCATCAAGAGGCTGCGGACCGCGTAGAGAGCTCAGTGAGATGTCACAGCGATCAACATGATTTCGTGCGGAGAACTCAGAACGCTAACTGCGTACTTTGCACAATCGTGGATTTGCTCAGCTATCCGCAGTGCGGGGATTTCAAACTATCCAACGATGAGGAGAGGAATTGTGCCAGCTGCCTAAGCCTGTCTCACTCCTCCGTGGCAATGATTAGTGACTGACAGATGAAATTATACTGGAGAGTATTGCTGGAGTGAATATGACAGGGAAAACCGCAGTACCCGGAGAAAAACCTGTCCCGCCTCCACTGTCTGAACCCCAAATCTCACATGGATTGACCGGGATTTGAACCACGGGACTCAGAGGCGAGAGGCCGGCGCATTGCCTCCTGAGCAATAGGCTACATGGGAATTTCTAGTAATTTATAATGGAATGTCCATCCCTCAATTCCATGCCACGACGAGGGTGGGTGCGGAGTAACACACCATTACCTTAGAGTGAGCCCATATATTAAATAAATAAATAAATCAATTATTTGGACGTGAAGAGCCTTTTTAGCATGGATATATTTTCATTTTGAAAACATTGTGCTGAAAGTTGAAGGGCTGAAGATCCCAGAAAGGTTTCAAATTATGAGTCTTGGATAGCTCTATCGAACTAAAAAAACAAATTTCGAAAATCACTTTCGGCCTAAATGTAGTTCCGGAAAAACAGCCTAAAATTGCTTGTTTCTTTACTCATTTTCTTTTTTATACAAATCATATGCAAACTAACTTATTTACATAATTCTTTCTGGGTGTTCCTTGGTTCAACGCCTTTAGGCGCTTTTTGATTTTTGTGAAATGTCGAGACCGAATGCAGTTATGACTTTAAGTGAAACTCTGCATTGACTCACATTAGGGTCGTGATTAAGAAAAGGATTGTAATTTTTATGAGTAAGTAAAGAAAATCCGCCTCTGTGGTGTAGTGGTTAGTGTGATTAGCTGCCACCCCCGGAGGCCCGGGTTCGATTCCAGGCTCTGCCACGAAATTTGAAAAGTGGTACGAGGGCTGGAACGGGGTCCTCTCAGCCTCGGGAGGTCTACTGAGAAGAGGTGGGTTCGATTCCTACCTCAGCCATCCTGCAAGTGGTTTTCCGTGGTTTCCAACTTCTTCTCCAGGCAAATGCCGGGATGGTACCTAACTTAAGGCCACGGCCACTTCCTTCCCTCTTCCTTGTCTATAACTTCCAATCTTCCCATCCCCCACCAAGGCCCCTGTTCAGCAAAGCAGGTGCGGCCGCCTGGACGAGGCACTGGTCATCCTCCCCAGTTCGATCCCCGACTCAATGTCTCACGCTCCAGGCCACTGCCCTTGTGGCGGTAGAGGTGGGATCCCTCGCTGAGTCCGAGGGAAAAGCCAACCCTGGACGGTAAACAGATAAAGAAGGAGAAGTAAAGAAAATATTCCCATACTTTATTATACTTCATTTACCTGAAATTCGTTGCTCATATCCCTAGGATGTTTTCAACACTGAGTTGCTTGTAGTGGATTTTTGAGCTTGGATCTCTCTGGAATTAGCCTCATCGATTTCCCGATGTTCCTTATACGTTCATATCAGAACGAAGCACACACATTTTCAGTCAGATATGGGATGCTAGTTAGAATGGTCGGTTACGTAATACTATAAGTTTAGGTTCCATGCCATTACTATCTCATTAATTAATTAAAAAGAATGCGCACAAATATGCATAATGTTAATATAACAAACTATAATTCTCGGAGTTTTGTTCTTGGAGTTAAGAGTTTTGTCCCGCTTTGTGCATGGCAATTTCTACAGTTGAATCTTGTTCATTTTTCTTTAATACTGTGGAGTTGCAGTGATTACTTAGGATGCATGCTTGCTGTATCCGCAGAGTAAGGAAAGTAACCTGATTTAAGAAGTCATTAGTTTCTCATTAAATATTCTTTTTCTGGTAGAGTTTCTTTAACTTGTTTTGACCACGAACCTGCTACGCAGGCGTACCAGGGGGAGAGGCGATACTCCCACGTGGCGCGTCCCAGGTGGCGGATAGGGGGTCCTAACCGGTTTGCCGGTGGACTTGAGGGAAATAAAATACCTCTCGCGGACCAAACACACTACCCCCTGCGGGTGGGGGACGCACATGTAGAATACACCCGCGGTATCTCCTGCCTGTCATAAGAGGCGACTACAAGGGGCGACCAAGGGATGATTGAATTAGAACCATGAAACTACTCTTTTCGTACCATCATGCGGGGAACACCATGGGTTGCATGTACTTGAGTAGTATCACTAAATTGGTACGAAATAGGTTTGTGATTAGTTGCAGTTAAAAGCCTGGCATGGTGGATTCCAGTACCCGTGCGTTGTACCCATGTGAGCAACACCGCGGGTCTGGGCGTAGCATTTGAGTTGTACCGCTATATGAGCGGCACCGTGGGCCAGCGTTGCCTGTGATTGGTACCCACTATGTGAGGAATACCACGGGAATACCGGCACTCGTGACTAGTACACCTAGGTGAGGAACCTTACCGGTTTGCGTTGGCTATGAGTGGCGCCATTGTGTGAGAAACACCATAGGTCTGCGTTCCCTGTACGAATTGCAATACTTGTGAGTATTAGCATCTTGTGTGGACCACCGTGAGTCTTCGCTACTTTTGATCAGTACCCCAAAATAACAAATACCATGGTTCTACTTTACTCGCGACATGTACCATTCTGTGGGGCCTTAGACGTGACAAAGCACCCCTTCAGACATCAAGCATCATTGTGCTTTATAAATGGTCCCTTGGTCAGTAATACTCTATTTTCTTTTTGAGTCTGATCCACTGTTTTTGTTTGTTTGTTTGTTTGTTTGTTTGTTTGTTTGTTTGTTTGTTTGTTTGTTTTGTAGTGTTCATGCCCATCCATTCATTCTTCATGACATTTTTTATTTTATTTTAGTCAGTGGATGAATTTGAATATTTTGTTATTTCATTTCGTACCATTAGGGGCCGATGACCTCGATGTTAGGCCCCTTTAAACAACAAGCATCATCATCAATTTGTTTTGAGTGGAAATGTTTCATCGTTTTTTTTTAAGTTCATATTGGTGCATACCTGTGAAAGAGTTCATGCTTAAAATTTCAGGTCAAGGGAACTGATTTTTCTGTAGGAAAATGTTCTTTTTGTAAAAAGAAATTAATTGTTGAGATTAAGGGGTACAGTAAAACGTGTACCTGTGGAGCTAGGGTATTTAAACATGCCTACACAGCCGGTCAGGTGGACATGATCCCTGAGGCGTTAAGTCTTATTGGGTTGACATCGTGATTAGCTGGTTCGAATCTCGTTGGTGGAAGAGAATTTCAACGTCAGAATGCTGGTCCGCATGATAAGCGAGGTTAGTGTTATAACATCCTATATACTAGATTGCGTGTTAGCCGACCTCGTGGTGTAGCGGTAGCGTGTCTGCCTCCTACCCGGAGGCCCCAGGTTCGATTCTCGGCCAGGCCATGGATTTTTACCTGGACCTGAGGGTTGGTTCCAGGTCCACTCAGCCTACGTGATTAGAATCGAGGAATTCTCTGACGGTGAGATAGCGGCCCCTGCCTAGAAAGCCAAGAATATCGGCCGAGAGGATTCGTCGCGCTGACCACACGACGGCTCGTAATCTGCAGACCTTCCGGATGAACAGCGGTCACTTGGTAGGCCAAGACCCTTCAAGGACTGTAGTGCCATGGGGTTTGGTTTTTTTAGATTGCGTGTTAAAAGCTTGGCATCAATCCCAAACCTCTCCCACACTATTGTGAGATGACGTGGCAGTTTTGATAGTGTATCGTCTCAGTGGCTCAGGTGACAGCTCGCCGGCCTCTCACCTCTTGGTTCCGTGGTTCAAATCCCGATCACTTCATGTGAGATTTGTGCTGGGCAAAGTGGAAGAGAGACAAGTTTTTCTCCGTGTACTCCGGTTTTCCCTGTCATCGTTCATTCTAGCAACACTATCCAATATCACTTCATTTCATCTGTCAGTCATTAATCATTACCCCAAAGGAGTACAACAGGCTTCGGCAGCCGGCACAATTCCTATCCTCGCCGCTAGATGGGGCATTCATTCATTACATTAATGACCCGTACGAATGACTGGAAACAGGCTGTGGATTTTTATGGCGGCGTTGAACCTAGAGTAGGACTCTTGGGGTCATTGGACAAGAGTAGGTTATGTACCGACAACGGGATTCACCTCTCTCTCTACGTCACCACACACTTAGGCGTCAACTAGGAAAGATTTCATCATGCCCATCTGGAGGACACAGGCCATCTTTACATTTATGCACAACACACCACACGATCCACCAATGGAAATGCAAAATATTAAGCACATCTCTCCACATAAAGTTGACGTCAGGTAGGGCACCTCACCGTAAAAATGAACCAAAAGGATCAAAAAGAAATACAAAATGAAAATGGTGTATGGCGTTTACCGGAAGTGTCCGTCGACGTTTTTGGCTGCCAGTTCAGGTCGTTTGATGTGACTCCCGTAGGCGACCTGCGCGTCGTGATGAGAAATAAATTATAATGAATGCGAGACACAAACACAGCTCCCTTGCGAGCCAAATTAACCAGTGATGGTTAAAATTCCCGACCCTGCCAGAATCGGCTTTTGTGACCAAAGGCCAGCACGCTAACCATTTAGCCATGGAGCCGGATTCCGGAAGAAGTAAAGAGTACCGATGATCAGAGATGTTCCAAGCTGTTTGTATATTCCCCAGTTGCAGTGACCAGACCAGTAAGCAAAAGAAATCGTGTCACTATTGCATAAGGTTCAGTGAGCCGTGGTGTATTGACGAGTCCCGCATTTGTTCGTAATCTGATCCAGTTCGTTAGTGCGGGCTCGAGAGAGAAGAAACCCACAGTGCATCGTAAATATTCACTGCCATCAGTACGGTCAAATAGGTGGTGAATAATTTATGCTTGGTACTCCTATCTCTGCAGCGTTGACCAAACATGGTTCACCCCCTCCACAGTACAGTCGTTGTCTACCTCTTCGTAGGCAAAGCTATAACACGTAAATTGCATCCCTTGTCTCCCTCCCTCCGCGAACAAACGTCTGGGGTGTGCAACACACCACTAGTCAGCCGTACTTCTATTATTTTGGATAAAATGTACGTCTTTTAACTTTATTTTATATACAGCTAGCAAATGTACCCGTGGATCGCTACGGTATTCTACACTGTATAAGGATTTCTACGTAAATTACAGTAAACGCAACGAGTATTTATTAAATTGCACATCTCTCAGCCTTATCCTAGAAATAATACTGGACCCGTACTGCTCTGCAGCGTTCGTTACAAATAGATCAGATAATGCGTCTTGATATGTATGTCGCTGTCATGTTGCTTTGCCTCCCTTTTTCAATAGTTGTATGAACATTTAATACCCGTACGTAATAAAATAACTGATTCGTTCGTAATTTAATTTATAAAATTTCTTTCTATACAATATTCTCTGTGCTTCGACCATTTTCAAGAGTTTGTCCCGGCGCTTTATTACTGGTAATACAGAAGGCTAGTCGACTTGATACTTTCCCGTCTGTACATATGTAGTCTGTTAACTCTTAACAGCATGTAAGTTATTCGGAACGTTCTGCCATATTTTGCGTATATTCAGAAAATGGGGAAGATCAGAGAATCAAAGAGTATCTAGCAGGGAATACTATTCTTCTATCATTTTCTGATATGACAGGTAGTAATAAAACATGGCTGCATGCACTGGCTATACTACCGATCACATATATCAGAATATTAACGGAAGTGTCAGTCGCTTAGCAACCTGCTAAGTACAGAATGTTAGGGTGAGCCTTCGCCTGCAGTTATTGGAGTGATCATTTAATTACTTGATTGTATAATTACTAAAAGTTGGATGAACTTAGAGTCCTATCAATGCCTATTGATCCACCGGCAGGTGATTCCGGACAGAATAAAACAGAAATGAAGCAAATCGGTCCATTAGAATGGATGGACGGGCTGGACGAAATTGTTTCTAATAAACCCTTTCAATATATAGATGTGTTTTGTACATTTTCCTCATTATTTAATAATGGAAGGATCCCCATCGGGCAAGTGGGGAGGAACCTTTGGGATAACATTGTCGGTGGGACAGAAAACTCTCCTTCCTCCATCCCCTCCCCCCCCCCCCCCACCCGCCACCCGCTATTTCGCACCCTGATTCTACTTTCTACTGTTTCCAGTTTATCTAAACTATAGTTCAAAACTAGACATATTTATTATTCATTTTTTAAGGAACAATGAATCTAAGGCATGAGCCAATTTAGGTACTGAACTGCTGTACTTAGTATGCATTGTGAAACGAATGGTTTCGAGAATGCAGTACCATTGTAAGCGGGCAGTAACGGAAAAAGAAATTTCTGCTTTTCATGACATTTTATTTCCAAGGTGGTGGTTGTGGTGGTGGTGGTCATTGTTTTAAGAGAAGTACAACTGAGCAATTTATTTATTTCAAAGAGTATAATGCACATCTGTGAGAAATTTCAGAGTAAATTCTTAATTTGTTTGTGTCACTTCGAGCATTTGAATCTGCACATAAAACGCTTCAGCATTAGAGTACTATTGTGCAGGTCATATATCCTCTACATTTTCTCACAAATGAATTGTTCTCAGATACAATGTACCATTTGAACAATCTGAATCATTCACAGTGTCAAGGAGATGTTTACTTTTCTGTAAAATTGTTCGGGATCTCTGGAGACGATGTTTGAAGGGTAGTTAGCTTATGAAAAGCCATGTCTCCACCAACGATCATGCTCGATTGAAAAGCCAGCACTTCTAGCTATAACCCGACAACGTGTTCCATTACTGCAGACTTTTTCTCCCACTCTTCCTGACAAGATTTCCAGAGGCCATTGATAGGCCCTTTTTAGGATTCCAAATGCACGGAAGTCGATGGATGACCCATCGGGTGCCTTCACCGGAATGTCAGTAAAAGGAATTGCATTGATATCAGTTTCCATGTCCATTCTCTTTAAGAACAGATGAGTCTAACGAGAGGTGTGACTGGATGCTTTATCTTGATTGTATTCTAATTTTTCACCCTGCCATACAGTGCTGGGATATCTGTGTTGTAAATGGGTATTGAAACCTTTTGATGATATGTAGACATTATTAGCGACACAGCGAATTATTAACTTGCCATTGTAACAGTATCCAGCAATGATTGTAAAACCCTTCGGAAAACGTTCCTGGCATTCTTTACACAATGTTTGATAATTAAAACAGTATCCCTGGGGTGGTAGTAAATCGAGCGGGATTTGTTACATTCAATAATGTACACATGCTTCGTCTAATGTCACCGTATTTTTCCATCTGTTCGCTGCCAGATGACCCTCACACAGCTTTCTTGAGTTAGTGCGACGTTTCGAAATGTGACGAGGCAAAATGAAATAGCGTATGGCTTTTAGTGCCGGGAGTGTCCGAAGACATGTTCGGCTCGCCAGGTGTAGGCCTTTTGATTCGACTCCCGAAGGCGACCTGCGCGTCATGAGGATGATATGATAACAACACATAAACCCAGCCCCCGTACCAGCAAAATTAACCAATGATGGTTAAAATTCCCGAGCCTATCGGGAATCGAACCCGGCACCCCTGTGACCAAAGGCCAGCACGCTAACCATTTAGCCATGGAGCCGGACTGCGACGAGGCAACAGCTTTGAACTCGGCGCTTATGCCGCTTTTCTAATTCCATGTCCTTGTTGATTATGGTGTTAACTGTTGAAATAGATATCCAACTTAAGTTCGATAGTCCTTTGGTGGGGTAGAGTTACCACCTGAGACTTTTCTAGTGTACGGCTGGTGGCTGGTCGTGGATTTCCCTGCCTAGCCCAGTCGGCCTTTGCCTTCTTTTATTCAATACAGCACTGATCCCGTTCTTTTATATCAAATCACGCTTCTTGCACATTCCTTGGATTGAAGAATAGCTATATTTAGCATCGTAAAGGGCTGTTATGTAGCCCTTACCGAAAAGGTCAATCCGCTTCGGCATCATTTCAGCTAATGTCACGAAACTCTACGCGAGCGTTCTCAGTACTGACGTGAATCATCACTCCCCATTTTGACGTGCTCAAGTTGATAACAGCGCCACTAGGGGCCTTCAAACTCGTCACCAGAGGTAATTTAGATAAACTGTAACTACTAGAAAGAAATATGAGAAAAATATTGGGTCCAACGAAAACAAAAGAACAGTGGAAATTAGCAATAGTAAGGAAATATACCAGGAACAATATGAGCACAGATATTGTTATTTTTGGACTATCTATAGAATGGGCGATAACAGATTGACTAAACGTATTTTCAAGTACCTTTGAGAGAAAATTCAACAAGCTGGATATAAGAGGTAGAAAAAGAATTAGAAATAAATAAGTAAACTATGGAGAGAAATTTTAAAATATGAAGTTTTAAGAAGAAGGATTTCAAGGAATAAAAAGGAAACCCGGTCCGAAGTGGTCTGTGGGGAGAAGAGTAAAGCGCAGTGCAATGGTGAAGGAATACTGGATATAACGGAAGAGGAAACGAGGAAGGATGAATTGAATTTGACACTTGGTCCCTAGCAGGCCTCGCCGTAATTAACAAGAAGAAGAAGAAGAAGAATGCGAAACTTAACTTTTCCTGCAGTTAAAAAGAAAATCAGGGAAAACTTTCTCGGACGATATTATCTACATCAATCTAATTTCAGACAGACTTTGGTTGTTGTTTCGGTCTTCAGTCCATAGAATGGTTTGATACCTCCGTATCATTTCTCGTTGGATCACATTAGCAGTCGAATAAGGTTGAATGAAGTTTTTAATTAAGAAAAATGAAGTTTGAATTCAGGAGGACAAATTTAGCCAATATTGGTTTATAGAAATAGGAATTAGGGATTGCAATAACGTTCCAAAGAATATGTACGATAAGATTTCCAACTTCTTTGAAAATTTGTTTGAGACCATGTCCAATATTTCTCATACAGGAAGCACGTGGCGCCTCGTGGAGAGATACCAGTTGCGCTTGACGCTTGCGTCGCTACTCCATATACGCCTGCGAGTAGACAGCCCCGTAAGCGGGTATCATTTTGATTTGCTAGTGTAGGTTACCATTCTGCAGTCAAAAATGTGGGAACTTTAATTTTCATCAACATTAGAAAAATATGAAATGGATTTGCTTTATGGATAGCAATACTTGCTTAACTACAAGGTGAAGATGCTGCAAGGTATCTAATTAGCACATGAAACCTAGACTTGCGAGAGAGTTTTGGATACTAATGGAGATAAAGAATTGACTCAAATAAACCTATAACCAAGAAATTTAATCAATGAGGTAAAGGATGAGGGACTACTTTCATTCATAAACACTACTTTACAACAACAACAAAAAAACACTGTGTCCAACTTCCAAAGATATGTCTAAATGACGTACATAGAATATGAAATATAGCAGTAAATTATACGTAGTTTGTGTGTTGTGATGGTTCGTTAGTAAGAATGAGTTAAGTATTTTTTAATGCTGATAAAACTAGTGGCATGTTATTGCAATGATTGCGATGAGCGCGTGCTGTCTCCCATGACTAGGAGGGGAGAGGGAATAATTGGGCCTATTTTTCGAGACGACAGTAAATGCAGAGAGGTATCAAGATGACCTTTTGATGGCGTTCTTCCATCAGTTAACGGAAGAAGAAAAATCGCGTGGGTGGTTTCAACAAGATTCACCTCCTGCTCATATAGCAGAAGATCCTCTTCTTACAATCTCGGAAGTGTTTCCAGAGTGATCAGTGATGGTATATTACCCCTCGTTCTCCAGATCTAACAATGCGCGAGATTTACTTGGGGGTAAACTGAAAGAAAAGTGTATCGAACATATCCTCACACATTGAAGGACCTGAAAGAAAATATTATGAATGAAATCAGAAACATTACGGTGGCAGAACTCATTTGCGTCAGTCAGAATGTGGTAACCAGACACAATGCCTGTATAACCCAGGAAGGACGACACGTCCAGCATCTTTTATAAGGTAAATTTCATAATTGTATACATGCGTAAAGCAGTGTGGCCACGTGCGAGTCAGCTGCCGTAGCGCAGAGTACAAACACCGTGCGTTCGGTCTAAATATATATTCTATGAGAGACCCTGAATTTCAAATATTATTGAAACATTTCTCTAATTGTAATATCTTTGGTATTTTGTAGTACTACCAAACTAACACCATGTAATAATTTTCATTACAATGAACGAATACTGTCTCCTCAGTTGGTGATCATCCATGGCAGGAACGAAGAGATGCCGGACAAGTGTCGGTAAATCTACCGACACGAAGCTGACCTATCTGAGCACCTTCAAATGAAATTTGGCTTCGGCTGAATAGAACCCATGAACTTGAGCTCGAAAGGGCAGTGCTCTATTGTCTGAGCTACTGAACCCGGCAGATTGAAATTTAATCTTCAATCAAATATAGTCGATGTTGATTCCATGTCAGGAAAGTCGGACATTTGAATGCTCTCCCCAGAAATTGAAATATGCAATTCTAGTCTTTTCTTTATTCGTCTACAGATGGCACTCATGTGCGGTAATTGAATTATTATATTTTTCACAGAATATGGAATAATTGGTTAGGAATTGCTTAATTAGCCTCGTTTATTGCCTGGCTTCATAGCTGAATAGCCATCGTCTTGGTCTTTTTAGATTCCCCTCCGGGTCAAGGGGGGATTTTGGCTCGGAGACGGGGCGTTTGTGCAGAGACCCCCAAAATTCTCGCAACTCATACACCACACACAACGTCCACCTAAAGGTGAAGGTGATATAATACATCCTGCCTGACGTAAGAAACGCTAAAAGAGGGACCACGGGCTGTCAATTTGCGAGTCTGGGTTGGCGACCTTGGTTCACCTAGCTGAGTATTATTCTGCTTCAACTTACTTCAGCTAGGTTCCTCGCTTTCCTCTTTCCTGTCCGACCTTACTTAGTCAACTCTTGTTCTTTTCCGACCATGACGGTATTAGCTTTTCGGGGCCTAGGGAGTCTCATTTTCATACACTTGGTGGCTCCTTTGCCGATACCCAGATTTTCGGAGTGTGGGAACTCTCCCACTCTCCTCCTGATTAGTGTTATATAGAGGATGGTTGCCCAGTTGTACTTCCACTTGAAACAATAATCATCAGCACCACAGTAGCACGCAGGTTCCTAAACACGACAGATACCATCCAACCTCGTGGGAGGGTCTGACTAATTATTCATATTTAAGCGATACAAACTGCTTGGCTGAATAATAATAAAAACAATAATAATATCATTCGAGAAAACCAAGTACAGTAGAATTCCATTAGTCCGGCATCCAACAGTCCGGAACGCCGGATGGTCCGGCACCATTCCAGGATTTTTGATGTTTTTCTGTTTTTGTTTTTTTACGTTTGTGATAGTTAAAGCGC